>NC_092600.1:20429166-20752500 GCF_047663525.1 Anas platyrhynchos
CCTTTCTGTTACCCGCAACAGATGCGTCACCACGATTTCAGTATAGTTAAAGTGCCAAGATTAATCCCTCACAGTTGCTTGTTACGCAGCTTCCTTGTTTCATACCCTGTCTGAAACTTTCAGGAGTTTTAAATAATTTCCTCATTAGAAGTAAATTACTGCTGTTTTGGTAAAACAGACTCCAGGAGGAGTCATTTCTTAGAGATTATTGGGGTGTTAATACTGGGCAGTTTCAACTACTGAATCTATTTATTGAATAGACAAATTGAAACTTCAGTTTTCTCTAGAAACACTCTAAGACCTTTTTTTTTTTGAAGTTTGTTACTCACTTTAAATAGTTATTTCTGATGCTTGCAGTATGGTATAAAGGGATTTGGTGGCTTGAGCTACAAAACCAGCTCCACTTTAGTTTCTGGGTCAAACTGTGGATTCCATTTAGTCTCTTTACCCTTCTTTCACTTTTTTACATGTGCATCAACATAGCAGCCTGTACATACTGTAAGGACACAATGATTTACGGATTTTAGACTGCATTAATTTTAACGAAAAGCTATAAATGTCTGCATTTCTGAGGTTGAAAGCTCCCCTGACCCTGTAAACACAGCTGACTGTAGACCTGAACATGTGCTAGAGCTCTATAGCCAAGGAGACAGTGTTGTCTTGGCCACCTGTCCTCTCTATTCATGACAACCTTCTGCAAGAATAGAATAAACAAGCCTGTATGAAACTGAACAGTTGTAGTTTAAACAGAGTTGCTTAAGTGAAAACAGATGCATTTTTTTATTTAGACTACCCCCTTTTCTTCAAATGGGTACAAATGGGTTTTTTCAGAGCTGAAAGAATAGAAATTGCGTATTGGAAAGTCATCACAGTGTAGTGGCATGCTAAAACAAGGATACCTGGGAAAACAGCCAACGTAAGTGGGTATCTGGTGTTTCATCACAAAACTGGAAGAGCAAGCGTGCTTAAGCTTAGGATTTTTTGTTGGTTTTTTTTTTTTTGAGGGATGGGAAAAAAAAAGACTTTGATGCCATAATGAGGCTTAAGGTTTCAATTTTTTCAACTTTTTCCATGTAGCAGGAGTGAGCTGCTCTTAAAAGTAAGCTATTTGGTTTGGTTAAAATGCCCCATGAGAGCATTTTATTTCAAAGGGAGATACTAGAAGTCATCTTGTGTGTTGAGAAACTTGTTTCTAGTTTCATTTAAAGCAGTCATCTTGTAAATTTTCTTTCCTCTGTATTTGATGTACTTTTATAAGACATAACTTTTTTTTGTATAACCAGTAACTCTTGATTAAAAGTCTCATCACCACAGAGGAACTTTATTTAACACTTTTTTTTTCCCAGTCCCAAAAAAATGAGACTACTACGGTCTGGGTAAGAATTGTCAACTGAGTCCATACTCATAGATTCTTATTAGACATAGGTTCTTATTGTCCTAGAGATCTGTGATCTATTTGATAATATCAGGGAGACCTAAAGATTTTTGCATTCTGGTTCTCACAGTGTTAATCGTAGGAGGCTTTTTGTAGAAAAGTGTTCTTTGGAAAACTCTTGGAAATCTTTTTAATGTTCAGAAGCAGCAGTAATTTTAAATTTATGTATTAGACGCTGCTTGACAGATTCTTTGATTATGCTTCTGTTATTTGTTGTCTTGCTGTATGATATCTGGCAATGCTTGAAGAAATCTAAAACAGGATTTTTGTGTTTTAATCTTCTTCAAGACAAAGTTGAACAGAATACCCTGTGCAGTTCTTCTGACAAACACTGAAACATGAGATGTTCAGTAGAATTCATGGTGCTCTGAATCGAGGGGGGAGGACTTGCCTTATGAAATGAGATGCATCACTGAGGTGCTTAACAAAGACTAGGATCGAAGTCAAATTACTGTGTGTATTGTTCCAGACAACTCAAGCTTTTCTGACGTGTTTCTGGCAACAGCGAAGCTGGGAGAACGTATGAGTTTGTACTTAGGTCACTTTGCGTGTGTAATTGATAATACTAATTCTGCCATTGTCTTATAATGATATGCTGTCCAGTTGGAATAAGCTGTTCTTGGCTCAGTATATTGAGAAAGATGAATCAAGTTGAAGAAAATTCTTTCAGTAAGTTTGTTAAAATTTCTGTAACTTGATGCCTTTAAGCAACAGCAGCATAAATAGAGCATTTAATAGAAAACCTAGGAATCATTCCTAGCTTTTCTTGTTGTCATTCTGTATAAACTGGGCTCAACAGCATTTTTTTAGTACTTCTGTGGGATTAACTGTGAGCTTGCTTTCACTTGTGGAGAGAGGTCTTGCTACTTGCACTGCAACAATGTGTTGTTTGCACATAATGTAGCAGAAACTGAGAATGTGTTATATTCTATGGATGTTCTGCACACCTTTGCGTTCAGAAGAGGATCTTTGACTTTGCTTTTTCTTCTTTTCTGAAAGAGTAGGGAAGGTTCTGAACTTCTCTGAAGTTTCACAAAAACTTACAAACTTAGTGGTAAGGTTTTGATTCACAAATTTTGGTTGTATTAATGTCATTTTTGACAAGAGGCTCTTGAACCAAGCTTAACATCTAACAATCTAATCTGCCTTTAGGACACAATGCAAAGTCTGCAATATTCTGGTAGGCTTATTGTCATTGTTCTCAGCCATCAGCCCCCCCCCCCCGCCCCCTTTTTCAGTAGTGTTTTTATCTGTAATCTTCTTGTTAACCAGACACTGATCCTATTAGTTTGGAATATCTGCCTTTATTATGAAGCAAGGTGTGTTTGAGTTCAGAATATTTTGTTTATAGTGTAAATCTGTTAAAGCAGACTTTAAGAGTAATTGTTTGAATGATCTATGTCAGCCCCTCTTGATTTTTTCCATTTCTGGTAATTACCAACTATTGTTTGTATCTGTTATGAAGATTATCTTTAGGTACTCTTTCAGATACACTTTTCTTTTAAAAGAAAAATGGACTTCAGATTTTTTTCCTGATAACATATTGGGATAATTTGTTGCCTACTTTCCACTAGAAATGAATGGTATGCTGGATCCATCTGCACCTATTGATGAGGTATTGGAAGTATTTTGCTTAAGAGCAGTCAAGGCTGAAGAGATACAGTACTCAGTTTTATGTGTGGCTAATTAAGGTGATACTTGAATTTAATAATTTGTAAGCTTAAAAACAAAATGTATTGACTTAATTTTTCTTGCAACCTGAACAAGTAAATTCCTGCTCTTTAAGTTCTTACAAAATATTTTGAAGTGGAGAAACTGAATAATTGAATATTGTCACCTATGTATTGCTACATAATCTACTAAATAGCATGTAGCATGTTAAAAGTTGCAGGTCTAAAAAAAAATATGTAAAAGCATCTAAAAGTTTTGCTCTTACTGGTAACTTTCTGCCATGTTGCTGGATAGTCTGTTAGTAACAGACTCCACCCATATTCCATCTTCACTAAATAACACATGCAGTGGAAAAACACGGTCAAGCTTGGTAATCTT
Organism: Anas platyrhynchos; assembly: GCF_047663525.1. NCBI lineage: Eukaryota > Metazoa > Chordata > Aves > Anseriformes > Anatidae > Anas > Anas platyrhynchos. The sequence continues at coordinate 20,432,651 of NC_092600.1, forward strand.
AGAGTTGTTCTCGTAACAAATTTTTCCCCCACTGCTTTAAATATTGATCTCCTTAAGCAGTGCTTAAAAAATCTGTAAATATACTCCTCTAGACCTTCATGCTGAAGGGCAACACCATCGTGACTGAAGGACAAAGCTACTCTAGTAGTTAAGAGGAAGACTCTTGTACCAGTAGCTCAAAGCACAATCGAAAGCTGGTCTTTGAAACAAAGCCCTGATGTGTTTCTGCTGGGAGAATGGACATCTTGAAACAAACTCTTTTTTTTTTAATGCTTTATGACTACCTAAGCTTCAGTCTTAATTGGCCTTCACTGGTCTCCTTAGGAGAGGCCAAGGGAACCCATTTTGAAAATAAACTTTTAAAAAATATCTTTTTTTGTAGTTTGATTTTCCTCTAGTCTTAGCTCAGCCTTTGCAGAAACAGCTGCAAAGGTATGCACTTTCAGTTTGGTGTTACTCAATTTGGAACAGATGATCAGCAGAGGTCCTACTGAAAGGGTCTGTTTTCCTCAGCAATTCCTGTAGATTAATGGCTTACCTTCTCAACTGAATTGAGCCTTTTGATTTCTATGGAAGAAATTTGACTTATGTTCTCCTCGCTTCCTACCAGCTGTTAATTTACTTCATTAAACAGCTAGCAAAGCAGCAAGTTGACTGCTTGGAAGTATGCATGCAACATAACACTAGGCAGATGAAGTAACACTTTTGCTTGGCAGATAAGTTGCACTGGCATACTTCATATATTCATATTTTTCTCATAACTGTACAAAAAGTGGTACAGCTCTTTATTTATAGAGCCTACCTAACTTCATAACGTAGGGTGTTCTTTGCTGTTTCTTTATTTAGTACTTGGGTGGCCTAATTCATACTCACCATGGCAACTAACGTTAGGTGACATCTGTTAAATATTCCACTTCAGTATTGCAGTCATGCCATATTATGTTAAGTTCATTTATATTACTGGTTCCCACCCAGCTAACAGTTGAGAAGTGCTTTTCCAGCTTTGGGAAAGGCACACTAGAAATGTAAAATACGTGGGAAATTAGACATGAATCTTATTAACCATAGATTGCCTGCCTTGTGTGTTGCTTCCGTATCTGTTAGAACTCTAAGTATATTCTGCCTGTGAAAATACTCTAGAGGTCTTTCTAAAGCATTTTAATTTCTTGGATGTCTCTCCTGAGAAGTCTAGAACATGCAACCAGAAGGGATCACTTTGGGCCTGTTCCAGCTCATTTTGGTTAACATCCTGTTCTTTCTGTGAATCAGGCACAGTGTTAAAACTTCCCAGGTTAACACCCCAGGACTCATTTTGTGCTCAGAGAGAGCTTCAGTGCCTAAAGATGAATGTTATATTTACAGGCAGTCGGGGCCCACTTATTTCTTTCTTATTCTTTTTTAATAGCCTTCTCCCTCTTTACAGCCCTCCCATATCTGTAAAGAACAGTTGTGTAACTTCCTGGCTGTGTTGCTGAGCTGTGTGAATGTGTGATTACAGGGGTCACCACCTTCCCATCCATCTCAAAGTCCTGTCCCTGTTCTGATTTGGATTTCCTTTCCTGGGTGTTGGTGACAGGGCTTTTTTGTTGCTTGCCACGTGAAGGAACGTCAGTGCCTTAAACATTGATATCAATTGTCTTCCAGTTTCTGTTGAGCACCTGTACTTTTATTAGTTAGGATTGCTTATTTTTCAGTGAAGCCTGATATTAGAAACCTATGATTATAGGGAGGTCTGTGTTTTTGCTTTAATTTTATCATCTGACTAATGCCTAGTTCAGACATTTACATAAATGACTTGGTGCTTGCAAAAGTGGAATAGAGTTCCAGAGCATTCATCAGTTTAGTGTCATTTGGTTTTCTTTTGGATCTCTGAATCATTTGTGCTTGTGAGGCCTTCCAGACTTACATATTTGTGCTCATGTGCCTGCTGACTTGTCAAACCGATCAGTAAAGTGAATTCAGGTAATTGCAGTAGTTCTTTCCAGCTTGCTTGTTTGCTGTACCTTAATTTTGTTTTAATAGCTTTTTTTCAATCTACCTTAATTCTTCTGGCAATCTCTACTTTGTGTCACGTGAACTATCCATTTGGAGTTTGAAAGCCAAAAGGCTGGGAAACACTGCATGGAACTGGACTGAGTAATAATAGGGTAAAACAGTATGAATGAGGAAAGCGGCAAAAGTTAATTTGGACTTTTGACATTACATTGACCTTTTTTATTGAATGCGGATATAATGGGTTTTGGATGCCTTTTCATCAATATTTTGAGAAGTTGTTGCTTAAATTCTGGAATATAAAGGTTAGAATGTACCTGTCACAGAATTGTTGTAATTCCTTGCACTGAGACACCAAGAGATATTTTTTTGTCTCAAACATGAGTGTGCCTGGCTGCAGTTCTATATGTAATTCCAGATGGCTGTGGCCTCCACTTGGCTATTTGATTGATCATAGTCAACTTCACAGAAGCCTTTAGCAGAAGTTAAGTTAGTTGGCAAAAACAGGTGTCTGAGAAGAGCTTTTATGAAGTTGAAACAAAAGTTCAGTTATAGCTGCTTTGATAGGAGGAAAAATTGCTTGTGACAATGAGATTATGTTCTGGTTTTATGTATGCAATAGGCTGTAGACGTAATGAAGTTGCATTAAGCCTTCACTGCCTTCATGGTTCTAGAGTACTTGGGATTTGGGCTTTCTTAACCAATGACTAATAGCTGTACAGTTACTCAGAACTTTAGCTTGTCTAAATTTGAGGTTTAAGGCTTTTTTCATGTGAATTTCCTGAACCCGTTTATTTAGTGCTTGACCAGTTAACACAGCTTTGACGGTTATAACTACAAGACAATCAGTGTAATGGATAAAAATGCTGGATATCTAGTAAAACTGTAAAGTGGTACAGTAGACTGTAACTGGGCTTCTAATGTCCGTTTCTGAATTCTGTTAGCCCTTTGCTGACCTCTGTGCAAACTGATCTACTTCAGTTAGGCACTCTGAAGGAAAGAAATGCAAAATGTGAACAATGTTATGATGAATAAAATGTTTTACCTGTTAAAAGTTCTGTCATTGACATTATTTAGGAAACATGCAGTTGCTGAAATAGACACCATATGACTTTTTGAAAGATGCAGCTCTGAAGACAGAATAAAATTAGGTTTGGATACATCTGATCTATATAATTTGCTGCTAAGCACTAGATGTGCATCAGTACTTCACTTGCTTGTTGTGAGCTTAGTTAAGGCAACGAAAAAAGTTGGAGTAAACTTACTTGTCATGTGATCTGGTATCATACCACTTTACAGGATTTGGAAACTAAATAGTGTTAAACCACTGTATCACGTGACTTAGTTGTTAGGAGCTAAAACCCTAAAATTCAGGATGTTACAAAATGTTTCAACTGTATGCATGCACAGGAACCCCCTGTTAGGCTGCTAAATGACATGATTTGGAAACTTGTTGACATGGTGAGTCTCCGTCTTCTGAATTAGACAAGTCACTGAAGTCAGATCAAGGTCGCTGTTAGATCTTTAACTATGCTTTAAACATGAGAGCTTCAGAAAGGATTTTTTTTTTTTGCTGTGTTCTCACTGATTGGTAGGCTTGAACAGATAAGGCAGGGGAGAATGACAAAGCATTTCCATGCACGCAATGAGTTGGGGCACACCTTACAGCTTGAATATGGACCATGGTTCTGTGTCAGATGTTACTGTGTTACACTGCATGCTCAGAGATAAACTCTGAACTCTTAATAATACTATCCTGCTCATATTTTGTGAAGTCTTCAGTAGGGTGTTCTACATCTGTTTAGCAAGCTGATAATCTATATTTTGCCTTTTTTGGCATAAGGAGGTATAGATAGACCTGTGCTACAGAATTAATATTCTCTATTTATGCAGTATGTCCTAATGGGATGTGTTCACTGGAAATTAATTAAATGAATTTTCCTAGTCTAGGAATTACATGTCTCTTTTAAAAATTTGTGGTGTGTAACTCATATGTGGAGTCATTATCTAACCAAAGTGAACTGTCAGGTAGTTAAATCTCTTGTTCTTGCTTTATAGAACTCTCCTTGCTTAAAATGTATTGCTTCTTTAACTTTAGTATGAGAGAGCAGATCATTGCTTCCAGGTTTGCTTTAAAAAAGTCCATGGAGTTTGAAGAGACACTTGGAAATTGTGTTCTGAGATGCTGGTAGCATCTAGTAGTTGCTCAGGGCTTTGTATTGATTATTCCTAATACTAGTAGTTCACTCCTAGTCTCACTGCTGATGCGGTGTTGGACCTCCTAAAGATTTCCAGTTGAGAGACTAGCATTTTTTCATAGGGGTGTCCTGAATTTGTTGCCATATTCTTTTGCACTTTACCCTCATAGTATTAAAACTTAAATGCCAAAGTGCTCATCGAAAAGGTGCGATCGTATGCCTTCCCACATTGATTATGAAAGTAAGGTACGCTTGCCAAGCTCTTAAGCATCATAATTTCCAAGGCTTCTTAGCAAGAGCCAAGACTTCTAACATTTTCACTCAGCACTGCCAGTAGTAGTAGTAGCAGCTATGAGACGCACTGTGAATGGACATGATGTAGCCGTACTTCTTAATCCCATTTTGCCTGGAAGTGTTCCAAGGGAAATGAAAACTTACTTGCAGTGTTAGCAAAGTAAATAAAGCACACGTTACTCCAGTGCTTTTCACCAGTAAAACGGTCAGATTAAAATTTTCTCATGCGTATGTGGAAGTAGGCTAAATGGATGTTGTTCAATCAACCTGAATTACTGCGCATCCCAGGCAGAGAGACCCCTATAGAGGAACCAACTGCTTCTCAAATGTTTTTGGGAACAAAAATGTTTTGTCCTGGGGTAGGCTTTTATTTCATCAGCTTCACTTTTTTTTCCTAATGCTCTAACAATTTTCTTCATTTAGTTGAAAGCTGATATACGACCCTTTGTAGTGCAGTCTCAGGCATTGAACCACTGCACTGACCAATTAAAATGAGCTTCTGAAACAGAGTTTCCATGTCTTCAGGAAAGTCATGTTTTATCTTTATCTGGATTTACTATATACAGTGGCAGGCTTTAGAATGCTTGGATTCAGCTTGTAATTCTTGAGACTTTTTCACAGTAAAGCCAAATGTCATTGGAAAGAACAACCAGGCAGATCATCAGGTCCAGTTCATGTTGCTCTGGATGGCCCTAATGTTTCATTTTGAAATGTGACTTACGAGTTGTTTTGTGTTTTTTTTTTTTTTTTTTAGAGAGTTTTGCCAAAACTACTCAGCAGTTTGCATAGATGACTTTGGTAGGAACCAAGAAGTAGGCATATTGAGCACTTCCTGAAATAAAGCTGGCATACAGTTGAATAAGAGAGATAGTTGACAAAAGCTCATATTGAATTTCTACATTGTATATTTAAAATACTGGTTGTGGTTGCTTTTGCTGTTAAAACTGGTTTCTAATAACTCTTGAAAGTGCCTTACTAGGCAAGTCTTTTCAGCTCCTAAGGGTACAAGATTCATGGCTCGGTGTCAGATTCCAGTGTAAATAGTGCCCTTCTTACAAGTCAAGTATTTTATCAAGTAATACTACATACTGTGCTTTTCCAGTTGAGTCAGTTGAAGTTCTTTTGTGTATCATAACTTCAATGAATTTTAGAAGGCAAAATACTTACAGTATTGCTATCATTGATTTGCCAGAGGAACATGTTTTATTGGCACTTAATTGGAATGACAACTTTAAAATCTATAGTTTCTGTATCACCTCCTTATGTAGGGAATGAAACTCTTCCTATACTGACCTGTTACACAATGACTGTGGTCCACAACCCACATATAATAACTTCATAATGCATTGTTATAAACCTGAAAGTGCCTGTTTCCACCAGTATCCTGACACTGGGGAAGGTACAGCTAGTAGTTCCTGAACCAAATGTGAATATTGAATCTGTTCTTTGCATCCTGCAAATATTTTAGTTTAACCTGACAAAGCTTGGAATCCTTTGTGAGAGTGCCAAGGAATTTGTCAGCTTTATCAGTAGTAACAGTCTTCCAGACAACTGTGCATTAGTCTCCCGCAGTCATGGTTTTAAGTGGAAGTAAAGTGTCTGTATGGCTATTTCAAGCCCCAGCTACCATTGGGCTTGGGGTGAAGTTTGATATATTCTTTTTCTTTACCTTCACTCTATTGCTCTGGAGTATCTTGGTGTATCGGCTGCATCAATATTGATAGAAATTGAATTTTTTACAGAAGACAGCTAGTCACTACCTCATCCATAGACTCCTTGTACAAGGTCCTTGTCCTAAGGACTCTGCCTAGCAAAGTCAAAATGCAGCTTTCTGAACAATAAGGTGTTAAATCTTCGCAGTGATGTACTAGTGCTTAGCACAGCTTCTGTAATAGTATTTCTCATGCATGCCTCCCACTTAACAGTAGGTATCTGGAATGTGCGGAAGGACATTAGAGGAGAATATTCAGGTTCAGTGCCAACTTCAAGTATGGGAATTCACAGCTGAGACTTGCACAAGTAAAGGGTCTTCTCATACAGCTTGGGAGGTGAAGTGATGCTTCCTCAGCTGCACATAAAGTGAGACAGTGCTATGATGGGAATGCTAGATGTGGACTGGAAGGAAAACTATGCATGGAAAGCTTTCTGCTCATCTTCAGTGTTGTTAAACCTAACTTTTTACACCAAGTTGACATACCAGGCATTTAAGGGTTGATCCCATGGTCTGTTTGGTTGTGGTTGAAGGTATATATCTACATCTGTATCTTTCATTTTATGACACTTAAATGTTTTTACCTGTATAATGAAAACCTAGTGAAGAGCCTTTATCTACTTAATAGTGTAGTAGAGCTTGATTGATATTTATTTAATTTGAATGAATGAGGAGGTAGAAAGAATTAACTGCATGAACTCCTTTGGTATGCTGCAGAGATGTCCTACCTGAAAGCAAAGCCTAAAGCAATTAGCACTATTTCTGTGAAATTAAATAATACAGGAAACTAATAGTACTGTAAGGTGTTCTTCAGATTTCAGTTCAGCTACATACTGATACCTCAGTATATTTGACATGTGGTGGCTTCTGCTTTGGTTGTTAATTCTGCTGTTTTGGTTGTTGCTAAACAACAACAGTGATGTTTCCACTTCAGAGAAACTTAAATGTGAACAAATACAGTTCTTATTTTATCTTCTGTTTTGTCCTCAAACTTTGCTTCCAGGAAAAATGAGAGAGAATCCTAGTTTTTAGCTAGCATTCTAGACTGTGACAGGGCACTGCTGGCTCATGCTCAGCAAAGAGGACTAGTGATACCCTGGGCTGCATGAGGAGTGTTGCCAGCAGGTCAGGGGCGGTGCTCCTTCTGCTCTGCTCAGCACTTCTGGAGTGGTGTGGCCACTTCTGGGCTCTTCAGAGTAATGGAGACATGAATATACTAAACAATCCAGCAAGGAGGTGCTAAGGTGGTTAAGGGGACTGGAGCATCTTTCATGAAAAGCTGTCTGGACACGGATCTGGGCAGCTGGCTCTGGGTGGCCCTGCCTAAATAGGAGGCTGGGCAAGATGACCTCCAGAAGTACCTTCCATTCTGTGGCTCAGTTTGCTGCCTGTTTTGTTGAATGTTACCCTATTAAAAAAGGAGGTGAAGCAGGGAAAGCATTTCCTACTATAGCAACTAGAAATTAAACTGCTTAGGTGCTGAGTTGAGTTAGTTCTCTGACTAAAGTTAACCATTGTACTGATAGCTGTCTTAGAGTTGACAGCAAGAGGAGCTCATGCAGGTGACAGCTAAGCCCAGAGAGCTTGGAAGCAGTAAGATACACATTACAGAATCAAGTTACTTCTCCTAGAACGTTGTTCTACAAGCATATCCATTTTGAGGGTGATCACTTGATCACTTCTGTATGTTCAAAAGTATAACTTAATCTAATTGATGCTTGTCTCACCAATGCTTACTGATGACTGAGATTCAAATTTGTACAGTTCATGCTAACACCGAATAAATTTTTGTTGCAGGTGGTATGGTCAAGAAAAGGATTACAATGTTCTAGTTATGGATCTTCTTGGTCCCAGCCTTGAAGACCTTTTCAACTTCTGTTCTCGCAGGTTTACGATGAAAACAGTACTTATGCTAGCAGACCAGGTATGTGCAAACCTTACCGTGACAAAGTTAAAAACCCTGAATTATTTTGTGCAATGTGGTTCTCTTTCAGTTGATTAAATGTGTTGAGCAGTGTTCTACATGGCTAAACAAACACTGGACCTCTGTAGGATCAAAGTAACGCTAGGCTTCTCTGTGCTGTGGCCTACTAAATGGACCTATAGTGGGAGTGTGGTGGAGATACCAACTCCCTGATGCTACGGATCCAAGAAATGCTGTTTTAAAGGGATCTCGGATGTATAGTTTTAAACTATGCAGGCAAATAAGAGTGAATTAGTTGCCAGCATTAGCCATGGGGGTGGTGGTAGGAGATCTGAAGCAGCCTGTCCTTAGGCGTGGTCTGATTCAATAAGTAGTTCATGTTGGCCAGCTGTGTTGACAGGTGGACAATGTGCAAGACTAAGGGTCTGTTCTCAATGAAATTTCACTGTGCTCCCAAGCTCCTGTAATTCCTAGTACCAGACCATGAGCTAGTAAATACTGGTTTGGTCTTTGTTGCGTTTAAGAAGGTTCATTGTTGAGATGCCACCTCAAACCTAACGAAGGCCTCGCAGGTTTGTTAATTAAGACATCAGGAGTGCCTATCAGTTTAATTGCAAAATACCAATTGCTAGAAAAAGACTTTGTCATGATACCATGTATGGTATTTGAGAGAGCTGCTTGCTATTCAGCATATAGCTTGATTGTACAGTTACTTGAAGGCAGTAAGGGATTCATGAGTCGAATTTTCAGTGGTAGTTTAAATTTCATCTAATATTATTTAATTGATGTTAGTACCAAGTTGTCACTTGGCCAGATGCTTGTAGCAACCCAGGCTCATGGCCAGCGAAGCTCACAGCAGTTGTATGGAGACAAGGTCAGCTGTCCTTTTTCTCAGCTGCTTCAAATGACTAGTGTGCTTGCTCTAGAAAGAAGCATTTGCCCGCTTGTTTAGCTAGAGTCAGGATGTTACAGAGATATTGGAGAATCTGGGTAGTTCTTGTCTGGTATTCATTTGTATGGTAAATGCTAATTAGTTATCTGGACAACTACATACAGCTGGAATGTAGGATGTCAGTGTATGAAAGTGGCTTTTAGGCCATAGTACAGTAGAACAGCTGCCAAGAATGTGATGTTTTAACAGTTCCACTCGCTAAAGACTGCATGAAGTGTTTTAATAGCTGAAAAGCTATACCATATAAACTTGTGTGCTGTGTGCTCACATACAGGAAATAGCATGACCATCTATGATGCTACAGTTGTATTAGAACTTGTCTTTAGCAGCTGCCGTTCTTGGATTGCAATAGTCTAGATAGGGTAGTGTGGGCCATGATAAAGTTGTTACTTGCTCTACGAAAAATACCTGGGAAAGTGATCCGTAAGTGAATAACTAGCTGAATAGCCAGTGGGGTGGGGCATCATGTGGAGAGACAAGCTTTAAAATTCTCATGGTAGGTATAGAAAAGCTTTGTTTGAACTCAAAAAAGTAAATTACCCTTTAATGGGACACTGTAATTAGAAGATGAACTTAAATGTATGGGAAATAATTTGAGGTATTTAATCTTCAAGCTCCTGACCAGGATTATGGAATTTTAACATGTAAAAAGATAAATTTATTTGAAGAGCATATAAAAGACTTTATTTTCATCAAACAAATTATAAACTTATATTGCAGAGGACAGTACCACTAAAAAGTCGTGCTATAATTGAAGGTTTAAGCTAATTGTATTCTTACTGAATCTCACCTGTTCTTGTTGGTGTTTTGTTTTTTACAGATGATCAGTAGAATTGAATATGTGCACACAAAGAATTTTATACACAGAGACATTAAACCAGATAACTTCCTAATGGGTATTGGGCGTCACTGTAATAAGGTTAGTTGAATGCTATGTTCAAAAGATCCAAAGAGAATGGCTGTTACTTGATTAAAGCTCCACAGCCTGGTTAAAATTAATTGCTGAAACTGATGTTTTGGATGCTAAACTATAATTCTTTGATGTGAGAACTTGGATTTGTTACCACTACTAAATAGAGTGGCATACACATGGGTTTCTGACCTGCCCTCTGAGATGGACTTGATTGCAAGATGGTTTCTAGGCTTGCAACAAGATTATAAACTAATCCTAGAGAATGCTTTGTTACTTTTATCAATGATGGAGTTTCATTATTGAGATGACTGTTGTAATAGCATTTTTTTCCTCAATGATAAAGTCATATCTATGGCTTTGGGGATGACTTCCTGGGATGAAAAGCGAGTACCAACGTGGGATCTCCTGACCTACCAGTCATCAGGGCATTAAATCTTACAGTGACAGACTGGTAATTCTTCAGCCACCAGAATTGTGGATCAGACTCATAGTCAACATGTAGATCAATTGTCTATAAATGAATGAATCTATGCCAATATGTGAATGGAAAACTTTATAGAGTACCTGAATATGTTGTACAACAAAATACTCAGTATGTAAACAAAAGGTGGGTGGAGGAGGGGTGGGCTGAAGTTGTTACACGTTTGGGTGGGTAAACATAGTCAGAAGTGCATGTTTGCAGTTGGGGGGAAAGTTTTCTTCTATATAAGGTTTTATTTTTAGTCTTGAGTGAAATATGCTTAATCCTGCAATTTGTATGTCAAGCTCGGGCAGACAGGCAGCATTGGCAATGCATTAAGCATGCTACTTAATAGAAATTAACTTCAGAACAAATGTACATGATCAAGCTGTTTATTGGAAGCAAGATTCCCACTCATTTTCTATATATACCATTAGAGAATGTCTAATCTCTAGGCACTACTAGTGTTTAAAATGTTTACCTTTGTTTGCCTGTATGAATGCCAACTTTGGGGCCATGAACATTAGAAGGAGAAAATCTTATTAATATTTAAGGTAACAGCTCTTGTCTGAAGAGGTGCAGTGCACTGAATGTTTAGATACAATCATTGTTGGAAAAGCTTGTAAGTTTAATTGAAAGGTAGTCTTTTTGTAATCCTGTTGCTGTTAAACTTTGCTCATTCCCAAGTTTCATACTTTCACTCTGTAGAGCTCCTATTTTTCTCTGCTGTGTCGAGCAGTTAGGCTCCTTAATTTTCTGGCAAGACTTGGAATAAAAATAAAGCTTTATTTTTTTCCTAGCTCTAGTTCCTGATTTCCAGTTCTTTTTTGGACTGTTTTTCTATGCTTTTGCACAGTCATGCTAGGTTGGCATTGCTGCCCTCTGTTTCATCTTGTGAATTAGTGGCCTAGAAGGTGCTGCTGTGCTTATTTTAGTGGAAGAACACATTAGATTTGCATCAGCTGGAAAAAAGCCTATACATTATTTTTCTTCTTTTCCCATTAGTATATTAACTAGGGAGCCATGCAGTGTTATGGTGGCAAATACTTCCTGTGAGCATGGGCTTTGTTACTGATACAGAGGTTTAGAGATCAGAGATGCTTGACAGATTCAATAGGTTAACATGAGCAAAAGGAGAATTGGGTTGCTTCAGTTTGGAACCAGGTGTTTTGTCTAGGGAACACTTGCCACCACACAGTATTTAATTTTCTAAAAGTATAGTGTGATTTCTAAAGATGACTACACAAGTTAAGGAAAATACCAGCCACAAATACTAGAATAGCATGGTAATCTTGTTCCAGTAGCTTCATGTCAGTTATTAAAAAACAAACTTTTTTTCAAATTTTAATTTGGTGATTGGGAGAGATTTGGCTCCCACTTCAAAAGATGAATTTTCAGCTCTACTAGAAATAAGCCCTGCATGCTTATGAAAGTAAACTTTAAGGTGACTAAATGCCTTCTACCTCTTCCTTACTGAAGATTTACTTTTTCTAAATGTATTTTGGGGGAAGGGCAGTTTGTGGAACCAAAGAATGCTTTTGTAAGCAAAACCTCAATTTCCTTTTTTAATAGAGCCAAATGTCACCATTGTTATCCCTGGTAAGGCAGTGCCATTTTGGAGCGGCTCACAGGTGAAATTTACTTTGCCACATCTTTCAAATTTTCTCCTTGCAAAAAAAAAAAAAAAACACAATACAATAAAATAAAAGCATACATAGCTTTTGGAAAACTACAGTGCTTGGTGGAAGAAGGATGGCATTTGGCTACCCTTGTTCTTTCTTGAATGCCTCGGTGTTGCCTGTCTGCGCCGGCCATTGTTGCAATGTAAGCAATACTGTTTGATGCACTGCCACCCTCTATTGTTTGTTCAGTGTTTAGAATCTCCAGTGGGGAAGAGGAAAAGAAGCATGACTGTTAGTACTTCTCAGGACCCATCTTTCTCAGGATTAAACCAGGTCTGAACTGTCTCCTATTCCAACCTCAACCCGAAATTCATGTGCTTTTTTTGTTTGGTTTTGTTTTAGTTTTTTTTTTGGTTCTGTTTTTTTTTTTTTTTTCCTGGAGAATGTAGATCTCGCAAAAGCACCTCTTATGTTGGCATTATTCAGACATACTTGGCAAACATGTAACATTACTAAGATGTTTCCCTGTGGCGCTTGTTTAAATTGTGAAATTATTTCTAAACTTGGTTTTAAGAAAGGCTAAATGTACATGCTTGATTTCAGATGCAGAAGCAGGTTTTATTTTTGTCCTTTAAAACGGAAAGGCAAGCCCTTGGATGTGTTGAAGAATAGACGTGCCACCCAAATGAAATAGCAGGGCTTCTGTGCACAGTTGTCTGCTTGCCTCCCTGTAGCGTTCCCACAGTGTCTTTGAATGCCCGTGAAGCAGTTCTGCTCTCACACTAACCAGACTTTCCCATGTAGTTTTTGTTCACAATCTTTCCAAATGTGTGATGATACTCTCATTTTCATCTGTTGTTCTTATAAAATTAAACTACTCCAGTAAGCTTGGAGAACTATGAGCTTATCTACTGCTAAATCTACTGCTAAATGTAGTGCTCCTGACTCTTCAAAAGAAGATGAACTGGAAATAAATCAAGACATATGCCTGTTCCTAACAGAACAACTGGAAATTGCTGAATATGAATCATATCTGAGGAGTTTTGCCCATACCATCAGCCTGTAGCTTTCTGCAATAAGTCTTCAAGTATTAAATCTTAGAGAACTAGCTGCTGTGTGCAGGCTGACAGATTTCTGTTGTCTGCTTCAGAAACTTGCTTATCAGTTGAGGCAGAGACTTTGATCTACTTCTTTAGTTGCTCTTGGCAAAAATCTTGCCCTACTTCTCCAGTTTCCTGCTGATCATGCAACAAACAGAATTAAAGTGGTATGAGGTTATCTGTGGAAATACTTCTGTTTGCTGGCTGACACTGGTATGTTCTGTACTCATCCAAATCAGGCTATTATCTTCCACCATCTCTTTTTGAGGTGGACTTACTCATGTACCTTTTGCCCATCCTGAAGGGAAAATGCAGAATGAGCTGAAGCTGGTGAATGGAATAAACTCCCCCAGAGAAGTCAGTGCTGTCAAACAATGTCCAATAACTTGACTAGTGTAAAGCAGGACTATATTTATGAATTAATTCTATTTTTGTTTTCTGCCTATTTCACCCATACATCTTGAAGAACACAGAATTACCTTTTTCAGATTTAATGTTTAGAGCTTGCAGCAGCTGTGCAAGCGCCAGAACATCATTTAGTAATTTACTTCTCTAGCTCTTGAAGAAAGTAATCTGACAAGTCTGTGCTAAACAAAGAACTAGACACCACCTGTTTGTGTATTAGAGGAGTAGTTTCAATGTTAACTATATTGAATCACGATCTTTGTTTTTGTCCCTTTGTAACATTAATGGCAAGATCCAGAAGATTACAGAAAAGACAGAATGAAGGCTTTTAATTGTTAAATTGTTTGTAACTATGTATGCAGTAAAAATGTTGCATTTGTAGCATTTAGTTTCCTTCCCCCTCCAGGCATAGCATTTTACTTAACTAATTGACAAAGACCTTGTGAAAGAAGTTATTGCAAACTGTACATCAGAGACTGTCATCAGATCATGGACCTTTAATCAAAAAATAGAGAATTGCATTTGAAGTCAGGCTTTGCAGGAAAGTTGCATTTGCAGTGCAGTAATCACGTGTAAGCTTTATACTCTCTGCTTTAAGAGTTTGATATCAAAATTGCTAAATTCCTGCTAGCTTGAGGACATTTTAGTACTTGCTAAGCAAATAACTACCTCTAGTGGTAGCTGTAGTGGGTGCAACAAAAAGACCAGCGCCACCTTTCCCAAACTTGTCTGAAATGTAGTTTAAAAACCTGTTTTACCTCCTCTTGGCTCAAACCATTCTGGACTTTTCAGGGTGATTTTCAGTAGGATAGTGTATAGAAAGCAAATGTACAAAAACTTTGTTGCATGTAAATCACAGCACAACTTCAGCTTAAGGATTTCTGCTCTAACATCAGCTGTATAAAGAAGGCTTTAGGGTTTTAGCTTTGTTCTTTTTCCTCATGTAGATTACTGTAGTTAGAAATTCTTCAACCAGAATTATAAAATCTACTGTGCAATTCAGAAACTGTCTTTCACTGTCTTGCATTCCTTCGTGTAAAGTGTCGTGCTATAATTCACAGCAATTCCAGTGTACTGGAGTGACCCTGCTTCATTCTTGAATGCAGATGTACCTGCATATCAGTCTCAATACTTCTTTGCATTTAAAGCTGTATCTTCTGGTCTGGAATCACCTTTAAGGTGATGCTGAATAGGTTTTAACTGAGAACTTCTCGATCCTTATCTCATCTTTCCATCATCTCACCATCTCAGTTACTTTTGTAGTATTCATTAATTTGTAGGAGTTATAGTCCCTGATCCTGTAGCATTAATCCAGCGTTGTAAACAGCTCAGCCAAATGATAAGTAGATTGAAGACCAATTGCTAGAATTTGAAATGTTCCTTACGTACTTCTGCCTCAGCTTCTTTTTTTGCCTAGTCCTGAAATCTTGTCACAAGAAGGTACTGTCTGTATTAACAGCTGGAGATAGGCTGGCTGTTAGCATACTAACTGGCACGCACTCGGTTGTTGCTACATACCAAATCATTGAGCAAGCTTCACTATTAGAAACCTAAATTGGATTCCACGTACTAGGCTCTTCCTGGCTGTATTAATATCATCAGCAAGGGTTTCATGCTGCTGTGGTCATCTTCTGGTAGTCTTAAGAATAGTATGTGATTGGAAGCAAGATGTCTTGTCTGCTGTTGGAGGTTTTGGCCTTATGCTCTGCAAAACAGCCAGTGTTCTTTGATACGTAGAGAAGAATACAGGATGTGCATCACTTGCATTAAGCTGCTGAGCTGCCATTAACTATCTGTATGCGTGAACTGCTCTCATGTGAGTGGGTTTTTGTGAAGTGTACACTCACAGAATTATTTTTTTCCCAAATTGCGCACTGTAGTTACTGAGCTAATGTGATACAAACTGCATTAGTAACCTAAGACAGTTGTAGAACTAAGATTGTGCTACTTAGCATCTGTAGCTAATCCGTTCCACTGGATTGAAAAAAGGCTTGAACTAATACACTATAAGTTCTTGAATTTACTAGTTAAAACTAGTTGTGACTCTGCACTGTTACTTTGCTTCCTCTTAACTGTAGGTTGTTACATTGAGTGGATGTCTTAAACTGTAGCTAATGCCTAGTAAAAGCAGTTAGGGGTTCCTTGTATACAAATACAATGTATTTTTTTATTTTTCTTTAAGTTATTCCTTATTGACTTTGGTTTGGCCAAAAAGTACCGGGACAACAGGACAAGGCAACACATACCATACAGAGAAGACAAAAATCTCACTGGCACAGCTCGGTATGCCAGTATCAACGCACATCTTGGCATTGAGCAGAGGTGAGTTCAAGGAGATTACTGTTGTGCTCTTTGAGGCTGCAAGATGATTTTATTTGTAAGCTTCTGAGATTTCTAAACTAATTTTCTATGTGCAAATGTATATATCTCTCTGCAAGTGCTTTTTCATTTGGCTGTTTATGCAAGGATAGGAAAAGGAGACCAAAGCACCTTCTTGGAGAGATACTGTCTTGCAAGCAAGAGGTAGATGTTCTGTGTACTTCCTTTTTTTAGGGCAAGATACGCTGTTATGTGCCTCTGTCAGAGGACCTTCACAGATACAATTGTGCCTTTTTCTGATTGTGTTGGTACCTGTTAATGCCACTGTTGACTGGCTTGAGATGCAATTCTGTGGCCAGAAAGGGTATTCTAAAGTTGTTCTGTGACTTCCCTTCAAGTTACCAAATTATTGTTAATCCTTTTGCTTGCAAGTGAGGCTTTGTGATCCCATGACTGCTTCACTTATGCTGTTTTGGTTTCTGCCGTAACAGTAGTTGCAGCACTGCATATATATGTGTACATGTCTACATATATTTGACTTCTGCTTAATCAAAAAAATGTCCAGATCAAAAGAATATTGTTGTTAAAGTGTCCTAGGTGTCCTCTCTGTTGGAGAATAGCACTTCAGGTTCTGTAGCCGTTAATGTTAGGCCCTTGTGAGTGATGAAATGATAGCTCAAATCTGTTCCTTGTTTGAGTGCCTAGATAATATATTGTGTAAGTATAATAGCAAAGCTGCAGTATATGATGCTGAGGTATCTTAGACATAGCGAACATTCCCTGAATGTCTATGCCATCTTGATGAAAATCAAAGTCAATTTCAGAATTTCCAGTGGCCAGTGTTGACAGAACATGCAACTTGCTGCTTTAAGTTGTTCCATGTTTCCTCTTCGCTTTAACTTCCTTAAGGTTCCTTAAGAATATTTTCACTACCATTAAGCTTTTACACTAACATTAAGCTTGACATCTGGATCCAGTAGGATAAATGGCAGGTGGTGTAACTTGCAATGTAAATACATTTTGCAGAATTTAAGCTTTTCTTTTAAGGGAATAGCCATGCTAGCCCTTGCAGTAAAGGGAGGGAGCTGCAAAGGATTACTGCTGTTGAATTCAATGTAGTTTGGTATATGCTAAAAGTTATTAAACTGTCTATATCAAGACAACAGTGAAATAAACAATATATTCCTGTAATCAAGAGGAACCAGGCCTGAAGCTTCTGGCAGAATGTTTCAGCTGTTAGTGCTATAGTTGAACTGTTACACAACATGTTTTCCTATATTTAATGACAGCTAATTCCTAAGGGGCTGTTGGCAGTGTTCTCCATTTTTTGGTTCAGTAATAGGGAGTATTATCCCATTTTCAAAGTCCTGAAAATCATTTTTATCAGCATACGTTCAAATGTAATATATCCATTAAAGATTGCAAAACTGAAAATTTCCTACAAAAAAATAATCATGAAATTAATGAGTGAACTAGATGGGGGATGGAAACCTATTAATCCATTGTCTGTATACGAATCTACCACTGTTTTTTCAGAAAACTTAATTTTATGCCATGGCCCCATACTGGTTCACTGGGTTCTGTTGACAATTAAAATGCACAATTCTAATAGAACCAGCAAGCTTTGCAGGCAGGAATTTGTGGTCTTCGTATCATTTTTCATCCTTCTGCTAACGGCCGTGGTTTTGTGTTACTGCTGAGATGACCCGAGAGCTAGCTGCTGGTAAGGGGAGCGAACCAGTCTCATCCTTGAACCCTGGCCCCAGCGAGTGATTTTTTTTTTGTTGTTGTTCTTGCAATGTGGTGCCTGGCAAGCAGAGCTAATTCTCTTCTGGGATAATGCCCTGCAGTGGTTCCCCAAGAAGTCATCTAGAACAACTGTGGGGTGACAGGCAGGCTTGAGGGGTATGGCTGGTGGTTACATTGGCTTGGTCATAATGTGAAGCTGCACCTATAGCTTCTTTCCTATGGTGCTAAGATCCAGAGGTAGGTCTGTCTTGGTTCTTAGAGGTTCTTCTCACTTTAAGGGAGTTGTTTTGCCCTTTTCCATATGTATAAGCCTGTTAGCACTCCCACTTTCTCAGCCTTTTACTCCCTTGTGAGGATAGTAGGTGTATAGTCTTTCCTACCACCATTTAAATGCTTTTCTTGTAGATCAGCCTGAGTGGCAAAGCAGCAGCTATACCTGTCAACTTCTCTTGATAAGGGAGCTGGAGGAGAGAAATAAGGTTTTTGTTAGTTTTTTTCTCAGTTAAATAGGTGTCAGCTGCAGAGAGACAGTCACGGGAAAAATCTGACTCGGCTACAGCTGGAAAGAGGCAAGTTTGCCAAGAGGAAGAAAATCATGGAGTGTTTTTTCCACTTCAGTGGGCCGTGCTTGCCTTAGTAATCATGAAAGCTGTGCAGCAAAGTATGATGGTATTCATGTGCCTGAAGCATGAATCTGGGGCATATGCAGTACAAAAAAAACATTGAAAGTTTTCTTTCCTGAAAGTTAGCGTGCAAATTCTCAGTGAAGGATAGTTAACTGTGGAGTTCTCCAGCTGCCTTGAAACAGACTTCTTGTGGAGAGAATGCGAAGAGGCACCTCTCTCACGTGTGCACCTTTCTGAATATGACTTGTCTTGTAAAAATCGTACAGACAATTCTGTGTTGTTTTTTTTTTTAACAGAAGTGAGAAAAGGAAAGAGTTATGCCTTTGTGAATATACTGCTGTTTTGGGCCTAGATGTTCATTATTGGTCCCAGACTGATGCAAGGTTCAGGGGAAAAGAAAAAAAGATCAAAGACTATCTTTTTTATCTTTAGATTCTTATCTTTTATCTTCTTAACTTGAAAAAGTTAAGACTAATATTGTGCATCTCTCTTGCAATGTATTCCTTAGTTCCTACAGGTAAAACTTCAGGTACTACCAAGCTACTTAGTTAAATGGGGAAACCTGTTTATTTTTTTCCTTCATTTTTCAAAATTTTTGTGTTTACCCCAAGTATAGTACTGCAGCTACAGATAAACAATACACAATGCCTACTAACTATCCCTTGATGCTTTGCATATTATTTTGTTTTAGTTTTACAATGATTTTGTATTCTATTTCAAGTAGTAAGATGCTGAAATTTGTAATTTGGGGTATTCTTTCCTTTTCTACAGTCGCCGGGATGACATGGAGTCTCTAGGCTATGTATTGATGTACTTTAACAGAACCAGTCTGCCATGGCAAGGATTAAAGGTAGGTAATGTTGCTTTTTTTTGTTCCCCACCCTCCCTGTTTTTTTTTTAATGTTTGGGAACCATGCTTCTGCCTCCTTGTCTGGGATGGGTTGTTATGTATAATGTCTAGCTTCAGCTTTTCCCAAGGCATGATATTTATAGAATATAGAAAAAAGGTTCTGTCTGCTTCTTGTGCAGCAGGCAAAATGTGTATTGTTTGACTCTCCTAAAACTTATGCTAAACAATAGCTTACATCAGCTTTGCAAATTATTATTGTCCTGTCCAAGGCTGAGACCCTCTTTGGGAAGTGGAAAAGAACGTTTTTAATGACTATCTGAATTGCTGCTGAAAGCATGGAAATCTCTTTTCTACCATGTTAAGCTTTAATCGTATCTTTGGTCTGATTTATGGCAAAACTTAATGATTGTTACTTGAAACATACTTGTTTCAAGTAGTATTATATATGGAATCCAACTATAAGCATGGCAAGTATTTCTTATTTCTGTAATAGAGGCTTCAACAACTTGTTTCCATGTATTAATTGTTTTTCTTCCTCTGTATGAGCGTTGTGTAACTCAAATAGTGCTGCAGCTGCAGATATTAGGTTTCCAAAGGCAAGCAGCTTGTGGAACACTACAACACTTCAGCTGCAAATTACTGTAATGGCTGTGTACTGAAGCACACAGGCAGAACTTGAATGGGGTACTAAATGGGAATTAATACAACTTTAGCAAGTAGATAGGCAAGTCTGGTCTGTTTAATGGACAAAAGCAGCAGCTAGAACTACACGAGCTACGACATGTGAGGAAAGCATTAGACTGCAACAAATGGTATTAAACTGTGTCCAAATCTTAATACCAGATTGACCTTCATTCTCTCTGCAGTAAGTGTGTGGGACTTGGAGATTTCATGTAAAATGCGTAGGGTTGACCAAAGGATTTTTCTTTTTTTGGCTGCTGTCCTTGTTAATCCAGTGTTGCACAATATCTCTTACATTGTGACCTACATGTTCCACAGGCTGCAACAAAGAAGCAAAAGTATGAAAAGATTAGTGAAAAGAAAATGTCCACTCCTGTTGAGGTTTTGTGTAAGGTAAGAGTTTCCAAATGATGTCATGCTGTGAAATGGAAATTATTTTCTTTATTGTTTTTAAAACTAGAGGCAGTGTGTTAGTCTCACATGGCATTTGCTGCTGAATAATGCTCTGTCAGTCAATGGATGCCTTGTTTGGCCACCCAACAAGACTACAAATGTGTGTAATAGGGCAGGCATTCACCACTGTTTCTTGGTATCTTGGTGGCTCATGCCATCATACTTTGAGTTGTTGGTGGCTATCAGCTGTGCAAGCTCTCCAGCTCTATGGAGAGGCTTATGCAGTTCTTAAACATTAACAGTGAATATTCAATATGTGCCACCTTGGGTAAATAAAACAGGTAGATCTGTATAGGTTGCTTTTACCTGTTGGTAGTTCTTAAAGATTGTTCAGGTTATCCTCTTATCTCAAATGCAGCCTGTAGTAAAATTGGCTGTCAGTTACAGTTAAAGCCACGTCACAGAACAGTGGTTTTCCAGTGCTATCTTTTAAGGTCTTAAGGTTTCTCTTGGCCTGTGCAGCCATGAGCTCATTAACAAATGTCCTCGAGAACACATGATAGTCTTGCACTTTAAATAGCAGCACCAAGGATGGTACTTTCCAGTTATGCACACTTATACACCCTTAGTGTGATGTTTTCCAAACTGCTGAATTGTTACACACAGGTTTTCTTGTAGTATACCATTATGCTGCATTCAGTTATCTTCTTGAATGTAGGCTTTAGTACAATCTAAATACATGGAAATACGTAAAATAGAGAACTTTCGAAACAGATTCTTTAAAATCTTCACAGTTTAAGTCTTCACAACCAGTTGTAACTGTCCTCTAGTATGTTCGAGTAGATTATCAAAGAAAGAAGAGTGGGATGTTTTCAGAGATGATTACAGTTTCTTATTTCAGAGGTCTAATTAATAAGAACTAGGTTTAATTAGAATTAAATTGCTTGAAATGTTATATATTGGCAGCTTTGGTTGTTGAGGACTTCTGATTGCAGACAATGCATCAGGTTACAGTTCAGGGGAAAGAATACATACCTGGTAACTGGCTGATCAAATCAGCTTTCTAAAATACCAGATAATGGAACAACTAGAGGCAAGGTGAATTTAGAGATTTGAATCTTCAGACAGTTTTCTTTTTTCCATTGTAGATACAGCTTTTTGCCTTCTGTAGAATTGCAAGGATCTTTTTACTGCAAGTCATGGCTTGATTAACAGCACTGTTGATTTACAGGGATTCCCTGCAGAATTTGCCATGTATCTGAACTACTGTCGTGGTCTGCGCTTTGAAGAGGCACCAGATTACATGTATCTGAGGCAATTATTCCGTATACTTTTCAGGTCAGTCTCGAAGTGGAGAAGTACAGAAACTCGCCCATGCTTTACCAATTGATAACTACTCTGTGGAACTTGCACTATAGAAAGCTGCTCCATATGTGTGTGGTGTAGGGAGTTCTGTGACTCCTTTTGATTTTAGAGTTTAAAAAAGGATTATGAATGGCTCTTTAAAAGACCTGAAACGATACTGTGCAATGTTATGTATGAAGGAAAACATTCTCCTGTTTGAGTTGTATGATCTGACTACTAATGCTAGAGAGTTGAGCCCATGCTTCAAATTCTGTTGCAAGTGGATTATGAAACTGACCCCTTGGTAGAAGAGTTTGATGTTTTTCACATTTGCTAATAGGTGATGAGAATAGCAGTAGTGCCCAGGAGGTGGATTTTGCTGGAGGGGAATTGTGATGTTTCCTTGAGTTTGTTAGAGAAAACAGAACATAAACCCAACCTTGCAGAGTGAATAGTGCCTGTGAAATGAGGAGCTACTACTGGTCTTTCAAGAATATCTAGGTTTCTAGAATCTAAAGGAATTTCTATTTGATAAATTTGGAAATTACAGCACTACAATTCTCCTCAGAACTGTATACATTAATAAAGGTTGACAATCCCAATGCAGAGGAAGCAATAAGCCGTGTTGTGTGGAAGTGCTGTTTCTACAAATGCAGGAACTTGCATAAACAGTGAAGAAAACAGCTTGCTTCAAGAATCCCTTTAAGCTAGTAATACTTAGTGTTTATATATGATTTGTAATCTCCAAAGCAGCTTACAAAAAAATACTAATCTCTGGTTCTGGGTTTTCAGCAAAGATTTGGTCTAAACAGTAAGGTGGCTATGATATGTTACAGTAAAGTATTTTGCTCTTTTCTAGGACCTTGAACCACCAATATGACTACACATTCGACTGGACAATGTTAAAGCAGAAAGCAGCACAGCAAGCAGCCTCTTCCAGTGGGCAGGGGCAGCAGGCCCAAACCCCCACAGGCAAGCAAACTGACAAATCCAAGAGTAACATGAAAGGTTAGTAGCCAAGAACCAAGTGACGTTACAGGAAAAAAAAATTACACTAATTTGGACAATGTTGGCAATTTAAGTGTTAGATCAAGGAGGTGGTTTAAAAAATATATTTGGCTGCTAATTAAAAAAAAAAAAAAAGACGTCCTTGGAGAATTTGACTACTAACTTTATACCAAAATGTCCTTGTTCTTCATATCATTTCTTCTGGGGATGTTGGGTCATTTTAACCACTGCATCTTTTGCTCCTGCATTAACCACTTTCCAAAAACAAGAAACTGACTTGGTGTTGGGAATGTGACATTTTTATTTATATATATACACATATATTATATATATATAGATATATATATATATATAAATATATAATGCAATCCAAAATCCTAGACCTAACACTTCTTAAGGGATAATTCTCATCAACTAGGCAAGGATCTAGAGACTTTGGGGTCTACTCTGTTCCAGCTGTTGTAGTGCTGTGGATTTGCTTCTGTTCTGTATGCCTCAAATATTGGAAACAGAAAATTGTGAATGATCTGGCTTTCCTTTCTCTGGTGGGTTTGCATTGAGACATTTAGTCCAAAACTAAAGGAAAGAACCATTGGGCTCAAAGTGTCTTGCATAAATTGAGGAATAACCTTGAACTAATGTGGTCTGCCAAGTCACAATTTTCTGAAGTATATAGATAGTTTGTGGTGGGTCTTAAGGTTTCGTAACTATTTTTAATGTTTCTAGGTTATGGCTTCAAGGGAAAATGTTGTGAAATAATAAAGATGCAGTTGTATAAAAACTGAAAACTGAGTTCTGAAGAGGCACTTAATTTTTTATGCATTCTGTAGGCTTTTAATTTTTTTTCAAGTACATCTGCCAGTGTTAGCCTAGTAAGAGCTATTAAAATAAAACAGTGCTACAGCTATCACAGCTAGTCCTAGCATGAAACTGATTCTTCACGTTGAGGTATGGATAAAACTGAAGCCAGAGGGTTTGCTCAAGTGAGTAACAGAGAAACTAGGTTTAAATTATGTACTGAGGTATTGTTACTGATGGCTACTCTTCAGAACATTCTTGTCTTGACTTCAGTTTTAGTAATTATTAAATTATTAGTATTTATTAAGCTAACATGGCAGAGTTGAAGAAATGCAGAAGTCTTTATGGAAAGTTTATTAAAATATTGTTTTTTATGTGTTGTGGTAGCTTTTAAACCTTACCAGATGTCTTTAGTCAAAAGAGCTATCCAAAGGTATAACTCTCATTCTCTGGTTTTCTGGATGAAATAAAATACCTGCTGGTCTTCCCAAGGCTCAGTCTGAATGTTCCTTGAAGGGGGGGAGGGGGGGGGGTGGAAATCCATAGGGGTATCATTAAATGTCAGATTCTTTGATACAGAGAGTCCAGCTTGGTTTGCTGGAGTTAAGGGACAACACTGAAGGCTGTGAACCAGTTCCCTTGTTTGAAACTGTGGTTCATAGTAGACTCAGCTATAAGGCACAGGAGTGGATTGTTTCATGAAAAAAGAAGCTCTGATTGGAGTTCAGAAGCCACTGCTGAAGCCAGTCCCATGTCAGGGTGTGGAAAGGTTGGTTGTTAAAGTAGGAAGGAGTAATTTAAGTGAAAATTCAGATGGTCAGAGACCACTTGAGCCAGGCAAGCACTATACCTTAAGTGAAGTAAAGATTATAATTTTCTGCCTCTACTTTCCAATGAAGATTTAGTGGCAGAATGCAAAGCTACAGCTGACTGACAAGCACGAATAACAGTCTGTATTATGATTGAACACTATAGACCATTTCTGTTTCTTGATGGACCTTTCCCATCACACTGGTAACGAGGTCCATGAAGACATTTTTCTAGTAGTTTCATTGGCTCTTGGAGTAACAGCCTCCCAGTGGAATGACTCCATCCTCTTCTCTCCTGTCATGAAGAAAAGGTTCTTGAGCCTTGGATTGATCAAGCTGTAATATCAGCAAAGCATTAAAGTAGTGCTTGGGAAACATCTGAAGACTTCCCACCTTCTTACAATGGTTAGCCTTAATCTCCTCATCAAAGTAAAGATTCCAAATGTCTAAAAATTTTACATGCCTTTTTTGAGGAATCTTGCCTGTTACTGAAGAACTGGAACAGTTAAGTTCAAGCAGAAGGTTATATGATTCTCACGTTCATCTTCAAGTACTATTGAAGATGTGCATCTTGGTGAATACTGTCTTTCAAATCATGTTCAGGCACATGACATAGGTTTGACAGTGTGTTCATCTGTAGATGTTCCTGTCTCTTGTAATTCAGTTCCACATGAAACCATTTCACTGAGTTTTTCTTGCAGGTTAATCAGGTTGAATATTCTGTTTGGTTCCAGGGTAGGCCTGCCAATGGCCTTTTTTCCCCTTCCTGTCCCTCTCTTCTGGAACCCTGTGGCTGTTTCTTTTGTAACAGCAAGATCATCTGGTTTTGAACTTGGGAGAAGGTGAACTGTGAACAGATTGAGCTTCCCTGCTGATGCTGGGAAGTTGAGCTCAATCTTTTGACAGTAGAGTAGTTGTTCAGGTGTGATTTGTAACAATGGTTACAGTCAGCTTCCCTCAGACATAACCGACTGTTTCAGTCAATCTCCAGAAAAAAAAATCTATCATTCCATTTGAGAGATGTTTTCAATTCACTTCACTTCAGTGCAGAGTTCCTTAGCCCATCAGCAATCCCATTATCATTCACTGGATGCTTTTGGTCATGGCAGTATTTATCAGAACACATTATTCATCTCTTCTTGAGATTTAGCCAGTTGACAGCTAAACACTTCACTGCTATGATAATACCTTAAATTTGAAGTGTTTGGGTTGACTGCATTGTGTATCAAGTTTTGGGTAAAATAGCTTGAGAAGAGCAGAGAAGAGTCATAACCATCAGAGTGAACAGTGGATGCTTTTGACAGCTGTGTGTGTGCCACAAGGCTGTTCAGCCATTTGGAGTGGATTTTGAAATACATTCTTTCCAAGAGTTGACCATGAAGAATTATTTAACAGGTAATCAGATACATGAGGACATGAGGACAACAAACTGCTTCTTCCTCATTTTTGATTCAAAGCATAGTGATCCCTGCTGCTTGAAGGAGCTAACAGTGAATGTTTGTAATTGGGAATCTCTAATTCTCTCTTGTCTGAGAGATTTACTTTGAAAAGGCAAGCAGTGTGCTCTGGTTCTGATAATATCATTACTTTAGCCCATGCAAATCTGATTTCTCAACTGGAATAAAAGCATCATCCAGTTGACTGATACCTGTGTATGTAGTTTAGATTCTTGTCTAACTGGAGAAGCCCTGCCAAAGATAGCCATATTGCATTGATTTTTTTCATATATGTTATCAAATGGGAGTCTGGAGCATTGCACTCTACCCTTCAAAAGGGACTTACCCCTTCTAAGCAGACTTCCGTGTCGTGAAGACCGTTAGCCCAGAACAAATAGCAGTGTGTCATTTGTTAACATATCCTGTGTCCCTCCAGTTTGAGATTCCATTTTCATTTGAAATGTTTGGGCCTCTAAAGCAATGAGTTGATCTGTATGCTCCAATACAGGGAGCATACCTTCGTTCTTAACTTAATTTTGGCAGCTTTGATGGAGAAAGTGCTTCATGTGATGAATCAGCGTTCACTGATGAACACATTAAATGGAAAAACAGTGTAACTTTCAGTTGTGTGCATCCAGTAAGGGTTATGCTCAACTTTATCGCAGTGGAACTAAGGGATAACTGGGGCTTCTGTGAGAATTTACACACAAGTAGGAATTACTGTTTCAATTCCAGCACAAGATTTTTATTTTTTTATTTTTATTTTTTAGAATTCCTAGTGTTGGATAAAGAGAGGTGTCCAGAACTTTAGGACTGGGTTCAAACAAAGCCACTGAATCTCATCTAAGAAATTAACTGTAACCTATTCTGGAACAGTTAAAGCTGTTTTTCTGGGTGCTACAGATACAGCAGATACAGATACATTTTTGAATGAAAGTCAGGCTACTTTCAAGACTTGGTTGCATTGGCTTCTTTCTGGATGACAGCGCAAGATATAGCTGAGGTCAGCTTTGTAGTTTACTCTGAAGATATTTCTGTTGCAAAATCCAGAGCTATTGCTCAAATTCATACATTCACAGAATACCCTGCTGTTTGAAGGGCATCCAGAATAGAAATTTGCTTGGCAAATAGTTTTTGGTTTATGTTCCTGTTAACTCTTCATAGCACAGTGCTACTACCTGAGTCACCAGAAATATCAGCAGTCTCAAGAAGCAAAGACTGGCTTAACTTGCAGTAACTGGTTCTTTGAGGTCTGTATATGTGTTCTTTTTACTTTCTGCTTTCTATGATACATTAAATTTGTCATTTGGAGTTCTAAACTCAAACCCAGTTGTTTTTGACATCCAACTTTTGGGTCAGATGGCTTGTTTCCCTTGTCCTTTGGAAGGACAGAAGGTATGCTGGGTTCCTAGTCACTGTTAGAGGTTCTCACTTCTGTTCTGGTTGCCCAGAGCATTACACATCTGAGCATGTAGTGAACACCAGTTACTGTAAGTTATTTGTTTTCTTTTTCTTCTGTCTGTGTGACATTACTGTACTCTCTGAAGAGCACCGGTGCAATCAGATGAGTTTGACGTTCAAGGATAGGAACATGAGATGTTGAGACAAGTAGAAAACAATCCTATGAAATTACATCCTGCTTCCTAGTGGCAATAACACATTTGCTTTCAAGTTGTTGGTCTAAATGCTTGTTTGAGGAATGTGGCATCCAGCTGATGCCTAAGCCTCTTTTTTTCCAGTGCAGTACTAGATGAAAGTGAGAGCTGTGCGTTTTTGCTAAAGTGTGATGGCAAATACTGGTTAGCTTTGGGAAAGGACATGAGGAACTCTACAATTCCGACGTGGAGCAGCATTTTCTCCTTTGACCATAGCTGATGTTTATTTCTCCTGCCATGAAGGCTGTTTCTCATTTTCATCCAGTATTAGTAAGTTGCCCTTGTGTTTATCTTGCAGGTTTCTGAGCGTGGAGAGGATGGGACAAAGCAGAGCAGATCGGAGCTGGACTTGTCACTCCCCAAATCCTAGAAATTTTAGTTCATACGTACACTTGCCAGTGGCTGTGGGCAACCATTTACTTGGTGTAAAGAACTTAATATCAGTATAAACTGGCTCTGGGCAGCATCAATGATGCTGCACTTTGAGTTGTAGCAGCTGTAATTGTGAATATTACTGAGATAGTGAAACATGGTGTCCAGTTTTCTATTGCATTTTTTTCAAGTGGAAAAGTTAACTGATGGTTGACACACAAGTGGAGAAAATTGTGCATATGCCAATTTTTGTTACCTTTTTACTTTGAACTACACTGCTTATGAGATCTCATTGTTTTGGAAGAATGGCATGAACAGTCTTCGGCAACAGTTGTGATAATTGTAAATGCTCACAATTGTGCACTCTTTTCTGGTTATTCCTCCCTGGGTTTTGAAAGTTGTACACTTTAAACATTCTTAAAATTGTTGGCTTCTATGTGCAACATATCGAGCCAGCTGACATGGTAGTAACCAAAGATTCCAGTTTTTAAGCGTATGAAAGACTCTGCCTGCTTACCTGTGCTAGAAATAACACATCTAAAGTGAAGACTTAAGAGAAACTTAGTGACTACTAGATAATCTTTAGGACTCTGCATTAACTCTATAATGTTCTTGGTATAAAAGGAAAAACAGCATATTTGTCACAATTTAGTTAACATCTTACAACTGAACCTGTATGTAAGTTGCTTAGATAAATGTAATCACTGTAAACATCTATATGATCTGGGATTTTGTTTTTATTTTGAAGTGGGAGGTTTTTTTGTTTACAAGTTCATTAAAAACTAAAAACTGTTTCTGTAAGGAATTTTTTTTTTAAATTTGCCTTGTTAATTCAGTTTAAGAAATCTGCATTACCCTGTTTTTTAAACCAGGTTTCAAGGCCATTGTTAAGCAAAAGAAGTCATATTTCTTTCTAAATCATTTTAGATTTAGTGTTGTAACTCTTCCTCACTTTGTTTTTAAATAAATTTTGTATTTTTTCCTTGAGGGGGAAGGGGCAGTCTTGCATTTTTATAACTTGTTGTTTGAGACCCAGCCCTCTATACTAAGATTGGATTTTTTTAATAAAATGGTATCTTTTGCAGACCCGGTATTGGCAGCGTAACAAGTGCTGCCATGTCATGCATCGGCTGGACTGACTTGTGATTGCTAGTTTTGAGAAAAATTTGGATGGAGTATTTGGA
The DNA here is from genome assembly GCF_047663525.1 of Anas platyrhynchos. Lineage (NCBI taxonomy): Eukaryota > Metazoa > Chordata > Aves > Anseriformes > Anatidae > Anas > Anas platyrhynchos. Next base: position 20,461,446 of record NC_092600.1, read on the forward strand.
TGGTTTTAAACCAAGGCATTTTCTTTCAAGTTCTTGTGAAGTGGATATGACCAGATTTACTCTTGTTTTTGGGGACAGCCTCACGCCATGCAGAGTTCACATTGGTTACTGCCCCAGGCTGTCTTCCTTCTCACTCCTATTCTAGCCCGGCTGAAAGACAGAAATACTTCTATTGCTGGTAATTCTTTAACAGTGTAATTTATTCCTTTATAGCATGTCAGAATAAATTTAAAAAAATGTCTGAAAATGCTGCCAGATGCCTATTGTGTAAATGTTGTTTGTATGTTAGCTTTTTAGACAGTTTCCATGCATGTAACAGAGTTTCTGGTCACAGTTCATACTTTTACTGTTTGAAAAGATCTTTCCTTTTGAAACCTGTTTCTTCAAGGTAATAATTACACTGTGCACTCTGTCATCTTAGAGTGGTAATCTGGATCAAGGCTGCACACTTGTGCAGTCACTATGCATACTGCCTGTACAGGAAGGATCTGCTCTGAGATGTTAAACTTCAGCTGGAGAGCTTTGTGTGCTAACTAACAATTGGATAGATAAACTGGGAGTACAGGGAGGCAAAAAGTCTGCCAGGCTTCAGAGAGATTTGTGCATATTTGAAAACTTGTCTGATGTTTAAGAGCATTCTTTCTGTTACCTGGAAGATGAAAGAAATGTAGCTCATTCTTCTGGCTAGGGTTTTTTTTAAGGCTCATCCAAATAAGGATGTTTTATGTGCCATGCTTCAGATGAAGACTGGTGAGTTCCTAAACCGGTATCTAGAATACTATGCTAAGTCCTTATGTATGATTTTTGCTGTCTAGGCAATGCATCTGATGGCATGCATCAGCGTAAGAGGAAGAAGCATCAATGAAATGCCTCCTTGGCAGCTGTTTTCAGAGTGGCTGATTGGAATTGTTTAGTACCACTTCTCTTGCTTTGACATAAGATACTCTAAAAATTAGAGGAAATCATTTGATTTCAGGAGAAGAAATTGTTTCCTCTGTTCATTAAACTTACTCAAAATTTCTAGGAGGGTCATCAAAGTTTAAAAACAAAACTGTCCTTGAATAAGCAATGTAGGCAAGAACAGCCTGTAATGCTTGGCATGTCAAAATGTGTCAGTTTGTAGTTCTTGCTACTGCAAGCCTTGTCATACAGAAAGAGCGTGGAGTCCAGTTAGTCTTTAAACCTTGGTATGTGAAGGGGTTACTTCTACACAGAAGTGTGAGCTGAAACTGTCAGCTGTGTTGTGCTTTGTTGCAGAATACCAGCCTTCGCCAGACATGCTGAACAAGATGGCAACCTTTCTCAAAGAAATGCTGTGATGATATTGAACACATTTGCTGTATGATCTATTTGGTTTGTAACAAAGATTTAAAACTGAAGTATTAAAAACTATATGGATCTTGACTTTTTGGTTGCAGCTTTGCAAAGGTCTTGTGTTGAGAGGTTTACTCCTATCTGCTATCCTGATGCAAAGTCAAAAACTTCTTCTGCAAGGAAACCCAGGCCCTTCCGAAGTAATTATTGTTACAGCCATACAGTGCAAGAACTACAGCCGTGTGCTCCCTGTAAAGTGCTAGAATTCAGATAACGAAACAAGACTGTGACAAATAGGCTCTCAACCATCTTCCTAAGCTGTGTACAGTGTCTTAAAGCAGTTTATTAACTTCATAGCAACTCAGCCACCTTTTAAAGGCTTGCACAACTGGGAGGGTGGGGTACTTGTATAATATACAAGTTCATTATTTTAAACTGGCTTTAACTTTTCCTTGTTGCAAGCAATTTGTCTTCTCCAAAAGGCAGAATGCTTTAGGTCTCATCTATTACAGTATTATCCTGCTGAGGAACGTTGTCCTGCATTGCCCACAATCCTACATGGTGTTTGGGTGATAGTGATGAATGCAAGCCCTGGCTTCTCATGCAGAAGCATCTGTGTTTGATTATACTGTGTCAACCTGCAAAAGCTATACGTTTTCTGCTGCTTTGGCAAGCCTGCCCATTGTATCTCACCCCATTTTTTTTGGTGATTTCTGTTGAATTTTATCTTTTTTTTTTTTCAAGCTTACGTGATGATTTGTTCTGCCTGTTTTCTCAGTTGGCTTTTTCAGGTGTGTTGCTTATAACTTCCAGGACTTGGATGTGCCTTTGTGTGCTGTGCTTTTCCTTAAACAGATTTCAGCAGAGGCGAAGGCACCTAAGTCAGCTGGTGCTGCTTTTGGCGGGAGGTTGGTCTAGCTCCCTTCCTGCAGTTCCTTCCAACTGGAGTTTTTCTGTGGTCCTGTGTTAGCTTTTCACATAAGACTTCAACTTCTCTTGACAGCATTCTGCAATTCAGAAGATTTGTTGGTCAGCCAGCTCTGTCAGCCTGTCTGCTCCTTACTTAATCATGGTGAAATCATAATGATTTCGTATCAGCTTGATGTCATAATGCAAGTTTATGAGCACTGCAGGCTCCAGACAAAAGGAAGAAGTGGGCTGGGAGATAGAGCTGTCTGCTCTGAGCAGTAATGCCTCTGGAAAGATGAGGCAAGGGACGATGCAGAGGAAGTGCCCACCCTGCTAATTGGGCCTGAGTGGAACAACTGCATTCATGGCATGTTCTAATGTGGAAATTGCTCTTTAATGTAATCCTTATTATCTAGGGCTAAACAGGAAGAGGGGGAGGGCTGTACAAGGTCTTCATACAAAGAATTGAGATTGACTGTTGTGCCAGGAGATGTGTTCATCGTTGTTCATCGTTCTCGGCTGTGTTCATGAAACTTTTCAGAATAGACTGGCTGTTTATCCTTAGCTGTAAAGGAAAGGTGGTGCGTTAGGCACAGGCTATGCCCAGACAATGTCCCTCTTCTTAAAGGAACCACAGTGAGCCCAAATGCTTTGCACAGCTTAATACTAAAGGCATGAATGCTTTTAAGACAGTAATTTGACTTTTGAGTTGTAAGCTGTTTTTGGATGTGACTTGCTAGTGCTGGATTCAGGTGGAAATTTGAGGAAGCAAGGGGTTGTTCCTGCTGCACCGGGTTAGAGTGAACAGATTACCAAGGATTTGTCCATAAAATAGCTACAGAAGTGATGGGGCTGTTTTTCAGAGAACAGCTTGGCATTCTGACATCAGAATACCTAAGCACATTTTGAACCATTCCGTGTTTTCTCTCACCTCCCTGAGAGCCTTGTGTTCCTGTTGATAATACTGGTTGCTTTTTTTTTTGTCAACACAGCTGACTTGACTTCTTTCCCTGAATTTAGAGGGATAGCATCAGTATGTGTAACAGAAATGCCATCAGAATTGCTGTGTGCGTTGGTTGTATTCAGAAGAGCAGGCTCATGTTTTCCTTTGCTGCTCCCAGTTCTCCTACCAGCCACAAAGTGATAGCAAGCTTTGAGCAACTTCGCAGGTGACGCTTTGAACTTTTTTTGAATGGAAACCTGGAGAACAATTTGTGATCATCAGAAGACCTTGAAGGAGCGCACGTGCTATTGTACAGGGCAGACTGGCTTTGAGTGTCCCTTGTTTGCTGTCAAAGTCCATATATTATGATAAATATGGGCCTTATCCTTTGTTCTTGTAAATACAGGGCATATGGTTGATTCAGCACAGTTCACATAACCAGCATAGGTGGGGCAGTGGTCTTGCATGATTCAGCTATGCTGTGTGGGGCCTCATGGTTCGGCAGGCCAAGGGCACAAGGAACAAATCTCACCTTTGCCTTCCTTGTGCCCTGAATGAGTCACTTTTGTGTGGCTTTGGCAGATACCAATGTCAGAGAAGTGCAATGGGACTTTGAGAATGAGGCAGGCAGGCAGGTATGCTGAATTGAGAACCCCCCAGGGGTTAAGGCTGGTTTCTGTGCAGCTTACTCTGCTGTCTAACTGGCTCGCTGTGGCACAAACCTCTTGTGGTTTTTGTGCACCGACTGGTAACTCTGCTTTTCTGCATTGTGTGCGAGTGAGCTTAAAGATCCTTGAGTCCATGGTTACACAGCTACAAGGGCTGATGTTTCACAGATCTTGCTGTCCCCAAGTACAGTGGTCTAGCCCTGGGACCAATTTGGGGTTTGCAGCTGGCTTGGGTATTGAGAAGCAATTTGTCGCTGCTGGCCTGCAGCTGGACAAGGTGCAGGGTGCTTGTCCGATCTTCGTCCAGTGCCAGCTGTAGGTAGGGCTTTGCCCAGGACTTCTCTTGTCCAAGGGAAGAGAAGCAAGGAAGGGTTTGCCTGCCTGCCAGCAGAGGGGGAGGTCAGCGCAGAGGTGAAGTGGAAACATGCGGGTCCTCTGAGCAACCAGAACATTGCTTAGGCAGCAAATAAATCACTCATGCACCAAAGGCTTCCCACTGGCACAGCTCTGAGCTTGATCTCTCTTGTTGGTGGCTGCTGGCAGGACAGCAGCTGGTGTTCAGCCAGGATTGTTTGCAGCAGGTGTGTCTGAATGGGATTACCTGGTGGGGTGAAGCCTGCTAACGGCTTCACAAGGATGTGCACAATGCAGCGTATATTCCTGTGCCTTTGGGGCCAGTTCTCACATTACACAGGCTGAAGCTCAGGAAACTCCTCTTGCATGGCACTGTTTGAACAGTAGGTATGGCCAGAAATTCACACTGACTCACATCCTGGAAGTGCTCTCCTTCCTTTCTGAGCACCCTTCTGAGGAGGAAAGCAGAGTGAACCAGCTGTGGCCATTCTTTGCTCGGGCAGTACAGGAAGTATCAATTGATTTCTTTTATTAGATAACCTCATGCTACAATGGCCCTGTTGCATTGCTTGCTTCCAGGGAACAGAGAACCATCAATAAAACCCTGTTTGCTTTGCAGCCCAGGCGTGGGAAGTTGCTGCTGTGCCGAAGCTGTGCTGACAGGGCTGCAGCGAGTTCCTGGCTGGCTAGCCTGAAGCTCTCAACAAATCCTATAAACTGATTATGGTCGTAAGTCACTCTGCTAAATGACCTTTCTCCTCATAGTGATAGCTTTTTATACTGCATCACCTGACCTTCCTAGTACCTGTTGGCAGGGAGGCTTCCTGCTGCTGCCTGCCCTCTGCAGGCGGGGGCTTTCCTTTGGTGCCAGCAAGCAGCATGCTGTGCTGGAGCCCAGGAGGCAGAGCGGGGGCCTGGCAATGTGATGCTGATTGGAAGTGGCTTGTTTTTTGCTGCCTGACATGCAGACAGCTCCCAGGATCCAATCTGTGTGCTGCTGTACTCCGCCTTTCCTGGGGGAAGGCTGTTGGGACTGTCAGCTGTGTGGGGAGGCTGCCTCGGGAACCTGCAGAGGGGTTGGTGGCTGCATTCTGGGCAGGCTGGCTCGGCTGCGGCCACGCAGCTCTTCCTGATCATCCCTTTCAAGGGAGGCACTGAGTGTTGGGACAAGGCACACCTTTGTGCCCGTGCATCTCCACGCAGGGTGTGTTTAAACATATCTGCTGCCCTTGGCGGGGTATGGCAGGAGGGAGAGGAAGCAGTTGTTCCAACACAGACTGATCGAGCACCAGGACCCACTGCTGTTTCTCAGGGGACACCGGTGTAACCCCCCAGGGGAAGCAAGAGGTCCTGAGGCTGCACACCCCCCATCAGTGGTGCTGGGCTGGGCAGAGCAGCCAGGCAGGCTGGGGAGATGAGCCCAGCGGTGCTCTCTTTGCCCAAGTTGGTGCAAGCACAGCCATGGCTGCTGCAGGGGGCTGGGGCTGTGTTTGCCCCCCACTTCATGCACACCATGCATGGAATGCGGGGGAACCTCAGCTCATGGGTGGGAGCAGCCTGCCTTGCTGTGCTTCCCCTGAAGAACTTGTCCCCTGGGCCTGGAGAGTGCGGGGATGTTTGGTGAGTGAGGTGGCTTCATCTCTGAGCCAGCATTAGGCCTGGCAAGTGAGAGCAGCTGAGAGTGTTTGTCCCTACAAGCTGTGCAGTCAGAGCAGGGTACGTGGAGCCTCCCTAGGGTGTGTCAGCACAGCACAGGAGGGTTCTGGAACCACAGCGTCCCTATGGCAGGGGTGTGTATCACCCAGTCTGTTCATGGCAGCTTGTCTGCCCGCTATAACCTCAAAGACAAAGTTTAAATGCTAAGATAGTGGAACAATTGGGTAGAGATGAGCTCAGTTCTTCCTGGGTGTGTCGCAGTGCCTGCTGTGTGCTCCATGAAGCCGATGGCATGCACTGTGCTGTGGTGGGGCTGTTGGCCCCAGTGCTGGCAGGACAGTGGGGTGAGGAAACCAGTGTGCCTAGTTAAGGGCCGGGAGCAGTCCCGCTCCCCTAAATAGCTTGCCAGCTGCTGGTGCTTGTTAATGTGCATGAGCCACGGTGGGAATGTGGGGTACTTGGGATCCATGTTGCAAGGGGAGATTTTTGGGATAGGAGGGAATCCTAAACCCCAGGGAGCACTTTCCAGGAAAGAACTTCTACCCAAATCCCCCCTTCTGGGAGAGCAGGGCAGCCTCCCCAGTGGATTGCGACTGCTTTTGGTCTTGCCACAGTAATTGAGAATTGGGGCTGAAGTCCTGATCTCATCCTCTTAGCCACCATCCTCAGAGCTAAAGGCTGAACCAGCTCCACATCAGCTCTGACAGCTTTCCAGCTGCCACAGCTGACTGAGCGTCTTCAGGGTTTTGCCCTGCTCTGGAGACCTGCGTGCCTGCTCTGCGGCCATTGGGTTCACCCATGTTCCCTGCTCCTTCCCCTGCTGCAGGTGAGCAGGGTGGGTGGTGGTGAGGCTGGAGGCCAGCTGTTGCTTTCACAGCCCTGCTATGAGAGCTCCTTAGTGAGATGGGAATGGGTTGGAGCATGGTCTGAGCCAGGGGACTGCCTCCTCCACCCAGCCATGTCTGTGCCTGCTCAGCTAACCTGCTGCAGAGCCACGTGGCTGTGGTGCTTTGCACATAGCGTCAGAAAGAAGTCTTTAAAAGAAACCTCTGCTGGGTAACAGCTTGGTCTGGCTGCCCTCTCAAAGCAGCCTGCTCCGTTCCTGGGTCCCTGTAGCGTAGCTGGGGAAATAACACAGCTTCTCTTTCAGGGGGAGCTGAGCAGGGACTAAGCTCCTTGCTCCAGCTTGCATCAACAGGAGCAAGGTAATCCCCAGCATTTAGCCTGCCTCTGCCTGACAGCTGGAGTATGGAGGTGTCGCTGACGGAAAGCTGAGAGCAGTGTGGGAAGCGCTTTGGCTTGTAAGAGGGGCTCGAAGGCTGTGGGTGTTGTGTCTGGGCCCTGGGCTCTGCCCTGCAGGCGAGGAGCCTGCTGCTGCAGGTGGCACCTTCCTGAGCCAGCTGCACGCCCGCACGGCGTGTCCTCGTAGATAAGTGCTGCTGCCTTAATGTGCTTGCCAGGCAGGACCAACGCCTACCTCTCCAAGCTGCCATCGAGTTGAAACACTGCTCCTGCTCTTGGCAGCGTTTCATCAGGCCAGCGCTGCTTCCAGCTCTGCTGCCCCAGGGCAGTGCCCACACCTGCCCCGCAGGGCGGCTCCAGCCCTGTTGCCCTCCTCACTGTGTGCAGGGGGGGAAATGAGGCTGGGCATGGCTGTTGCCGTGGCCTCCTGCCCCCTGCTCCTGCTGCCTTGGCTGCCCCTTCCCTCCTATCCACCCTGCTCTTGGCTGGTGCTGAGCACTTTGGAGCCCTGGCTGGTGGAGGGGGATGTCCCCTGGTACAGGGGCTGGAGGAAGAGAGCAGGGCCCATGGCACAAGTGGTGGAAATGCTGATTTATCTCCTGGGCCTTACACTGGTGTCTTTCCCAGGCAGGAGTGAGGGGAGGAAGGCAGGCCTAGACAAAAAAGAGTCTAGGCCAGGCCTGTAGGAGCCAATGCTCTGTGGAGCACCAGACTGTGGGACTTGATCCTTTGTTGCAGAGGCCTGAAGGGCGCTGACAGAGCCTTTGGGGCCATCACTGCACTGCTGATGGCAGGGTGTGAGGGGGCGGCAGGGCCAAGCCCTGCCAGTGGGGCTGTGAGAGCTGCCTGAGCTTCAGGCCTGTCCTTGTCTCAGTGTGCACGAGCCAAGTTCTGCCCCATCCTCTGCCTTTGCAAGAGAAGAAGTGTCCGGTAGCATGAGGCTGTTTCCAGACTGTGTTTTTCTCCCCAGCTACAGGAACTTTTAGGGGACTTATAGTGCTCAGGACAGGCTTCTCTGTCCCATGCCAAACTGCAGCTCTGCGGCTGATCCTCTCCAAGGCCGTGCCACTACTAGCAGCCCTCTGTAGCTCCCTTCATCCCACTTAGCCCAGATTTCCCTTAAGTGTGTCACTCATTAATTGAGGGCAAGTACAAAGTTGCTCTGTTCCTCCTCATCCTTCCAGGCTGGACAGACCCCTGGAGGAGCTGCGAGGCTGGGTGACGAAATTCATCCCTGCTACTGCTCCAGCTCCAGTGCCCTGCTTAATGCTGTGTGAAGCTGAGGAGGGCTGGGCAGGGTCGGGCTGGCTCCTGGGGCCTGTCAAAGGCTGGCTCTTGCTTGGCTGGGAGGAGGCAGCAACCAGCCAGAGTCTGATCTGGGGCAGCTGTGCGTGAGGGAGGGAAGGGTGCCTGCCTGCAGAGGGTGGACTGCAGTGGGGATAACGTGTTCGGGGTGGAAATGTGGCCCTGTCTGTAAGGGGATGTCTGAGCACGGCAAACGGGCCTGTGTCCCACCGGTGCCTGGTGTTTTCTCCTGTCACCACACACACAGGGGCGGCCATGGGGTGCCCAGATGCAGCTGAGCCAGGTGGGGAGCTCACCTTGTTCCCTCTCCCTTGCCTGGGCCTGTGTTGCTTAGCCCCTCACCACTGGAGCCATGGAGATGTCTGGGCTGGCTCCAAAGTCCAGCTGGGAGTGTAGGGAGGCTGGGGCCGGCCACCCTCCTGCTGCCATCGGCCTCACTGGGGCTGGTGCAGGGTGGTCTGAGCAGCCCCGTGCTGCCAGGAGCTTGTTCTTGTCTGGGGTCTATCCTGGGTGGGGTTAATGCTATGCTGGGACTCGGTGCCCCAGCTCAGCACTCCAATAAAGCCCAGGTCAAGGTGTGCCTTGAGCCAATGCTGGTGCTCAGCAGCCCCCAAGGTGCTGGGAGCTGGGGAGGGGGGCAGGGAGCTGTTGGAGCCCCGCAGGGCAGCACCGTGGCCCTACACGGGAGGATCAAAGCTGGCCTCTGGCCCCAGCCCCCGGGGAACTCAGAGAGGAGGGATCAGAGGTGGGAACCCACTGTGGAGCCACCACCACTCCTGCCCTCCTGGGTGCTTGTTGATTTCCCAGGCTGCTGCCAGCCCCAGCTTCCTGGGCTGGGAGTGGAGCAGGGCCGGCTGGCCCAGCACAGCAGGTTTGGAGCTGCTGGGCCTGTTCACAGGGGTGGGGACGGCTGCGAGTTGCTGACGGAGGGGCTTTCGGGCATTGCGTCGGGCTGAGCGTGCACGGCCGTGCCTCCCACCGCAGGGCAGGGCTGGGCACGGCCTCTGCATGCTACCAGGGCTGGGGGGTGCGGGCTTCCAACAAAACCCCGTCTAGCATGTAGTAAGGGACAGGAACGGGGTTTGGTGCTGCATCCTGCATGAAGCCAGCATGGTGTTCCCCAGCCAGCCGGGGAGAGATCGCCACTCCATCGGTGCTGTGCCTCAGCACCCCTCCCCTGCTGACCCAGCACTCTCTCACGCGGCGCGGCGGCTGCTCAGGCACCAGGCAGGCTAGGAAAGCGTGGCTGAGTCAGCGGGGCCAGGCAGGCGGCTGCGAGCCTGGGCTGGGAGTGGGCTGAGCCCTGGGGTGGGGCCCTGCATCCCACAGCGTGTCTGTACCCCCTCCGTGCCTCCTGTGCCTGTCGCCCTCCTACACCTGCTCCCCTCCAGCTTCCCAAGTGTCAGGAGGGCTCCTGGGGGTGCAGCCAGGCTCAGCTGCTCATCCTGCTTCTGTGGGCTCATGTGGGATCCTACACACCCCTGCCTGCCCCCAGCTGCACTGATCTCTGCAAATCTGCTGTGTGAAAAGCCCTCATCCTGTGAGACCTTCCTGGCTCAGGGCTCCTCGACAGGATGTGAGCTGCAGTGCCAGCGTCACCAGGGCCATGCTGCCCAGTGTGGGGACAACCAAGGGTGCCTGCACACAAGGCTAGCACCCGGCCAGGGTCGCACCATTGGAGCCGGGGAAAGGCAGCGCCCACTGCTCCCCCCCTTGAGATCCCCTCGGCACTTGACAGCAGATGAAAGTGCAATGGGTGCTGCCCCGGGGCCCTGCAGGGTGGGTGCCATCGGCCTCCCCGCATAGGGGCCAGCGCAGGACAGGGGATTAGGTTTAAGCCGATTGCTGATGCCTGTTGGGGAAGCACTGGGATGCTTCTCTATGGCCCCACTGGTGAGTGCTGGGGCAGTAGGGGGACGGCCAGGCTGCTGACGTGACGGCCTTGGCATCAACCAAGGTCCCTGCACCACCTGAGTGCCTCGGGTGGGATGGGGTGGGCAGCAAGGCTGTGACCCCAGCCTGGGTATATAGGGCCAGGGGCTGGGGTTTGGCTTCCAGCTTGCTGCCTCTTGCTCTAGAGAGGCAGCCAAAGACCCCCCTAATATTTTTTGGGGGGTTGGTTTGTAGCACAGCATGTATGGCTCCAAAGGAGCCATGAGAGGAGGCAGGAAAGCACAACTGGGGTCTCCCTGCAGGCATGGGAGGATTTACAGCTGCTGAGCTGTTGCAAAGACAATGACTTTGTAGGAATCTTGGAGGGGGCAGAGAAAGCTGCCCAAAAACGGGAGTGTGGCAGCTCAGCCTTGCCTCCCCGGAGCTGCTGGGATGTCCCTGGGAACCCTGCTAGGTCCTGGAGACGGGTTGGTCTTGCAAGGAGAGAGGGAGAATAAAGGGAGACTGCCTGTGAGCCCCAGGGCAGCAGCCCTGCGCCCTGCCCAGCCCTTCTGCTGCATCCTGCTCCTGCTGCTCCCGGCTCCCCGTGACTCAGTGCCGATGCTGCCTTGCCAGTGGGGAGATTGAGGCACAGAGGGTGCAATGCCTGTGACTAACTTCAGATAGGGGCAGCTGTGGCTTCCCCCATGGTCATTATCAGGAAGCACAGCTTGTGCCGGGGACCTACCGCAGCCCTGGAAAGCCCTCTGTTGGGTGGGGAGGTGGGGCTGAGCCCCCCAAAGCTTGATGAGATGCTGCATTGCTGGAGCCGGGTGGATTGTGCAGTGGGAGCCCCGCAAAACCCCCCCTGCCATTCCCACCAAGACTTGTCACCTTCACCTTCCTGCTGTTACAGCGTTGGGACCCCCATGGTGGTTGTGCTCCTCCCAGAGCCCTGGCCCAGTGTGTGCCAGCACAAGGCGGTGTGTTCCCATCCAGGTGTTTGGTGTTTGAGCACAGTCTTTGCCATGGCGGGGTGGAGTGGGGAGAGGTGGAAATTCTCATTTCCGTGGCATGGCAGCTGGGAGAAAATCCCAGGGGGAGCCCTATACTGCTTCCACAGGGGCTGGCAGGAAAGGATAAATCCAAAGCACATCCCAAAATGTCCCTGCACTGCCACGGGACCCTGGAATGCTCTTTAAGTGCAGCAGGAGAGTTGTGCCTCAGTTTCCCTATCTGGGAAATGGGTCAGTGCCCTGGGCTGTGTGTGCAGGGCCGCCAGCAGCCCCTGCACAGGGTGCGGGAGCCCAAGGTGGCACTGCAGGGAGATGTCCTGGGCGCGGGGCCTGCACCCTCCGCCCCGGCCACAGGGCAGTAAGTCAGGTAGGCTTTGCCACAGCATGGGATGAAAGGCGGTCACAAAATGTGGGGAGACAAAACCCAGCCCTGATTTATTATTGAGGAGGAGATTGCTGCTCCTCCACAGCTGCTGGGGCAGCTGGTTTGCTGGCAGGCTGGGGGCAGGTTGGGGATTCTCAGTGAAACGGCTCTTTTTGGCCACGGATTGCCAATATTGTCCAAAGCAAATTTCTCTTGTGGGCAGGGTCAGCTTTGATACATGTTTCTGGCTGAAAAAACGGCGGAGAAAGAAAGGAGGAAACAGTCAAAACTCTCTGAGTTGGCATTTCCTGAACGAAGTGCCGTATTTTTTTAATTTGTGTGTGTGAGAGAGAGAAGTGGCTTTCCAGCCTGCAACTGCATGCCATTTAACCCCCCTCACCCAGCTGGGATCCAAACAAACTGCTTGGAAATGCTTGAAATGGAGCGCTTGGAGCCACCCCAAAACAAAAGTGCAGGGAAAGGGGGGGGGGTGGAAGTGGGGAACGGGGAGGGGTGGGAACAGTTTGGGTTTCGATTTGGAATTTCCAGGAAGGTTTTTGTGATTTCCACTTTTCCTTCCCATGGGGGATGGGTTTCCCCAGCTGTGTCCTTCCTGGAGCAGAGCGAGGGTTTTGGGGTGCCCCCAGGAGAGGGGGTGCTACCACGGTGGGTGCAGGGGACACAGCAGGGACCAGGCTGCAGTGCTGGGGACGTGGTAGGGGACTGCATGGGATGGAGCCCTCAGGAAGAGGCCGAGCAGCGGGCAGGGGATGAGGGGGACATGGGGGTCACCCCGGTGACGGGTTTGGGTGCTGATGAACGTCCCGCTGCTGACGCAGGCATCTCAGGGCTGGCAGGGAGAGGGGGCCATGGGGAACCTGTGACCCCTGTGGGCATGGGAAAGGGGACTCCAGCTGCCTCTCTGGCGGCGTGGGGATGGTTCTGCTGCTGCGTGGGGTAAGGGCAGAAGGGGGGGCCCTGCAGGGCAGGCAGGGAGGGCAGCACAGCCCTGCCTGCTGTAGCCGAGGCAGCACTGCCACCTGCTGTCCCTGCCTGGCCAGGCTGCCTGCTGCTGCCTGCCGTATCTGTCCCCTTCCTCTGCCTCCATCCCACGCCTGCAGGATGCATCTTTCCCTTCGCGAGACTGCGACACCAGAGCGCGGTGTGCCCTGCGCTGCTGCCAGTCCCGAAGAAACGGCCTGGAGAGTCACTTGAAGCTGAGACCTTTATTGGTGCAAGGATGGCGAGGTGACGTGCATGTGGGCCTGCTGAGACCCACCCCTCCAGGAGGGCACCAAAGGGCAGAAGCAGGGTGAAAGGCCACCACCAGTGTTCTCTTGCAGGGGGCTGTGACCCAAGGGGACATCCATCATCCCCCAGCCTTTGGGGACTGGGATTTCCTGGGCTGGACAGTGTGCCACCACACATCTGTGGGGTTCCCACCCCCGCTCCCAGCCCCCAGGCATGACCCCATACCTTGTCCCTGGCTCCTCCAGATGCTGTGGCTTCCCTTCGGGCTCGGGCCGTCTCCTGATGCAGAGCCGTGGCCCCAAGAACAGTATTTCCAGGAATCCCCAACAGAGCGCCTAAGGGATTCCTGGGAAAACTGGACCCTGAGAGCACGGCGGCCGTGGCTCTCCCCCAGTCCCTGCCCTGCACATCCCCTCCTCTGGCAGCTGCCACATCCCTGTTGTCCCCCTGCAGCACCCCCAGCACGCATGGCCCCCACCCTTCTGTGCCACTCCCTTGCTGGTGGCCAGTGCCAGGCTGGGGGTCCTGATCAGACACAGGGGGGTCCTTCGGCCAAAGGAGAAACCTCCAGACCCCTCGATGATTTTTGTGGGCTCCTCCTCTCCCTTTTCCCCTTGCAGAGTCATGGGGCTGTGGGATGAGCCCTTCCCCATAGATGGGGCTCAGCATCCTTCTGGGGTCTCCTGGGGATACGCTGGCTGCCTGCAGGCACCCTCCCCTCTGCTCTCCCACCAGCCAGGAGACTGCAGGGCTGTATCCAAAGCATGTCTGGAAGAACTCCCCACTCCCTCAGTGGTGGGAACCTGGCTCCAGAGACCAGCAGGATGGAGGGGCAGAGCTCTACCATCAGTCCTGCTCCCATCCTATGCCCTGAGAAGCCCCCTGGAGCCCTGCCCCCCAGCCACGAGCTGTGCTCCTGTCCGGCTGCTCATCCATCTGCTTCCATCAGTCCTGGCGGCAGGCAGTGGTCCAGGGGTCCCAGGGCACAGTTCCTCCCTTCCCGAGCTACAGTGCTTCATCTCAGACTCCCAATTGACCAGAGATGCAGCACTGCACCTTGGGCTGGGAGACATGGAGGAGCCCACGGCCGCTCTCGCTGCCTCGCTGCACGTTGTGCCACAGCACAGCTTTGTGTCTGGCTGCTCTGCTGGACAGCCAGACTTCATGGCTGCAGGGACAGACAGGGGCTGGGGGCTTGGTGAGCTGGTAGGGCATGGCCGGGTAGGCTGTAGCATGGGCTGGGATAAACCTCTGTGCTGGGAGAAAGGCTGGAAACTGGTGTCTGTGCATCCCAAGGGTGCTTCTGAGGGATCCAGGACCTGGATCCAGCACTGGGGTGTCACTGCTGGCAGTCCCAAAGCACAGGGATGTGGCTGCTGGGATGGCTCCAGGATGCAGGACTGCTCCTCAGCAGGGCCAGGACACCCCCAGGACAGTGTGGGCATGGGGGGTCCAGCACAGTGCTTCCCTCCCTGCCCTACGCCCCTTCCCATGCCAGGATGCTGCTCCCAGGGCGAGTCCCCCCCCCAGCTCAGGCACCATGGGATGAGGAACGTGTGAAAGCCCCGTGGTCTTACCCATCCCTGTCCCCATCAGCACCCGAGGGAAGGCTTCACCCCAGCTCCAGGAGCTCAGACACAGGCCAGGGGCCATACAAAGGACACCCCCTGAGCACCCCCTGCTCCCTCACTGTGGCCCCAAGGGAGAGGGTCTGGGGGGAGCAGGAGGAGGGGGAGGATGGAGGGAGTGGCCAAGCCCAGAAATGTCTTTAGCAGGCAAGTACTAACATCCTGAGTGGAGCCGAGCCGTGATAAACAGACCATCCATCACTGCAGTGTCCCGCTGCTGGGCCCCGGCAGCTGCGGCGCTCCCGGCAGCCTGACGAGAAGCAGATGGTGCAGCTCCGGTGCGGCCCCCGGCATCCGGCACCAGCCCCCCCGGCCCCTGGGAGGGCTGTGCCTGGCCAGGAACCGGGGCACAAAGAGCCCAGTGCCTGTGCCAGGGCCCCAACCTGCCGTCCCCGGGTTTCTTGGGAGGAGAGAAAGGGGAGAGCCCCACAGTGCCCCAGCCTTGGTGCCCATGTCACGGCGCGAGTCACCCAGGAGGGAGTTTTGGGAGCAGCCGCCGCTGGCACATGTTATCCCTGCTCCCAGCCCTGGCCAGGCAGGCCCTGAGCCCTGGCCAAGTGTAGGAACAGCCACAGGGGCCCAGTGCTGTGGGGCAGGGCTGCCTGCAGGCCTCCTCTTGCTGCCCCCCTGCCCTGCACCACGGCAGAGCCCAGCCTCAGCCCTGTCCCCAGCCTCCTGCACTCCTAGCACTGTGCATGCCCCAGGAGCACCTCCCCGTGAAGGGGCACGGTGACTTCTCACAAAGGAGCAATGCCTGGCTCAGCATTTCCCCATGCCCCAGGAGCCAGTCCTCCTGCTTGCTGGGTGGTGGGGACTGGAGCTGGGGCTAGTTTGCTCATGGGGGCTGCCGGCTTTGTGCTGGCTTTGCCTGGCTCTTGCTGTCCAGGGGTGTACAGTCCTGGTGCACCTCCAGCAGCTCCAGCGAGGAACGCGTCCCTGTGAAAGACAGAAGGTGGCAGTCAGCATGGCCATGAGTCCCCAGGGGCTGCAGGTGGGGCTGTGTGGGGCAGTGTGACCTGGGGCACCCCTCAGGCCCCTGGCACCCCCAAGGCAGGGTCTCGGTGGGGCTCCGGCACAGTGCTTCGACCAGGGGCTCGGGTCTGGTGTGAAGGAGCAGGGGGTCAGGCACCCAGAGACCTCTCCCTGCCGTGCATCCCCTGTGGGGCACAGTGCAGCCACAGGTCATGCCACGAGCCCTGCAGCAACCCCGGTGCTGCCCGCCAGGGGTGACCAGTGGTGCCTCCCCAGGCACTCCTCCTCTGGCTGCCCACCACCAGCCCTTTCTTGTGCTCCCTTCCCTGGGAGCTGGACACAACCACCCCCGCGGGGCACCACCAGAATGTCCCCAGGCAATGCCAGCAGCCCCATGCACCCATAAAACCTTGTAACAACCTCTGTGTTCAGAGCCTCCCTGCTCACACTGTGGTTTCCCCAGCCCAGCAGTGCTGGTGAGCCACCGGCCAAAAAGGCCACTGGCTGGGCAATGTGGACAGCTGGCGCTGAGGGACGGAGCCTCTGCTCAGCTCCAGCCCAGCATGCCCTGCTCCATAGGTCAAAGATTGCTCGAAGCCGCCCGTTCCACAAATTCTGGGGGTCCTTGGGGACAAGTCCCATTCTCCTGTGGGCAAGCTGGAACGTCCCCAGCCCCAAACAGCCATCGGAGATGCCTTGCTCCAGCCCTGCATGGGATTTAGGGACAGCCCTGTCCCTGCCTGCCACCACCACCCTGGCCAGCTTGGTGGGAAAGGCCAGGCTGGAGACTTCTCTTCACCCGCAGCGTGGGGCTGGGGACCTCAGCTGCCATCCCCGGGGAGGTGGCAGCAGGGAAAGCAGCACCGTGAAAGGCAGGAGGAATGCACTGGGCTGCGCATCCCATCAATGGGAAGCAGAATATCTGCCGGGCGCTCGCCTGGGGGAAGGAGGTGCCCTCATCCTCCCCACTCTGCCCTCATGGCGGCCTCATCATCCTCAGGAGGGGCAAAAAAGCAAAAGCCAAAAAAAGGGTGCCTGCCCTTTCCCCCTTGTATCTGCTCTCATTTTTGGCCCAGTTTCCCAGGGAAACGGGGCTCACACCCCTGTGCCATGCAGCTGCCGTCCTGTGTTCAGTCTCTCCAAACCAAACAGCCAAAGTAAAGCACTCAGCCCTGCCAGGCACATGTGTGCACAAGGTGGGGGCATCATCCCACCTCCAGCCTCACCACCGCCCCACGGCATCCCCTCGCAGCACCGTGCCCCCCATGTGGCTGTGGGGACAGCTGGAGCGCTCGGAGCCACCGAGCTCAGCCTCCCCGTAATGCCCAGACACGCTTACATGCTGCTCCCAGGACGAAGTTTACAGCCCTGCCCCCGCATAATGAGCACATGCCCATTAATTTCACCAGCCCCACTTTGCTCGTCCCCTTGCTCGCACGGCATGGATGTGCCGCGTGCCCACAGGACACACCAGGGCTGGACCCGCGGTGCCCCCGACGTGCCACCAGCCACCACCGCTTGCCCAGCCAGGCGCTCCTCAGAGGGTGCCCATGCGGGGCAGTGCTCACGACGACTCGGTGCCCACGGACCCGGCTGCTGCCATGCTCACCTCCAGCCTTTGCCTCTGTGCTGCTGTGTCCCCAGCCGAGTGAGCGCCAGCGGCCGCCCGTTCCCTCGGTGGCGGTCCTGGGCTGCGTCAGAGCCGGTCCCAGCGCCGGCCCTCCCCACGGTTACAACACAGTGCCCTTTCCCCTCTCCAGCACAGCCGCTCCTGCAGGAAATGTCCTTTTTTAATAACAGTTGGGATTTGTTTCCTCCTTGAAATTCCCCAGCCTCCTTTCTCCAGCAGCGAGGGCCCAAGCCCAAGTCTTGCCTCAGCCTGTGCTTGCTGCCGAGAGAATCCTGGCAGGACGGCGCTGCTGCGGGGGCTTTGTGCCCGTCCCATGCCTGGGGAGGACAGAAGGCACTGGGTGATGCTGGCACCTGTGCCATGCAGGTCTGAGCTCTGTCCCTGTCCCAGCCAAACCCACCCAGGGACCCAGCCATGATCTCCAGCCCCCCAAACCCCCAGGTGCCACCTCCAGCTGGCCAAGATACTGCTGGGTGGCACCGGCAAGTGCTGCCTGAAGCAGGGTCCGTGTTTGGTGCCCCCGGGAGAACAGAGGGGGGGCAGCTCTTGCTCACTCAGCTCTATGGGAATTGAAGCCAGATGTGGGGACACTGCTTTTTGGAGCTCTGCAAAACAAGCAGGCATCAGCCCCCATGAAGAGCCGTCACGCACAGCATCCAGTGGGGCCCTGCTGAGCACCGGCTCGCCCAGCATCTCCATCCTGGCCCCCACCAGCCCCAGTGGCCTCCTCCCTCATTCCCTGGCCAGTCTAGTATTAAATCAAAGGTTTATGAGAAAATGGAGGGGCCAAGGGAGATCCTAATCTGGTCCCAGGCTGATTAACCCTGGGTTCAGGCTGAGGTCCCGATGCTCAGCTATAAATAGCAGTGCCTTTCCTTTCCCATCCTCCCACCGGGGCTGCAAAATGCCTGCCCTTTTATGGACAAATCGGCAGATTTGGAGCCCGGGCAGCCCTCATCTCCCATGCTGGGGGCGAGCCAAGGGGGCCCAGGGGGATGCTGCTCTTTCTCTGCAGGTTTTGCTGGGATAAATTACAATGCTGAGAACAAAGGAGCAGGTCTGGGGGGCTTTTTTCCCGTGTCTTAGAGCTGGGGATGGGGGCAGAGGGGAAAGGATGTAACTGGTTTGTGCTCCTTCTCCCTGGGCATGCAGCTCCTCTCCCAGTGCCAGGCTGAGGCCAAAATAGCCTAATTTGGGGTCTCTGCATCCCTGTTGAGGCTCAGGGTGGTGGCCCAGTGAGGCTGTCAGAAAGGTGAGCCAGGAGCAGTGTCTGGTGAGTGTGTCACCTCCAGGCTGCAAAAGCGAGTGGCATCTCTTTGTGACAGCAGGCAGGGAACAGGCCCCTAATCCTGGCCTGGCAGCAGGAAATTCTCTTCTTGCCCCCACAGCAGCAGCACTGGGCACTGCTGGGTCCTGTGCTGGCTCCTGCAAACTGCTGGTGCTGGCTGCTGTGGCGAGGGACCAAAAGCCCTCCGGCCACACCAGAGCTGGGCTGGTAGGGCAGAAGGAGCCTCTGGTGGGACAGGAGCGGTGGGAGGAGGGATTGTGGTGGCGCACAGCTATGGAAGAGCCTGACCTCCCCACAGACCCCACTGCCTTTCCCACAGCCTCAGCTCTTCCTGCTGCCTCCAGCCCAGCCACCATCTCCCCCAGCCTTATCTTGCCTCCCTCTCAGCACTGCCTCCCCCTATTTCCCTGTGCCTGGGGGGGTCCCCCAGCCCCATCCCCCTCACTCCCACCTGGCTGAAGCCAGCAGGATGGTGTTTTTTGGGGTGCAAGCATTTTGGGGGCCGGAGCGAGCCCAGCGGGTGTCACCCCAGCAGCAGCTGGAGCGTGGGAGCGGGCCGGGGCTGGCCCTGCTGGGCTGTTTACACGGCACATTCCCGGCCCAGAGGAAGTGGTGCAGGGGTGAGGTCCCAGCGGGGAGAGGCTGTCACGTCACCGGCCTCCAGCCTCTGAGGGGACGGGAACCCAGAGCAAAGCTCCCCGCAGGGACAGCTCCCAGATGGCACAGGAGCGGGGCTGGGGCTCCAGCAGCTGTGTGGTTCCCCCGCTGCCCTGCAGCCCAGCCGGGCTCTGCTCCTCGCCCATCCCTACAGCCATCGGGAGGAGGTGATGGGGTGGCCGTGGGGATGCGCCTCTGCACCACGGTCCCGCAGGGTGCCGTGTGAGGCAAGCACGGCACGGCCGGCAGCGAGGCAGGGACCTCACAAGCCATGGTCCAATTCCCCCCTGGCAAAGGCATGATTGTGGTGTGGCTGGAGCTCATTAGGCTGCCATCACTTCTGGCTGCTTATCAAGGCTTTATCATCTTATCTCTGCTCCAGCAAGGGAGAGGGGGAGTGCGTGTGTGTGTGTGCAGCAGATCCTGCACAGCAGAGGAGCCCAGTTCATAAATCACCTCCCCAGTAGGCCCCATCTTGTCTTTCCCAGCCCTGCCAAGCTCAGTCAGTAAGAGGCATTAAACACTGAAAGAAAATGCCCCAGATAGGCTGGGTCCCCAGCAAGAAGGGGACGAGGCACAGGAGAAGATCCAGCACAGCATTTAGCTCACATCTGGTTCTCAGGGCACCATCTCCCTGCATGGCCAGGCTGTCCCTTGTGAACCTGCAGTCAGGGCTGTCTGGGAACACCTGTCCCCATACGTGGGGACATGCCATGGCCACAGCGGGAGGCAAATCCCTGCACAGGGCTCGGGTCCCTCCGGCAAGGCTCTGGGTGCTACGGTTGTGCTGCCCCTCGCAGAACTGGTGAAATTGCAGCCATCACTATAGCAAAGGAGAAACATGAAGGAAATGCTGAGCCTGTCCTCAAAGGGACAAAAATGAGCCCACAGCCCCCAACAGAGAGCAGAGGAGCACACCATGGCACTCACGGCCCTGTGCACTGCAAGCTGTAGCTGGGAGAGCACTGGGGACAGCTGCCTGTCCCCGCGGGTGAGATCACCGAGCATTCAGCTCAGCGAGACAGCCATCAAATAAGGGTGACAGGGAGAGAAGAAAAGGAAGGGTAAGTCTGCGATGAAGCAGCCAGGTAAGAAGCCCAGGCTGGCAGAAGGACATTTCCCCCGTACCAGCAATCAGAGCTGATGCGTGGACATCAGCGGGTGACCTGCTGGCCAGCACACAGCATCAGCCCACACGAGGTACGGTGGGTCCCAGAGCCCCAGATGCATTCCCTCCCTGCAGTTTTGGGGCACAGACCTTGCTTCGCTGAGGTTTTCCAGTGCCTTGTAGCCACAGGGAAAGGGTCCTAACGGAGCCCTCACACCCTAGCCCAGCACCGCTGCAGCTGGGGCTGCACCCTCCTGAGGAGGCAGCTGCTGGGGGAGGCAGCATGCCGCTGCTCGGCAGTGGTGAGTCCTGTTGATGTCTAAGAGATGGGGCAGCTCACTGCCTCCCACATGCCTGGACCACCTTCGTGGCTGTACCCCTGCGTTGCTCAAGCACGCAAACCACGGGCACCTGACTGCGGGCACAGAGCTGGTTCCAGGGCTCTCCAGGCTTCCAGAAATATCAATCCTCATCCCCATGGCACTGTGACCATCTCCAGCTCCTCCACCAGCACAAAGCAGCTCCGTCCCTTGCCTAAACCTGGCAGCAGGAAGGTGCTCACCCTAAGCATCCTGAGCCCGTGAGGGCGCAGATGTGGCCTTGCACTGCTGCACCAGCCCCACGCACTGCCAGCTGCACAGCATGTGTGTGTGTATGGCTGGGATGTGGCTGCTGCTGCTGGAGAAGGGTCTCTGCCCCATCCCTGGGGGCAGCCCAGGGCTTCCACGCCACCTATGGGGTAGGGGTGTGGGATAGGAAGCCCTGGGCACCCCCGCAGTAGCCACGTCCCTAACACGGAGTCAGAACTCAGCTCTCCCTGTGGTCCCCATGGCTGTGCCACACCAGCCAGCACGTGCTGTCCCTTCCCCGAGCCAAAGGGCCAGAGGTGCCCGGGGAGCTGGGCCAGCACCGCACCTACACCTCCTGGCCACTGACCCCCTGCACGGCTGGGATGGGGCAGGAGGAGCAGCAGGAGGCCCTGCTCCCCAGCCAGACCCCGTGTCAGCAGGGACACCCCCGAGCAGGGCAGCAGCACATCTCCAACGCCTTGGAGAGAGCAGTGGTGGCACAGGGGTTGGGGCAGCACAGTGGATGTGCACAGCCCTTGGTAGGTGAAAGGGCTCAGAGCGAGGCAGCAGCAAACGCTGCCCCAGCGCCCACCAGCCTGCAGCCCCGGGAGGGGTGCTGGGGCTGCTTCCCGGCTGGGAGCCTCCCCCCCATGCAGGGTCTGCTCTGCTCTCTTCCTCTGTGTGCGTGTGTGCAGCCGGCCAAGGTCAAAGAATGGTGAAATGGCTCCAGAGCTCAGATTTCCAGCCTCTTGCCTCATCGCTTGCTATCTGATTGCGGCTCCCACAGACAAGCCTGTGCTACTTCTCCTGAAGTGGGTTGCGGCACTGGGCACTGCAAGTACCCCGGTGTACCCCCCCAGGACCCTAGCCCTGTGAGTGTTGTGGGGTTCCTAGCCCTCGGTAATGATTCCTGGGCTGGCAGGGCCCCTCTCATGCTGTGCCAGGAGGAAAAGAATGACATGGGTGGGCGTTGTGGGTTGATACAGCCCCAGCTCCTACAATGTGGTGCCCAAAGACACCCAGTTCCCCCTGCCCAGCCCCTGGAGCAGGGCAGCAGCAAGATGCTGAGCCCCTGGTGAGAGCAGGTTTTGCTAGGGTGAGGAGGAACAAGCCTTGGAAAATCCTGATCAGGAACAAGGCAGATTCTCTGTTAAAAAAGAGAGACCAAGAAGAGGAGAAAAAAAAAAAAAAAAAAAAAAAAGCCCTTAATCATCTCCAGACTGCTTCTTGACAAGCATGGAGGGAAATGCCACTCTTTCCAGGAGCCACTCAGAGCTGCAGCCTGTCTAGACACAGCCTTCCCCAAATTCCTGCTGATAACTGCTTGGGAAATCTTTGGCAGAGGCATGTGCATGTGTTTGTTGGAAATTAACTCCTCTCCCATCAGCCGGCAGCGGGGAGGTGATGGCATTGCCCCAAAGATGAAACACCAGAGCGACCCATCGGTGTGCTTCAAGGAGCACCTCGGTGCTTTTTGTCTGGAGTTTTGGCACAAGACAGGCAGAGGTGGGGTACGGCCTGGGGAGCATCAAGGAGGCTTTGCTCAGCTGGGGACCAAGCTGTGCCTGTCTGCTTGCTTCCCACAGGGACAGCAGGCTGGCCACTGCCTGCTGCGCACCCCCTGCCCTCACCACCACCCCCGTGGCCAGCCTGGTGGCTCTGCCACAGGCTCCCATGCTGCAACCACGCTTGGCAGCCACTGCTGCAGTGCCAGGGAGGTGAGGACGCAGCAACCATTCACCCAGATTGCAGAGGAGCAGGGGAAACTCTGCAGCTTGGGAAGGCGCCAGCGGTGCCGGCTGGGGGATGCATTAAGGCAGGCGAGGCAAGCCAGCAGCGCAGGCTGGGCTGGCGGCAGGGTCCTGCAGCTGCTAGTTGTGGGGTGCTCTTGGTCGGCGCTGGGTGGGGTGGTCTGAGCACTCCGCGAGCCTCTAGTGAGCCCTGTCTGTGCCTGCAGCCGCTCCTCCCAGCACCGGGCAGCGCAGCAGGGAGAGCGGCCCGGGGCCACTTTCCTCGCCGGAGCTGGCCCTACCTGGGCTCACCACTGACTTCCAGTTTTTTCCATCCCATATGTTCCCAGAGTGAAAAGCAGTTCCTTCTCCAGCTCAGCCTCCAGAAGGCCGGGAGAGCCCTTCGCCCCAACACGCACCCTTTCCCAGCACTGGCACGGGGCTGACTTTGGGCACCCCTTTGCTCAGGACCCTGTGACATCAGTGCAGCTCCGGCCACTCCTTACTACCTCTGAGCTAGTGAATTTCCCTGCTGGCTCCCCGTGGCCGTGTTCTGTTCACCTCCCTCCCCTTCTCAGGCACAGCTGTAGGTTTGCAGTCCTGTGTGTGCACACACGGGGTAGGGGCACCCTGCCCACAGCCCCGGAGACACCCCACCAGAGGGAATGAGGGTCCCAGGCTTTGAAGAGGGGATGCTGGAGGAGCCGTGCCCCTGCCTCCTGCCCACTGCCCCTGCCCACCCCAGCCCCATCCCGGAGCCCCCATGGGCACCTACCTGCCACCCCACACCTGCCAGCGCTGTGCCGCGGGGACGTGGCTGCGGCCACCTCCTTCTGCCGTCACATTATAACCCACCACTGGGATTCCCGTGCTGCCAGCTGGGGTTTTTTAAGCAGCTGGCATGGGAGCCCTCAGCGAAAACTCCTTCCATGAGGCTCGGAAGCTGGAAAACCTTTTTCTTTTTACCTTATATGAGCTGAAGAGGAGGCCAGGCTGCCGATGGCCACATCTGTCAGGAGCGCCGAGGGGACCCATTGGCTGGGGTGCCTCACGTGGCGCTGCTGCCTTGACCTGCGGCCGCTCAGCTGAGTGTTGGTTTTACCCCCTAAGGAAGGGCTGCTTGACAATTTTCATATTTCTTCTAAATTTGGAGATTTCAGACAATGCTGGGAGGCTTGGCTCAGGATGCCAGAGGCCCATGTGGAAGTCATTAAGTCTGAGAGGGAGAGCAAGAGAGAGGGGGAGAGCAGGAGCGAGGGAAGGAGGGGTGACGGGGTGTGGGGGGAGGAGATGTGAGCGCTCGCCTGCTGCCAGCTCCATGCCTGGGAACAGACGGGAACTCGCTTGGAGAAAGTTTTGGGGAAGAACGGGGTTCCCCCTGGTCCGCTGCCCATCCGACCCCTGCCTGTGGGGCACAGGGGGCCCGTCTGGCAGCGGGGCCAGGCACGGGGCGATGCTGGCGGCCGTCCCACCAGCGGGGCTGTGGGGGAAGGAAGCAGAGATGCTCCCTGGACCAGCTTGTGGTTCCCATTACTTTGAGAAGCTCCAGCTGGCCTGGGAAAATGGCACTGGGGTGGCTGTAGGGCTGCCATAGGCACAAGGGCAGCAGTGGCTGTGGAACCCCAAATCCCAGGGTGGGACCCGGGTGCCTGCGGTGCGTCTCCTTGGGGTTTAGCGCAGGTACTCCATCGCCGTGGGGCCGTGCTGGCCCCGTCCCGTCCCATCCTGTCCCGTCCCGAAGCACGAGCCCATGTATGGCAGCCGCCCCACACTGAGGACAGCTGTAACCAGCAGCCAGCTGGCGGCTAAGAGAGAAACGCGCCGCACCGATGCGCCCTCATCCTCCCGCGCTGGCTGTCAGTTCAGGGCACAGCCAGTGCGGGGGGCATGGCTGGGAAGGGGGGGCACCCCTGCTTTTGGTAATGATGTCCTGACTGGTCCCAAGTCCCCCCCAAGTGATGCTTCAGCTTGTGGGGCTGTGACAGGCTCCTCCTCAGCAGCGGAGTGTGGCTCTGGAGTGGGGAAGCAGGCGGTGTGAGGTCTGTTGCAGCCAGCAGCAACCAAGTGCTAGTCGAAGCCCAAGGCGGGAGGAATCAAGGGCCTCTCCTTCATGTTTTCCCAGCTGGAGACCCACCTGGGAGGAAGCAAAGAGCCAGGTTCTGAGGTCTTGGGCCTTGAGAGACCCCAGCAGCTCACGGGACAGCACTCAGCCACCAGCCGTGCCAGGGCATACATCTGCTGTGCGCACCTGGTGCGAACTGGAGGGGCCTGGGAAGGGCCCCGCAGGGCCCGGCCTGCAGGCTGTGTCTGGTGGGGAGGACTTCCACTGACACAGCCCCAGAGGGGCTGGGAAATCCCACTGCCATGGTGGGCAGGGGGAGAGCAGCCACAATCAGTCCTCCCGTCCCCATCACCTGTGATGTGGACACAGCACCGAGGCTGCTGAGCCATCACACCAGGCTTTGCCCAGAGACAGTATGCCAGCATTTGGTGTCCCCTGTCCCCTCCAGAAGGACAGAGCTTGGGGAAGTCACGGAGAAGCTGATGATGTGAGGAGTGAGGGTAGTATGCGCCAGGCGGGGTGAGGCGCAGAGCTGTGCCCACGGGTCTGGGGACAGCATCCGGGGAGTGAGCAAGGAACAGGGGAAGCAGAACTGATGCGGGGAGGTTACACCAGCAGTGGGGAAGGGTGGTCCAAGAGGTGGCTATAAGGCTGGTGCTGGGGAGGAGAAGCAGGGCCATGGGCCAGTGGTGATGGCAGGCCAGCTTCTGGCTCTGCTGAGCACCCACAGCACTGGGAGCAGCTCCGGAGCTCTCTGCCCCCTGGCCCCTCACCCCGCCGCACAGACGTGCAGCCCCTGCTCTTGGTGGCTGGCTGCAAGTGAAGCACAAATAAATGCTGCCATTAAACAAACCCTATAATTAGAAACCAGGTTTCCTAAATGAAGTGAAAAATGTAACGTTAGCCTCTGTTTGTTCTCTGGATGCTGCTCTCTTGTTCCATGACCCAGAAGGGTCGTGCCCTGTGGTTTCTAAGAAGCCTTAATAAGGTAATGTTTAGAAGGTTACTATCTTTACAACACTTGTCTTATTACAACTCCATAAGAAAAACATTTGGGGCAAAGCAGGATTCCTCGGTGCGGGTTTGTTTTCGTTACTCCTTCACTAAGATGCTGCCCAGCGAGCTCTCCCCGCAGCACATTCAGTTTCAGTATCTCCACCAAAGCAATTTTTTCCCACTCCCTGCCCCACTTGGCTGGGCATGAAGGGCTGGGTGGTCCCAGGCAGCCCCGTTCCCACCCCAGCCTCTGTGTGGCAAGGGGACAGACCCTTGGGTGGTCCCCAGAACGGCCCCATGGGGAGCAGCCCCGGGGCTCAGAGGTGTTGGGTACCCCGGGGGTGCCATGGGCAGTGGTGCAGAGCAGCCCCCCTGGGGGCGAGGCTGCGTGTGCTGGCTCTGACCCTCCCAAGAGACTGGGGAGTGCCAGCAGATGTCCCTCCCCAGCCAGCCCCACTAGTACCCAACCACGCTAATTTACAGCCTTTTAATCTGCTAGCTGACATTGCAGGGGGCTGCCAGTGTTTCGCAGCCCATATATCACTGAGGGCAGGAGCTGGCGGCCCTGCTGCCTGTGCTGTGCCAGCCACACGGGCAGCACTGCATGGCTCACGGGCAAGCCTGGGCTGGAGCAGCTCTGAAGGTGACCTTCAGGACCTTCCTGAGCTGCTCTGCAGATCTCAGCCCTCCACAAGTGGCTAAAACAGCAGCAACTGGGAGCACAGGATGGGCAAGACAAGAGGAATGTAAAGACCCCTTTCCAGGCTCGTGTGACAAGGCAATGCTTTGCAGCAGGATGGGGTACAGCTGCAGGCATTTGGGTGCCCATGACCCATAAGATCCCAGGAAGGGCTTTTCCATCCAATGGCTCCTTCAAGCCCTCCTGAGCCACACAGGCCCATGAGGAACATCTCTGCAGGGCTGGGGCTCTCCTGAGGTGCAGCTTCTGGCACAGCTCCCCAGGGAGCAGCAGGACACAGGCAGAGCAGGGTCTGGTGACAGATGCCCTTCAGGCTTGGCAGGCTGATGGTACCCACGCCCAGGCGGTGCTTCAGACATCCCTGAAGCCTCCCTGCCTGGAGAAGAGCCTTGGGGCTGCTCTGTCTACGGGGACCTGGGGCAGAGTCACTGAACAGACTTCTGCTGGGACAAGAGTTGGTGCCTGCCCTGCCCCTGCTGTCCTCCCCCTGAGCACCCCAGGGTGGCAGCGGAAGGAAGCAGGTTGTTTCTAGGAACGAGAGTGCACGCAGGCTTTTTCCATCAGGTGCTCTGTCTCCAAGAGCAGAAAGAAAAAGAAAACAAAAGACAGGAGAGGAGTGGGGCAGCAGGAACCTGTGCATCTGGATCTTGTAACAGGCAACGTGCTGTAAACGCCGGAGGGCTGATGGATGCGCTGGCGGGGCTGCGGCAGGATGTGCTGGACATGCTCCCTCCCACCAGCACAGCACTGCCGGCAGCCACCTCTCGATGTCTCTGGCCCCAGAACGTGCGGGTCGGGTGCTGTGGGTTGGGTGCTCATCCCCAAGGGACGAGCGTGCATGGCTCTGCCTCCCGACATCAAATCCTGGCTGTTCGCTGTGCATTATCTATGGGGTGCAATTTACAGATGGCCCCAAGCCCGAGGAGGCAGACAGGCTGTTGACATGGCTGGATTAGGGCTGTATAAATAATATTAGCCTTTGACACAGAGCCCAGGAGCAGTGAGGCCCCGGGCTGCCGACAGCTCGTCCCCTCGCACGGCTGCTGTGGTCGCCCCTCCTGCACATGTCCCCCGTGCTGGGGCGATGCCCTGTGCCACCCGCCTGCCCACTTGGCCCCCCTGTGGGAAAACCCCAGGGGACATCTGGGGACATCACTGCTGTCACCAGGCATGGGAGGGAATGAGTCCGGGTCCTGCTGATGGATGCCCGGGGTGGGGCACTGACCCCTCTCAATGCCAGCAGTGCATTCCTGGCCACCCTCTGTAGCCAGGACACGTCTCCGTATTTATGCAACTGGAGGAGTGGGCAGAATGAAGCACGTTTTGTTTTTCCCATTTTTGAGAAAAGGGAGTTTTAATTCCCACCAATGTTCTTTTTCCAGCGAGCTTAAAATAAGCCTTTCTGGCCCAGGCGAGATGGAGCTGCTGGTGTGCTGAGCAGTGTTTGTGCAAATATGGTTGTGAGCACCATGCCACGGGGCCAGCTGGCTGGGCAAATGCTACCTGCCCAGGGGTGTGGGGATGTGGAGGGCCCCATGCTGTCCCCACTTTGGTGTCCCCAACCCCAGCTCTCCTCCCACGTAGCGGCACAGGGCTGGGTCTGGCCAGGCCATCCTGCTCGCCTCTGATGAGTGGAAAATGTTGCTCATGCAGCTATGGGAGGTGGCGTGGCTCCATGAGGTGCAGCTGCAGATGGGCTCACACGCGGGTGCTGAGGCTGGTGCTGCCCCGCTTGGGGCTCACATATCTGGCCGAGGATCCCAGTTCAGCTTTTGTAGGGAGCAGCCTCACGGCTGGGGAAAGGCCGTGCCCCATGGAACTGCTCTGTGCTGAGGCTGCTGGGGGTTGTGGAAGCACGGCTCCCACCCCAGCAAGAACCCTCCTGCAGGCAAACAGCCAGCCTGCCCCCCCAGCCAATACCAGCAACCCCCTGCCACGTGCTCTGGCCCATGCTCCCCAGTGGGTGTGCTCCCCCCCTGCTGCCTGCATCACACAAGCAGGCACAAGCTCTGCCATTTTTGCCCCAAACCCGTCTAACACCCAGACTCTACCCAGGAGCCTGAAGCGATGACAGTGGATTTCGTGGTGGATCGCCTGGGAGTTGTGCATCCTGGTTTCTCTGAGGTTGGCAGACCTGAGCCACCCCATTTGGGTGCCAGCTGCTACTCTTCAGGCTCCGTCTTCCATCAAGGTTCCTGCAGCAGTGGGGAAGGTGGGGATGTGTTGGGGGAGCTAGCAGGGATGGGCACGTACACAAGCACCCAAAAGCACATCCCTCGCCCCCTGGGGGGGCTCCAGCCCTTCCTGGCTGCCTGCTCCCTCACCTTCCCACCACACTTTGGGGCTGATCCCCAAGCATCCAGCTTGGCAGGGCAGTGCCACAGCTGGAGCTGGGCGCGGGGGGC
The DNA here is from genome assembly GCF_047663525.1 of Anas platyrhynchos. Taxonomy (NCBI): domain Eukaryota; kingdom Metazoa; phylum Chordata; class Aves; order Anseriformes; family Anatidae; genus Anas; species Anas platyrhynchos. The sequence continues at coordinate 20,490,085 of NC_092600.1, forward strand.
CCACCCTAAGACCAGGAGGCTGGGGCTGCCCCCCCTCACCCCCGATGCCATGCACCCCAGCCCCTTCCTTTGTGCAAGGCTGTTGGGGAAAAGCTGCCTCCCTCAGCTTATCAAATTTGGCCATGTCTGAAAAGCCCTGGTTTCCTTTTCACCAAAAAAGATCAAAACTGGGTAATTGGCTCCCAGCGCGGATGCCTCTGAGCCTCTCTCATGTGTAAACAGCATTTCCGAGCGCTGACACAACACAGGCGCTGCGGCACACGCGCAGCCCAGCACCCTCTGGGCGCCTGGCTCCGGAGCCTCAGGCCATGCCCGTCCTGTCCCGTCCCGTCCCGTCCTGTCCTGCAAAGGGACAAGGTGCACGCACCTCACAGCTTCGGGCCTTGGCAGCGAGGGTGGCCTTGCCCCCAGAGCCCTGCGGTGGCCAATGCCCTTGGAGCATTAATGCGGGCTGGGGCTGCCCTGCACACAGGGCAGTGGCACCACATCCCCTGCACCATCCCCAGGCTGCGGGGGGCTCAAGGGAGGGGAAATGCAGCAGCACGTGGGGGGGCAGTGAGGTTTACCCCATTTTCTGTGGTTCATTATTTCTGTCTAGAGGTCCAGGTCCTGCACTGGGAAAATGAGGAGGAAATTTCCGCGCACCCTACAACACACAAAGGCCTCGCAGCCTCGAGAGGGGGGCACATGCCCCGAGTGGGGGCATTCCGCCAGCGGCCCTCCCAGCTTTTGGGGCCGCAGATTTCGACTCCTACAAGGTCCCTCCAGAGCAGCAAGGGACAAGCTGCGCGCCGTGCGCCCGGGGTGAGCTCGAGGCACCTCCGCTCCCAGCCCTGCAGGCTCTGGGCAGGGCCCGGACGGAGGCTGCAGGGCGGCGGCGCGGTTGGGTGGAGGACAGCACCACCGTGCGGCACAGCATCCCCCGGCTGCAGGGACACGGTCAGGGGCTGCTCCGGGACCCCAAGCCGCGAGTGACCCCCGCTGCCCCCAGCCCCGTCCCTGGTCCAGGCCGTGGCTGCGCCCTCCCCCACCCCCCACCCCTGCCTCAGTTTCCCCCTCCCCAGCACTCCGCGCCCCAGTGCCTGGCCTCGGGAAACCGCAGGGGCATGGCACGGCCTGGGGTGGGGGCAGCACCCCCAGGGACGCCCCCGGGAGCACCCCCAGCCTGCAGCTCCGGGGCACAGCCCCAGGGCCAGCTGCCAGCACAGCCGCTGTGCCCACGCTGCTGGGGCTGGGAGCAGCAGCAGGGGACGGAAACATCGGGGTGCTGGGGCGCCATCACCTCGCTTGATGGGTCTGAGCTAGGGTGGCTCATGTCACCATGCCGTCACCCCCAGCAGAGCCCCAAACCCCTCCCCGGGCAGGTTTTGTCCAGTGAGTCCCTCAGGGCCATGGCTGGAGCCACTGGTGGAGCCAGCGCCCAGGGAGGAGGCAGTGGCCGAGTCCCAGACCACACTGGCCCCCGGCCCTGAGGCTCACTGGCACCTCAGGGATGCGCCAGACACACCTCTGGGAAAGCACAGCGGGGCTGAGGCTTTCCCTATTTAGCTCCTAGTGTGTCTGGGCCAGCCTCACTGCAGGCAGACATCCCTCTGCTGCGATGGAGTGGGCTCCAAACCTGGTAGGTGACCGTGCTGTGGTTCGGGGCTCGCTGCTCATTTGTCTTCTGTGATAGAATAAGTGACACGCTTGTTTGCGGATGGCTACCTGGGTTTGTTTGCTTTGGAGATGCACATGTTGGCCTGCAGGGCCAATCACTCCCATGCCTCGTGCAACAAGGACAAAGCAGCCTTGAAGAGCAAATTCAGGATGGTCCGAGGGGACAGCATGGCACAGGAGGGAGAGAACAGCCCAGGTCTGAGATTTTTCTGCCCCGGGCCCCAGCATGGGACGAGTGTCACGGCAGCTGCCCAGGAGAAGGACCTGCGGGCAGGGTGTGGGGCTGCCTCGGCCAGCTGCAGGAAGGCGAATAGCAAGAGCAGGACTACAGAAAGCAACTTTGTTTGCTACGGGGCAGCCTGCCAGCTGTCAGCACACAGGAGCTTGGCCCCACAAGGCCGGAGGGAGAAGGAAAGGAAAAAGCATCTTTCTTTCTCTCTCTGTCCTTGGAGCACAGAGGGAGGGAGAGGAGGGCTTGGATAAAGATCCCATTCTTGCCTGTCTCATCTCTAAAGCGCCTTTTAAACCAGAGGAGCCTGAGGTACACCCCAAGCTGGATGCGCATACGTCCCTCCCAGCATGCAGCCCCCCAGGGGCACAGCTCAGGGCAGCACGGGGGCACTCTGGGTGATGCAAATTGCCAGCATGTCCCTGGGCAAGGGGCTGTGCAGCCACAAGCACCACCTGGGGCTTGGGCTACAGGTGCACCACAACAATGTGCTCACCACCCCACAGTGCACGTGCCACCCCAAAATGGATGCAGCCCTGCCATCGCCTGGTGTGACCCCTTGTGCAGGCCTGGGCAGTCACGCACCACCCTCCTTCCTCCTCAGCTTCTCCTCTGCATCTTCACCTTTGCCATGGTCCTGGTGCCAGAAGCCAAAGACCAAAGCAAGTCAGCCAAGGGGAGGAGAAGGGGCCCGGCACAGCCCCCCACAGCTGCCCCCGCCCTGGCCTGGAGCCTGGATGACACCTACACCCCCATGGAGGACTACGAGCGCAGCATCCAGGACATGGTGCGCCAGCTGAGGAACAGCTCTGAGCCAAGCGACACCAAGTGCCAGGTCAACCTGCAGCTCTGGAGGTCTAACCAAAGGAGCCTGTCCCCCTGGGCCTACAGGTGAGTGTGGGGCACAGTCCTAAGGGCCAGGGGCTCTGGTCAGGGCCACATGTGCTGGCTGCACGCTGGCGGGCATGGCAGTGACTGTGGCTCCAGCAGCATAGAGCCAGCCCACAGGAAGCTCCCCGTATCACCCTGCAGTGGCATTGCCCTGCCTGTCCCCATCTCACCTGCCAGGTTCACCATCTCCCTTGCCTCCTCTTGATTCTCTTCTCCAGCATAAACCATGACGCAACACGGATCCCAGCAGACATCCCCGAGGCCCGGTGCCTCTGCACCGGCTGCATCAACCCCTTTACGATGCAGGAGGACCGCACCATGGCCAGCATCCCCATCTACAGCCGGCTGCCCGTCCGCCGGCTGCTCTGCCAGGGGCCGGGCAAGGTGGGGCGCAAGCCCTCTGGGAGGAAGAAGTGTCACAAGAAGTACCAGACTGTCATGGAGACCATTGCTGTGGGCTGCACCTGCATCTTCTGAGCCTGCAGAGCTAACCCTAACAGCCCCTCACAGGCATCTAACCAGCTTGCTCTTGCTTCCCAAGCATCGCCAGGGCAAGGAGTGTGTCTGCACAAGGAGGCTGCAGCTGCATAGCTCCAAGGGCTCCCTGAAATCCCCTTGTGGGCTCTGTCAGCCTCAAGCCCAAGCAGCCACTCTGGGGACACCCAGCGCTGGGGCAGCCCCTGCAAGCAACCCAGCCATGCAGCCCTGCCTGCAGCCTCACAGTGAGCCCTCTAACCTCCAGGGAAGGGCCAAAGAGGAGGGTCCTTGCCCACCACCCCCAGCCCTGGGCTGCAGAGTGGGTGTTCACCCCATGCACAAACTGGGGGCTTGTCTGGGGAGGTTGGGGCAGCTTTTGAGATCCTCAATAAAGCGCATCGCTTGAGCCACTCTGTGCGCTGCTGGTAGGAGGGCAGGGCTCTGCTTCTGGCCAAGCCTGTCACCCCTGCTGCTCACCCCACAGCCTTGGCCTCTGAAGCCCCCTGAGATCCCTCCCACAGCAGCAAGAGCCATGATCCTTTCTGACGAAAAACCCACAGGTTCCTTCCAGTACAGAGCAGGGAGGGGAATGGGGAAACCTCAGGCGTGTGGCACAGACAGGCAGCAGCACAGGGCAGGGGCCATATTCCTGAAGGCAAAGCTTGTTCAAGTCATATGGGACACAGACCGTCCCTCACCCCCTGCCCCAAACCCCGTGCTGTTCCTAAGGCAATAAATACTCCCCTGGCTACCGCACCACCACCCCCGTGCATCACAGCTCAGTCTTCACCTTGTGCATCAAGTCCTTCTGGTCGATTTTCTCCAGGTCCTGATACCAGCGGTTGTAAGCCAGGAGGGCCACATTTTTGGCCGCCACAGCTATCATCTCCATGGAGCTGGCCACCCACTCCACACCGCTGAGGTAGAAGAGGTTGTCGTGGAGCACGATGGGCGGGAGGGACTTGGTGGAGTCATAGCGGGGGTACGACTGCCACTCCGTCACCTGCACCGAGTAGTAGGACCTGAAGAGGGTCTTCAGCTGCTGCTTGTCCAGTGGCTGCTGGGACAGGACTCGCCACACCGCAGCCTCCTGGGGCTGCTTGCGACGGAAAGCCACCGAGATGTTGACAGGACAGATGTTGTCCATGGCATTGAAGAATAGGTCAGGGGTGTCAGTGGTGAGGATGCTGGCGAAGGGGAAGAGCTTGGGGTCAGGGAAGCCGAAGTAGGAAGAGTTGAGGTAGCCGTGCACCACAGAGGTGACGGAGGGCTGGAAGGCTCTAGGGAAGTTGGCGATGGGTGGCTCGAAGTTCTCAAAGGTGAAGTTGCTCCTGCTGGTGTGCAGGGGAGTTGTCACCACCACCATGTCGTAGAAAGACGAGCCCTGGCCTTTGCTGCCCTCGTAGTGCACCTGGTACAGGGCTCTCCCTTCTGAAAAGACAGTTAGTGTAGCCCTGTGCCCCAAGCTGTGTTGCACTGGACCTTCTTTTCTCCCTGTGGGAGAAAACTTCTAGAGAAACTCAGCCTAGTCAGGTAAGGAGGAGCGGGGCAGGGCCACCCACCCCACAAACCAGAGCTATCCAGCCCTCCTGCTGAGCTGGAGCAGGGGGCAAGCCTGCAACATGGATGGTGTCCGTGTGAATCTCCGAGCCCAAAGAAAAGCCCTAAGGGGCCCCAGAACTGAGGTCTGTAGCACAGGGCCCTGCCTCCCAGATGGATCAGACTGACAGATGGCATCCCTCAGTGCCCTGGGATCCCCATACTACCCACGAAGCACCTCCCACCCTGCTGGGCACAGACCCACACCCAAAGGCCAGCAGCACCCATGGATGCATGGGGCCGGAGCAGCCTCCCCTGGCCATACGCACCTGAGCTGTGCAGAGAGATGCCCGTCACCCTGGCAGGTATGACATTGGCTTTGGTCAGCTTCAACAGACCCGAGCACACCAGTTTGTTGCCTCCTTCCACTGCCCACATGCTGCCCTGGGCCCCTGCCAGCGACATGGCTCCTGGGGGGAGGAAGAGGAGGGTGCCTCAGAACTCTGCCCGGGGAGGGGACCACGGGAGGAACCCTCAGACAGGGGGGTAAGGGACTGCACCTGCAAAGGCGGGCACCAGCACTGACTGGCCATAGCTGGAGCGCAGGACGGCCGCGATGACATCGTCCACAAAGCGCTGCGTGACGCCCACCTCCAGCAGGGACTCGGCCACCGAGCGCTGTGTCATGTTGATGAAGGCGTCACCCCCCAGCGAGCGCAGCAGCTCCTCCAGGCTGGAGAAGGCGTAGCCATGCGCCTGGTACTTGTAGATCCTGGAGGGGACAGCACCACAGGGCGCCTGGTCGGGTTCTGGTGCTGGGAAGGCCCTGGCACCGCCTGAGCCCCCTGGCTCTCCTACCTCATGAACTTCTCCATCACCTCCTCCACCCACATCTGCAGGCGCAGGAAGCTGATGCCGTAGTGCCACCAGAGCCGGAAGAGGTTGAGGAGGTACCAGTCGGTCTCCTCCAGGACAAAGTGCTCCCCGCTGAATATGGCGCTCTTCCCTGGCACCTCGCGCCGCTGCTTGAGGCCTGCAGGGAGCAGAGGGGCCCCGGTGGGCGGCTGGGAAGGGGCAGAACCAGACGGGGATGCGGGCAGGACGGTGGGCAGCAGGGCGACGCTCCTGGCTGAGCATTGGGGAGTGCTGACCCTGGGGCCCCTCATCCAACCCCGTGTGTTTGGGCATCCCACAGAACCTCCCCAGTGCCACGGGACAAAGCACGAGGATCTTGTGAGCGCTAAACCCCACTGAGGGCAGCCAGGAGAGGGGTGCAGGGATGGCACTGGGGTCACGGTGTGCCCGAGGCGCTCCTGGCAGCATCGGCTCACCGAGGGTCTTGACGAAGTCCTGCATGTGGAGGCTGAGCGCGTGGATGGACGCGGTCCCGCTCTCGTACTGCTGCTTGTTGACGGTGACGGTGGCCAGCCGGCCGCCCACACCGGCCTGCTCGTACACATCCAGCTGCACCTGCGGCCCGAACTGCTGCTGCGAGAAGTAGGCGACGGCCGCGCCGCCCAGCCCGGCGCCCACCACGGCTGCGGGCCGAGGGTCAGCCGGGGCCAACACCCGTGCCCCGTCGTCCCCCCCCAGCCCCCGCCTCCCCCCCGCGCCCTCCCCGGCTCCCGGCGCTCGCCCCCCGGTTCCTACCGATGCTGCGCGGCGGGGCAGGGCCGGCGGAGGCGGCCGGGAGGGCCGGGAGGGCCGGCACCAGCAGCAGCAGCAGCAGCGGCGGCGGCAGCGGGGCCATGGCGCGGGCGGCGGCGGCGGCGGGGCCCGGCGGCAGCGGGAGCGGCAGCGCCCGGCCCGGCCCGCCCCTCACGACAGGCTCGGCCCCCGCCGGAGGAGGGCAGGGGGCAGCGGGCAGATGGCGCTTGCGGAGCCCGGGCTGGGCCGGCCGCAGGGCGGAGAGCACCGAGGCGGCGCCTCCGGTAGCTGCGCGGGGAGAGGGGCCCGGGCTCGCCCCCCGGCCGGGCAGTGTGGCCGGGGGCTGGGGCTGCTCGCTTCCCTGTGGCCCCGGGGGAAGTGGTGGGCTGGCTGCAGACACAGGCGTAGCGTCAAAATCGGCCTTGTTTTGCGAAATTTGGCTCTCCACACCGTGACGCCAGGGCTCACGGACAACCATCACGCCGAGGATGCGCGGTGCCCCCATTCTGCACACGCAGCGGCTGCCGACCCACGGCCGGCCCAATGCTGAACCGACAGCTTAAAACCGAGTGACCCCTGAACCCACAGCGACAGGCCCCGGGGTGGGACCTTCCTGCACAGTGCCGGGCTTCCCAAGTGGCAGGAGCCCACCTTTACTGCCCTCAGGCCAAGCTGCTGTGGGAGCGTGTTTTCCCTATCCTGAGCTGGCACATGGGGGAGGACACGGTGCCAGCTCCTGGCCACAAGGCTGGGCTCTGCTGTGACTCGTACCTCAGCAGTGGCATTTCAAGCTTTTGCTTGTAGTTTCTGCCCTCAGCAAAACAAGGAGCCTGGCAGCAAGATGCTTGTGTCTTGGGGATCCTGTCTGGGAGCCTGCTGCTACCTGGAATACAAAGGCTAGCAAAATCTGAGCAAACCCGGGAAGTGCATGTAATTACAGCACCTAGAGCCTGCTGTAGCCAAGGGCTGGCTCTGTACCAAGACAAAATTAAATTTGGGAATCCATCACAGGAGAGGCAGAAGCCAGAACACATGCAGAGGCTACCTCTCCCTGAGTCAGAAGCCCCTTTGGAAGTTAGGTGTAGGGGAGCAAACACAACCCCAAAATGCAGATGTGAACATGGGGGAGACACAGACCAAGCTCTGGCTGCTCCTCAGCTCCCCTAAAGTTTACAGCGAGCAGTACTGACCCACCAGCACAGGGCAACCACATTCTCAAAGTCGCTTAAAACACAGCACAGAAATGCATCTGCATGCTTCAGGTTTTAACAAGCCCTTACTTTAACTGCCCTGATTTCACTATGGCTGGCTCTGTGCAGTAAGCAAAACGCTCCTTCTCTTGCTCACACACTTTTTTTTTTTTTTTTTTTTTTTTTCAGATGGAGATGGTTGTGATTTGAAAACTCCCAACTCTCACTGTTGCTGCAGAGAAAACCAGATGAGCCAGCAATTACTAGCACAACAGCAGGTAGCAGTATTTCCTTGTCTTGGCTGGTTAGCACACACAGAGCAATGCAACCACAGCAGCTCCTGGGCAGAATGAGGAAGAGCCAGTACGGTGGGAAGTTGCCTGTACAATCACAAGGGGGTTTTGCTGGTAGATCCTCAGCACAAGGACTTAGGTCTTATCCCAGAAAGGCCATTTACAATGTTCTTTTACAAAGTGGCTTTTTCTTTTTTCTTCTTTTGAGTGATAAGTGCACAGGGGCATTCAGAGCTTCAGGAAAATGAGGCAAGCAAGGCTTGCTGACATGGCACAACACAAAGACTACAGCAATACGAGGAATGGAGGCCAGGCTATCTTTGCAGAGGATGCAGGAAGGGAGAAGAAATCTGCTGCAATCCCTGGAGAGAAAGCCTGCTCTCCTCAACGAATCCCTGAAATCCTAACCCACTTGTGGATACCATAAGCACTAAAACACACTATTATGCCACCTAAATTGCTGTACAGTGTGCTTGCTACCACATGTCACACACAAAAGGAGAAATAAGCAGCAAGATGAAGCTGTGAGGGAAGAGAATGACAAAAATAACACAAGATAACATGTATTTCAACTGTCAGGAGTTCTGCAGAATGAAACACCATAGGCTGGCAGACAGCTTTTCTCTACACAGTGGTCTGTGAATGAACTTAACCAGGAACAGAAAGGAAAGCAGTCACAAAGTACCAGAGAATGACAGAAGTTCATCAGTGCAGAAACCCCTGGCAACTCAACTGTGTGAGGAAAGATGCCCCCCCCCCCCCCCCCAACAAGTTTCTTGGAGTGCACCTAAAAGATTGTTCATAAAATGCCAAACAAATGCAGTGGACTGTAGCCCTTACTTTAGATAGCCACCTCAGGAATAGCTAGAAACCTTTCAATCTACAGTCCCACTCAATTAAAGCAGCAACCAGAATGAGCAGCAGTTTGGGGAAGGGGGGAAAAGGAAAAGAAGCAACCGCAATTCTTTTTTATTTATTATTATCATTAGCAAATGGACAGCATCTGGACATCTAAAGAAAATCAGCCCTTTCCAACATTAACTCAAATGTTGTTGTCAATTATTTGCACTGCTCCCGCACTTGAGTCTTCCTCTTTCATACAGCCAGAACCATTGGGTAAACACAGCGCACAGAAACACAAAAACAGACAGTATATACAGGTCTCCCACCAACTAAACAGAATTAAATTTTTTGGAGATTAGCAACGCTTTGTTCATTTGACTTTGCAACTAATATCAAAACATCTTTTAAAATAAACACAATGACAATATTCACAATATAAAACTTAAATACATTTTTTTTTTTAATTTAAAGGACTTATAGCCATTGATTTATCACAGCTGTTCTCTTTCAACTGCTGATGAAGCACTGAGAACTTAAGGTTCACAAAGCAACATTCACATTCTGCACTGCTCCTGCTCAGAGCTAAGACGCCGGCATGATATGGCGGGGTCACAGAACAAGGCCAGAGCCCCTGTGCAGCAGGGCTGCCCTCTTTCTGAGAGCAGAAATGCAGGTCCACACATCACCATTGCATGCAGGGGTTATCTAGTCCGCACTCCCAGTTCAGTTCATGGCTGGGTGAACGGAGTGGAAATGAGTCAAAGGTATGCAATACTTCCTCTCCTCCACTATTCTGTCCATTCTACAAGCTCAAGAGTCACCAAATGAAGTGAGAGAAGAAGCTCATGAATCAGACTCCTCTTTGGTGTCACTGCAAAGCATGATGGAACTGCACCAAGGGGAACTCTGTCCCACTGCACTCAGCGTATAAGCTTTACACAAACGGGGAAGACACGGGAGCTACAATCTGCGAAGAAATTCACTCAATCCTTAGGCAATCTCATCCACAGTAAGAGTGATCATTAAGTGTGCTTGAAAGGCAAGAGAATCAAATTTTGCTTAGGAAATCTAAATTTTGCGTTGGAATCAAGGTTTGGTTATTTCATTCTCATTTCACAATTGCAATTAAGCAGAAAACTAGGACAAACAACAGTAACAGTATCTATCTCTTTGGTAATTTCTCTAAGCAATAGGTACATCTTGCAATAACCATCATAAAAGCCTGATCAGACCTTATATAAGTTTCATAGATTTTAAAAATTGAGGCATGAACTGGGAAAAAAGCTTGCCCCAAATTAAACCGGGCCTGTGGGAGGCTCATAAATACTGTACGGGAACCCGATACCTCAGATCTCTGCTCCAGCCATACAACAGTGCCTCACTGAAAGCGGATCCCAGATACAGAAGCTGAATCAATAACCTCTTATTACAGATGGAAAGTGTCTGGAGTGCATTTTAGGGTATTTCTTTAAGGCAAAAAAGGGTGAATACTAGCTGAGGTCACAGGCAGGCCTGGTAAGTGGTCCAAAGGTGGGCCAAGCAGATGCAGCATACTTTCACAGTCAGGTTGCTCAGTGGGTCAGTATAAAGATGCTTTGTATCCCGTCACTTTTGGCCACATGCTACTTTTATGTCTGGCTCAGATAAGCTGCAGCCTTTCTATGACTGAAAACTACCTGTTATGTGAAATGCTTGTGGTTTTGTTCGGTTTCTTATAACTAACATTTCACATTACAAATTAGTTTCCATAACTAGCTCTCCCCTTGTATTTGCAGAAAGAATCAGCTGATATACCATGGACTGAAGAGGCAGAGAAGAAGCAATTGCTCCAACTGAAGCTACAGTTTCCACAGAACAGGCTGCAGGCAGTCACAGGCAGAACTGCAAGACTTGCATTGCCACAATACAGATTTCACCTGTTCTCTGCCTCGATTAATAGCATAACCTAGTTACCCAGTTGGTATGTACAGTCAGCAAAAACAACGAGCAGGTAGTCCTTTATATCTCTAAAATTTCCAAGTGTGATGAAACAAGAGTACTGAACTTGAGTGTTTTCCAAAGTGATCTAGTGCTGCCATGAAGCACTGTTTCAGGGTTAAGTCTCAAGTACCCCTCTGAAAACCTAACTACCAGCACAAAACTGCACTTGTATCCACTACTGAATCACCCTCATCCTGCTGTCACTAAAGCAGCTTGCATAAAGCATATTTAAAATGTGCATCTTCCTAAAAAATCTGCAGTGACAGCCAATTAGCTGCATGTGCTCTGCAGAGAGTCTCTTCACATGCAAGACTGCTGACAGCTGCTAATTGAAGGCTGCTGTTATCTTGAAGTCCATCACAAAAGGATTACACAACTGAAGCCTGCAAAGGAATGGAAGAAGAATAAGCTTTCTTCCAAACTTGTGACAGCATCCACCATAAATAAAGAGCTTTTGCAAGTGGGTCTCAAATAACTGTCAGGCCACAGATCCAATTCCAGAGAGCAAAAAGGCAGGAATTAATGAATCTGTAAGAAATAACCTGAAAACCACCATGCCTGCTTTGCTTTTTATGTAGTGCAAACCACAGCCTGGCTTATATAACTCTTCTGCCACTCTTCTGCTTACTGTTATAAAAAAATATAAAATAAATATAAATATAAAATAAACAGAAGTTTTAATATTTGCTATGACTACACAGAAGTAGAATCTGAATATGAACTGGAAGTTAGTGTTATCTGAGTACCATTATTGGAGAGCTCCAGAAAATAAAACAGTCCAGATTTCCTACTTAAGGGCACATCTCCACTTTGCCGAAAGCTGCAACAAAGAGCATACAGTTTATCATGCTTGAAAGATGCACAAATACCCATCAGGGAAGAGAGATTACTCTCCTATAAAATATACTTTTTGGTTGGATAGAGATTTGAGAAGAGTTTCTGGCTCTACCAAGAACCATCACTCCCTGTTTTACCTCAAGGAACAAGGTGTCAAGCTGAAATTTTACTTGGAGGACAAATACTAACACATTGAAGTCTGATACAACAACCAGATTCTATTTAAAGACACATCCCTATTGAACTGTAGCATGACAGAGATTTCATTAATCCAGGATTATTTTCCTGAAACCATGTAAGAAAAAAATGGCCCCAAGTATCAATTCAAGTGATCATCTTGATCCTCATCTAAGGGCTCTGGGGACAAGGGAAGACACCAGAACTAGACCGATAATAATACTCAGCCCTTTGAGCTTTTCCTCTTCTGAGTGCTTTGCAAAGAAAAAGCCTCACCACATCCCTGTGAGGTAGGTCAGTAAGTATTATTATGCTCCCTTATTACAGATACAGAAACCGAGGCAGAGGAGTTACTTGCCTGAAGGCCACTGCAGGCATCTGTCTCAGAGATGGAGCTGAGAGACAAAATACCCTAAATCTCAGAGAATTTCTCTTTCTCTCTCATATCCCCTTCCCTGTACATGTTTTAATGGAGAAATGAGCAACAGAGAAAGGAGCTATAGTACCACGTTCCTGACAAATAGTGGAACTCCTAGTACTAATCCATGTACTCCAAAAAGGATCATTAAATATACAAGTACCTTATAATTAATGACAAAATGACTGCACACATTATAAAGAAGCCAACGTACAATACAAACCTAGCTTAATAAATAAAGACATGCAGCTGCATTGTCACTGAGTGCTGAGAGGTCCTCAGCTCCATCAGGTCCCAGATGCCAAGGAGGCAAGGTGATGTCATTCCTGCGACTCCACCGCCACGCCAACGAGTGCATGTCTGATAGTGCGGCCATGGAGTTTGTAGCCATCCTGAGTCACCAGTGCTATCGTGCCCGGCTGCATTCCCTCAGCTGGTACGTGGCAGACGATTTCATGGTCGTATGGATCATATTTGCCCCCAACGGGGTTCATCTTCTGAAGGCCATGTTTGGCAAATACACTTTGCAACTTGGCCTCTATGAGAGACAGGCCTTCATAGATTTTCTTTAGAGTTGTATTTGGATTACTAGGCTCTGCTTCTTCTGCAGCACTCTCAGCAGTTTTCTCCAAGATGTCTGCTACTTCCACGAGGTCCCTGCAGAAACTCTGGATTCCTACACGTATAACGAAGCAAGAAGTACATGAAGAACAACGACTACACAGAGCTACAGTGCCTACAACAGGCACGAAGTCACAGAAGTTTGAAAGCACCATTACAGCTGCTAATTGATTTCAACTCTTATTTCAATGAGAGTAGATGGTGCCTTCTGTATCCTGTAGCCAAAGCATTACATGGGTACTATCATGAAGACTCCCCAAATCAAGGTATATGCAGGAAAGGTACATCTATATAGATCAATGATTATTAGTATTATTAGTATTTCACTCCAAGAAGTTCTTGGGACTAAGCCTCGTCATTTAGAATGCTGTTCCATACCCTCCAAAACAGTCCCACAGTCCTAAATGTTTTGCCAAACAACTCACAGAAATGCCTATACACACAGGGAACAAACAAGATGGGGGGAAATTGATATAATACATGGCCATCCATACATATATCCACAATTTTATTCATATTCATATGTTAAAATTGCTGTGGAAGGACTGGATAAAATGGACCTCAAGTTGGTCATGAAAACTGCCATAGCGTCTTTCATTAGAAAAATGTGTTTAGATCATACACATTTCCAGAAACAGTATATTACACAGTGCAGAAATTTCAGGAAAACCGACCTCCTTCAGTTATAACGATGCCATAACTAATTTACTGGAAAGACATACCACGAAAACAGAAACGAGAAAGAGAAGCAATAGTTCGGTGCTGTCTACACTTGTACATACATGTTCAAACACACACAGAATGAAGTAGCATGAAGGAGAGGCAACAAAGGAGCAGACAGAAGCAGACCAATTACCAACTTGTCTCCTCTTGAACCAGGCTCTGCTTTAATGCTTTACAGCCCCCTGTGCCTCACTCCATGAGCAGCTTCTAATAAAGGCACTCATTTTTCTTCAAACCTAAAGCAGGCTGCATACAAAAACTCAGAACTCAAAAAAAAAATTGTAAACCAATAGTGCTGATTAACCCAGAACTCAATAGCCATTTTGTAGCACCATGGGTAGAATGGTAATAAAACGACAGCAGCTCTAATTTCAAAGCTTAGCTACAAAAAACCTTCAGATATTCATGTGCTATAGAAAATAATGGCTTCTCATTCTCAGAAATGGTGCTGGCAGAGTGCAATGATTAAATGTTTTTTCCCCCTTCACTCGTCTCAGCTGGACATATAGAAAAATAGTGAGTAAGCTCAGACACCAACAATCTAGGCCAAACATCATGCGGCCTTTACAAGGGCAGGACTGAGAGGGGAGAGAAAAGCTGCTGAGCAGCGTTTTATGCTCAGGCAGGCAGGCATGCCGCTGCAGTAAACACAGCTCTTCCTCACTTTGCTTACCAAAGAGTTTGGCATCTTCCACAAACTTCTGTGTTCTCCTCCGGACATTCTCAGAATCTGCCAAAGCTTTCCGGTATCGTTCCTGTAACCATGATAGCAAGAGCAGACATCAAACGAGGAGTAAAACTGATTTCTTGTCAAGTTTGCAATCCCTTAGAAATCATTTAAAAATAACCAATTTCACACCAGAAGGTTTGCACTGGGCTCCAGCGTTTTCATTAGAACAGGCAAATCCAACCCCTCTCCGTCTGATTAATCAGCACAACTGCAACCCCCTCAAAAGACCCAGGTCAAGGCCAGAAGCTTTCAGGGCACAACTCAGTTGGACGCCGCATTGTCAGGCTGTTGCTTTTTGCATGACTCACTGCGCCTATTGAGACACTCCTTTCTCTACCAGGCAAGTCTTAGCAACAGATCCAGAAACAGCTGATTTATCACTTGTTGCAGCAGTACTTTCTGGGCAATTACACTCACAATTGCCCCATGCTTCAGTATTTATTCCTCTCCTTACTCACATTTGAAAACTCCCTATAAAATGATCCCTTCCATTTCCCTGCTAGATGTCAAAGATAACTTCCCTTCTCAGACAATCTGGGTCCAGCACATTACAACATATAATACGAGTCAGGACAAAGCTCCTGCATTCCCTCTTCACAGCACTGTGAAAGAGCTGACCACAGCCCATCTCTCACGTACAGTTTTCTCTGCCAGGATCATACTATCAGTGTCTTCCTCCCGGGAGCTACTGACAGCTGGTGTTTCTGGGAAAGGCAGACCGTACTCCTTCCACAGTGTACCCTAACGCCTAGAGCACTGCTGCTTTGAATGCTGCCAGAGCACAGCGATGACTTTTGGATGTTACAGTGCTTAGAGAAAAAGATAGGGCTGAAAGACAAAGTCGAGGGGACTGAATGAAAAACAGCGGTGCCACCAGCAGCACACTTACAGTTAAATCCCGGACTTGCTCTTCCAATCTGATGGCTTTGTGCTCTAAGGCACAATCAGAAAGGGGATGCTTTGGCTCATCATGGGGATCTTCTGGGCCACACTCATCTCCTGTACTTCTCTGCTGAGCTGCAGTGCTGAAAACACATGGGGACACCCTGAAGTACAAACTAGCGACAAAAAAAAAAAAAAAAGTTATGTTACAACATGGTCATAAAGAAAGATTCCTGTTTACTGTAATTTCTAAACGATCCTCTTAGAAAGGTACATAGGCAACTAGCACAGAAAACTCAGACAGACATTTTGAAAAAACTCTTTTATTTTAGGCTCATATCACTACAGAGGCTGTGCACCACTTCCCTGACATTAACTAAAAAGAGTCAGGTTTTTACAGGAAAACAAGCTGTTGGTTGCATTTTGCTAACTTCCCAGTACAGATAGTCAACACTGAATGGTAAACTTCAGAAACTTTTTTTGCAAGGCAGTCTTGAAAAGGAGCAGGTAGCAGAGAGCTGTTTTAAGAATCATTTTAAAACAAATGTTTTAAGCAAAATTCAGTAGATCTGTGAAGCTGCAGCATTTAAGTAGATACATGGGCAGAGCCTCGCCTGCTCCTCTAAGAATGTAAATTCATGCAGGTACATCAGGTGAAACTCATCCAGAAGGCTGACTCCATGTTGCAGATGAACTTGCAGATGAAATTATGAAACAACCGAAGAGTCAGATAATTGCATTGAGCTGTAACAACACTGCCTAGATGCCAAGAAGCTTATTCTATACTGTAACTATCTCACAGGTTTCCCAAAAATAAATAGTGGAAATGTGGCTAAAAACAGTTTCATCAAAAGATGATCAAAAACGGTAGGTTAGACACTTCATTAAATAGACAGTGTTTCACTCTGCTTTTCCACAGTGCCCTTCACTGCCACCAACACTGCAGTCGCTCCAGGAGCGAAGCGCAGTTTTCCCCCCACCTCCTCGATGCAGAGAAGCACCTCCTGCATTTACAGCTGACCTGGACAGCATTAGGGCAAAGCCTCAGCCCACCTCCCCCTCACAATTCACACAGGAACAGAGTCTGCAGAAGAAAGCTCAATTTGCTTCCAAGAGCAAACATTTGAGTATAGTCTTGACAAGGAAGAGCGAGCCTCTCCTTTCTCAGGAGGACCTCAGCTGAGCAGAGCTGGGCTTGCAACACCCCCTGCAACACAGCGCTTTTGTGTATACTACGTGCGGATCTAGCTGACAGTGGCAACTGAATGGGGAGGGTTCGTGCCTCTTAGCCCAGTACTGAACACTGCAGCTCCTGCAGAATGAAGCTTCAGGTAGTTAAACCTGCCAAAAACTACCCCTGCTAAAGTGTTTTGTGTCCAGCGTCCTCAAATAGGTTTGCTGAGAGATCTGTTGAGTACAAGTGCCAGCGCAGAAGAACAGACAACATGTGGAGCCTGGAGAGACGTGGGAAGGCCAACATGGGGAAATGAAGAGGCGTCCCTCGTTGGGTGGCAACGAGGGCTTAGCCTACCTTATCTGTCTGACCAAAGCACGCTTTAAGAGATATATCTGCCCAAAGACCACCAAGCATCTCCTACCACTCCCTGCTCAGTAGCCCAAATATTCCCTCATTTTATCTTTAACACAAGGTTGCTATACCGCCCACAGCACTAATGACAGACTCCTTTTTCCCACTTGAAGACGTTTGCATATACCACTTTTTATTAAGTGGATACTTGAAACGTGGTCTGTACGCCAAACTGTCCCTTTTCAAAGCCATTACATATCACATACAGACCTGAAAGTGCCTTTTCTAAGTGTATTTACTCTGAAGCAGGATGCTCCTTTAAAGAGCCTTCTCAAAAAGCTCCCCAGCCCCTGCAGCTCTGGTCCCAGGAATGCCTTCAGAGGAGAAAGCCATTCTAGCCATGGCTGCAGAGATCTGTTTTGGGCACAACACTCCACCTTGAATGATGTTCGTCCCATTTGTTTTGGCGACTGGTTAACACGGCACTTTTACAAAATTATAGGAAGTAGTTAAGCCAGAAGTGAGGAAAGAGCTGTACCTCCTTTACCGTGCCTTCAAAAATCAATGAATGACCTTTAAGCAGCTGGAAAGCTTTACTTGTGGGGGAGAATGTGTGCCTGCGGTAAGCATCAACTACAAGCTTTGTCCTTTATCTTCTTGGATTTCATTTGAAGAGCTGCAGGAATGGAAATCATCCCTGCTTCAGATGAACCAAAGAAGCTAAAATGCAGCTGAGAAAGCAGCCTTGCCTGGCACCTCACAGGTTAGGTACCTGCAGCTTAAAACAAACAAACCAAACCAGAACTATACAAGAGAGGTAACTCTTCTGCATCCAAGAAGCGAAGCTTACTGTGTCATTTCCCTGTGCAAGTGATTCATGTTACAGAAAGGGGTGTGTTTCAGTGTGTAGGAGGAGAGGGGCATGAGCGAGCTGGTGTCTCCACCATGGGGACCTGCCTACGTGAAGCGGAGAGCTGCAAGCATGGACTCCTTTCTTCAGCTGGTGAAACCAAGCCACAAAACACTCCCCCATGCGCTGAAATGCCCCGGGTGCCACAGGCTGTTCAGACAAGCCTGCCTTAAAAGCTGGAGGCAAAAAAAGTGTCCCAGACTGGTTCCAAAGGGAATTCTTAAGAACTATTAGGCAGAATTGAAAATGTTGCTCCATTTACTTCTTCCTTGAGGATGAAATACACCTCTACCAAGGGCATGTGCTATTTACAGTCTGTCCACTGCACAGTGCTCTGCCTTCTAAGTACAGTCGTGATCACAGCTGCCCTAAAAATAGGCAGGAATCCCACGGGAGGAAGTTGACGCATCCTGAAGTGACAGACATGGGGAAGTTCCAAAGGGTGTGAAAAGATTGTACAACTGAGCTGCTGATTCAAAAAGATTTACAAACTGATGTCACAGAAGAGCAAACAGATAGATGGAGGAGAGAACTTGATTGTAGCCACATGGTTCAAACCAGCTGTCCTTAAAGATTAGCATTTTAATGATTTCTTTCTGGACCACATGCATGATACCCAAACACCCCAAACCCATGCTGTTTCCCCTTCCAACACAAGGATCCTATCGCACCTCTCCCTTAATCTCTCCTTCCTCCTCCTCCCAAATCTGCATGACAAAGCATGCCAGAACTGAGGTGCAGAGCTGTCTACATCAGTGCTTGGGAGAAAATCTAATTATCCTCACTCACTGTCTCATCTGGGAGCAGTGTAAGAGAAAACTTTGTGGATTCCTTTTTGATGAAACCTAACAGGAGAACAAGCTTCTGCAGCACACCTTAGCGCATGATGGCCACAAACTGGCAGCAGACACCCAGACTACAGCCAGTCCAGTGGAAGAAGTCCCCAGAATTTGGGCGCCTGGTCCCCACCACCACTTGCCTGCATCAAGCCACTCCCGCTGGCTGCAGTGTGGACGCAGCCACGGCGTGCCCCTGCACAAAGAGGAGCTTCATGCCCATGGCAGGTTCTGGCTGTTTTCCACCAACAAAGCCTGCCTGGCTTCCGCCAGCAGTCCCACCTGCTCCAGCCTTGCTGCGCACTGTGCGCAGGGCCCGGCAGTCCTCATGCGCATGGCAGCGGGAGGACTTCCAGACACACGTCTTCACGTTCAGTCCCAAACCCAGGTGCTTCTGTTATGTGCTCTAGAATCGTTTTATTACATTTACGTGGTTTCTTTCAGAGAAAAATCTTTAGAATAAACTATCTTACATTTTATCTTTTTGCTTTGTTTTCAGCTGCTTGCATTTCATTCAACTAACCAAAGCAACAGCTGTGGGTCTCACTGTCCTTTTAAAAGCCATATTCCACGGTGTCCAAAAACATGCCTGCGCACTCTGTCTAAATATTAACAAAATTGATTTGACTCTCTTCCCAAACCACACGGGTGCTGTCCCGTCCCCAGGACCCCGCGCACACCGAGGATGGAGCAGCTCAGCCCGGGAGTCTACAAGTCTGGGTGCTCTCGAGTGGCCCCCGGGGAGGCGGAGGGGCTGCAGCCCGCGGGGCCTCCCCCTGCGGGGCCGTTTCAGGCTCCAGGACGGGGCCGGCCCGGGGCGCGCTGCCCTCCTCCCCCTACCCGCAGCGGGACCCCTCCTGGACGCTCGGCGCTCCCCAGGCCCGGCCCCTGCTCCCCCGGGCCCCGCCGCCGCCACCGCCGCGTCCCGTCCCGTCTCGTCCCCGTGCCCCCCGCGCCCCGTACCTGCCGCGCCGGGCCGCGCCGAGCGCCAGCAGGGCCCCGAGGCGGCGCCGGGCGGCCGGCAGGCAGCGGGCGGCCATCCTCCGCCGGGCCCCGCCGCGCGGAGCAGGCCCCGCCGCCGCCTACAGCTCCCGGCAGCCCGCGGCCCGGTACCGCCCCGCGCCTCAGGGCGCGCTGTGAGGGGGGGCGGAGCGGCTCGGTGCGGGCCGGGCCGGGGGCTGCCGCCGGGGCCCTGCCACCAGCCCTCGCCGCAGCATGTCGCTGAGCACCGCGTCCGGCTTCAAACAGGCCCCGCCACCGCCACCGCCACCACCCACCCAGCCGCGTCCCCAAGCACCAGGCCCAGCCGTTCCTTGAGCACCCGCGGGACGGGGACTCCACCGCCTCGCTGGGCAGCCCGCCCCGGTGCCTGCCCGCTTTGTCTGAGCAGAAATGTCTCTTCATTTCCCACCTGAACCTCCCCCGGCACAACTCGAGGCCGTTCCCTCTAGTCTTACTAATATTTATCTGCCAGAAGGTGCCGACCCCAGCTTCCTTTCAGGCAGTTGCAGAGAGCAATAAGGTCTCCCCTGAGCCTCCTCTTCTCCAGACCGAACACCCCCAGTTCCCTCAGCCGCTCCTCACAGTTCTTGTGCTCCAGGCCCTTCACCAGCTCTGTAGCCCTTCTCTGGACATAACTACAGGTCTTTGATGTCCTTCTGGTAGTGAGGGGCCCAAAGCTGAACACAGCGCTCGAGGTGCAGCGTCACCAGAGCCCCATGGGCAAGGACTGGGGTCTGTGGTCCAGCCAAGCAGGAAGGAACTTTTTGGGGGCCTCATAATGAATAAACTGGAAAATAATAATAAAAACTTGGTCAAGTGTGCTTTTTAACCCAGGTCTACTCCCAAATTGGCAAGCATGGTTTCAAAGTGGTGGTGAAGCTCTGCTTCTCCTGCTTGGTGGCCCAGGTTCTGTGCTTCTCTCAATGCTCAAGAGAGTTTGACTCATTTCCACTACAAGAGATGCATAGGTTCTCAGTGCTTAAGAGGTTTTTACCCATTTCCACGCTGAGCTTCCTCCTGCATTGGGAGCAGCGTGGCCATGGGGAGGAGGGGAACGGTGACAGGCAGCATGGCGATGCCATTGTAGAGCAGAGGACGAGCAGGGCCAGGACCAGTGCTTCCTCGTACTTCGTGTCCAGGCAGCCAAACACCAAGCTCACAGCTCTGAACCCGTGGTCACCAACAGAACCAGTGTACAGTGGATTTGGCCGGCTGCCCATGGCAGTTGTTGTGGATGCAGCATGCACGCACAGCCCCAGGCCACCCCAGACCATGCTGGCACCTTTCATTACAAGCAGGAGTAATGCAGCCAACTTGCTCCCCACAGCCAGGGGAAGAGGTGTACCAGTGCCAACATTTTTATTAAAAGCTGCTTATCTAGTTACTAAAAAGGGGGCCTTCAAAGAGAGAGTTGCAAAGGTTACTTGTGACAGTAGTGTGCACAAATGGGTCACAGGCCTGCTCCATTGTCTCTGGCACAAAAGCCTGGGCCTTTCCTTTTTATTCCTCTCTGCCTGTTTCTGTCTGTGCTAAATCACCTTCCACCATTTCTCGTGCTTGTTCCAGTCCCCTCGTCTGAAAGCACTTTTTATTATTTTTCAACTTCCCTTGGCTCCATTTTGATGACATGCTTTGGCAAACTGTCTGACAGCAGTAGCAATGCTGTGAATTAATTGTTGGCCCAGAGACAGCCCTGGCCCTTCTCCTAACCCTCCCCCCCCCCGAATGGCATGGGGTCAGGGCAGAGAGAGCTGGTTTGCCTCCAGCCTCAACCCCAGCACTTGCTTGCTGACTAGCAAGGTTAAAAAGGTGTCTGCTGTTAACTTGCTTTCAAATGCCGACATTTGAGCTTTGTTCATTCCCAAAGGAACATGCCCTCCCCCTTGCTGCCTGGAGGACAACACAGAAACATCAGGCAAGGGTACTCAGTAGGGGTACAGCAAGCTGGAGACACAAGGAACCCTGAGATGAGGCCCTGTAGAGCCGAGAGCAGTGAGAAAGGTGAATGGTGGGTGTCTCTGGAGGGTCAGGTCTTGAGCAGCTTGTGAACCCCAACACTGAGGCAGCCAAAATGCCCAGAGTCCATGGTCACTTTGGAAAGTGTGAGCCTGGCCTCCAGCATCCCCAGGGTGGAACACGCTAATCCTGCTAAATCAAAGCAGCTGGTGGCTGACCGCCAGTCCCCCATGCTCTCCATGTCACCACGGGCACACACCTCCTGTTGAGCTTCTGCCCCCACGTGTGGCTCCCCGAGATGTGGGTTTCCCAGTAGTATGTGACTCTGATCCACAAAGGACTCCCCTTTCCCCCCCCAGCCTCCCAAATCCCTTTCCCGCCCCCTTCCCCATGGTTTGTGGTGTTGCCCATGCGGCAGATGCTGCTGCAGCAGAGGGGCAAGGGAGGGTGCCTGTCCCCACGTGCCTTCCCATCGCCTGGGACAAAGGGGGCTCAGAGCTCCTTGATGAGCCCCAGTGTCTGGCAGGGGCCTGGCAGGCATTGCCACAGCCCAGCTTAAGTCTGCTTCTTTTCCCATTCCTGCAGAGAAAGGGAAAAAAAGAGAGTGGTGAGACATCAGAGGTGCAGGAGGGAGCACTGAGCCCTTTAAGGGCCTCCCTCCCTACTGGGGAGCTTTGGACCACCCCAGCATCTTCAAAGGCAAGGTCACTGCATCATGGAGGTGATGGTGTCCCCCCTGACCACGCAGCCACACACCTCCTGGGTTTCCCTGCAGGCTGGGCTTATGCCAGCAGCCAGTACCAACCAGGCTGGACCAGCCTGGCTGCAGGGGACCCTGGCAGCACCCCTTGCTTTTGGAGTAGGGAGCATCCACAATCCCCAAAGTTCATGGCCAAGTACAGGGACAGGATGAAAGGCTGAGATTTCCAGGGGAACAGGGGTGGAGAGGGGGAGTGAAGCAGGACCTTGGCTTTCCGCAGCACATTTCCCTTGTTGGCTGGGAGGATGGAGGCGCTTCTCTTCCGCAGTTCGGCTGCACAGTTGACAGGGACCAAGTGCTCAGGGGGGCTCCCATTTGGCTTGTTTGTAGCTTCCTGTGGAAAAGGGGGAGGAGAAGGAGGATTTAGGAGACCCAGGGAACAAGGAATGCCAGGAAAGCACAACCTGTCATGAAGTCAAAGCTGATGTGGCCAAGCCTAATCACAGAATCACAGAACTGTAGGGGTTGGAAGGGACCTTGAAAGATCATTGGGTCCAACCCCCCTGCCAAAGCAGGTTCCTCAGAGCAGGCTGCCCAGGTAGGCGTCCAGACAGGCCTTGAATGTCTCCAGAGAACAAGACTCCACAACCTCCCTGGGCAACCTGTTCCAGTGCTCCGTCACCCTCACCGTGAAGTTCTTTCGCATGTCAGTGCGGAACTTCCTGTGCTCTAACTTGCAGCCATTGCCCCCACAAACCACTGAGAAGAGGCTAGCTACATCCTTCTGTCCCCCACCCCTCAGATATTTATATACACTGAGGAGATCCCCTCTCAGTCTTCTCTTCTCCAAGCTGAACAGACCCAGGTCTCTCAGCCTTTCCTCATAGGGAAGATGCTCCAGGCCCTGTATCATCTTCGTGGCCCTCTGCTGAACTCTTTCCAGGAGATCCCTGTCTTTCTTGTGCAGGGGAGCCCAGAACTGGACACAGTACTCCAGGTAAGGCCTGACCAGGGCAGAGTAGAGGGGGAGGATCACCTCCCTTGACCTGCTGGCCACGCTCCTTTTAATGCACGCCAGGATCCCATGGGCCCTCTTGGCCACCAGGGCACACTGCTGGCTCATGGTCAACCTGTCGTCCACCAGGACCCCCAGGTCCTTCTCCTCAGAGCTCCTCTCCAGCGGGTCGTCCCCCAGCCTGTACTGATACTTCGGGTTGTTCCTTTCCAGGTGCAGGATGCTTTGCTTCCCACCTCTAACCACCAAAAGATCAGGGGTGTCCCTCATCCCCACATGCTGCTCCCAGCACTGCCCCAAGACCCTCTGCTGAATGAAGCCGGAGCTGTGGCAGTGAGGAAGAAGAGGTATGCACCCCGTTCTCCACCTTGCCGGTTACAGCCAGCCCCAGGGCCAGCCCTCCTGCCAGCGACTGCTTCAGCCGCTCCTTCACTTCGGTCAGCTGAAGCTCCAGGTCGACTCGGCGCTCCTCCTTCTGCCGGCACTGCTCCTCCAGCACTGCCACCCGCTGCTCCAGGTCCTGCAGCTTTGGCCCTGCTCACACAAATGTGCCCAACTCAGCACCTTTGCCTGGAGAGGCCCTGGGCTGAGGCTGTGGGGACTGAGAAGCCACCCATGCTCCTGGGTGGGACGCTAGATGGGGCTGCTGGCCCAGGAGCACGCTGCAGCCAGCTCTGCTCACAGCCACAAGTGCCACCGCCATGCTGCTAGCCTGCTGTCCCCATACCAGCCCTTCCCACCATACCCGAGTGCCTTAGAGCATTCCTGGTCACAGCACCCAGGTGGCACTGACCCACCTGTGCAGCTCTTCATGGTTTCCCGCAGCTCTCTCTTCTCTTTCCGCAGCAACACCAGCTCGCTGCGGATTGCTGCTTTCTCCTTCTCTAGCTTCTCCTTCTCCGTCAGAAACCGCCTGGCATCCTCCTCGGCCCGGTTCTTCCCGTACCTATACTGGTTGGCATCTGCATGTACAAAGGAGAGCCTGTCAGGACGACTCTGTCCCCAGGAGCATCCTGAGCCCAGGCCCAGCTGTGTGGACATCTGGTCCTTCTGGCCTAGTGCAGCTCAACCTAAGACCCCCTGTGGGAACAGCCCCCTCCCAGGGACCAGGGTCTCCCTACGGAGGTTTGCAGCCTGCTGCCCCGCTCCAAGGCCCCTTGCGTAGCCCCCCACTCACTCGAAGCGTGCCTCTTCACTTTGACCTGTGGGTCCACCCGTCGTGACTTCTCACTGCAGGAGGACGCGTGGCGCTTCACCTGGGCTCCTGACGGCCGCCCCAGTTCCTCCTGGATCTGCAGTGGGGATAGGAGAGCGTGCTGAAACTCCTGCAGGGCTGCCCCAACCCGCCAAGGCTCTTCAGGGCATCTCCTGTAGCCTGGCCATAGCAGTGGGACACACCGAGCCCCCGAGCCCTGCTCACCTGAACCTTCTCGTAGGGAACGTCGTCGTACACCACACGGGAGGAGTCCGGCCGGCTGTCTTGGGAGGAGCTGGCCCACCTGCAGGAGGAGGGACAGGTATTTGCCACTGGATTCCTTTCAAGGTTGTCCGTGGCAGACCCCCAAAGGGCTCTTCGATCTCATTGCTCTTCCTACATTGCTCTCCCAGCTCTGGGCAGGGACCCAGCTTTGCTTTTGAGCACCCACCCTGCGCTATGCGAGCACGCATATCCCTTAGGTCCTTCATTAGCGTTACTAAAACACTTCCAATCCTGCCCAAGGCAAGCTGCCCTGCCTAAGGATATACCAGCCCTCTCCCCTGGCACCTGCCACCTCTCCCCCATCCCCATCCCAGCATTACCCCCACTCCAGCACAGCCCCCACAGAGCAGAGCACAGCCTTACAGGTAGGAGTGCCTCACGGCTGTCATGATGTTGGCGATGGTCTCCACGTCCACATAGTCGTAGTGCAAGGCCTCTGGCACTGTCTGGGAGCCTGTCTCCACCAAGAGGATACCCAGCCAGCGGCCCAGGTCTTCTGAGCAGCTTGCCTGCAGGAGAGAGAAAGGCCTGGGGACATGCCTTTGTGTCCCTGGGCTTCATTGATGTGCACAGGAGGGGAACCAAGGCACTGGTCGCATTCAGGCTTTAACCATTGCAGCAGGTGCTCCCCCAGCTGGGCAATCCCCAGTGCACGTCCCCACAGGAGGCAATGTGCCCAGCTCACCTCCAGCGTGGTCACCTCCTGCCCATTGCGAAGGATGCGGAAAGCAAAGGGGTGCTTGGGGCCCAGCCCCGGCACCACCTCGCAGCCCTGGAGGACGATGGCATTCACGTGGGTGTGTAGGTCACTGCGGTCCTTGTGGAAGTAGAGGGTGTTGGTCTTCAGGCGGCACCAGCGCTCCTTCCAGCACTGGTTGACCAAGACGCTGAGGTAGCCTGGGGAGCGCAGACCCAACAGAAGTGTCTAAGCACCCACAGCAGGACCTTGGGACCTCATGAGATGGGACTGCCCAGGTATTAGGGCATGTCTCCCTGCTCATGGGCAGACTGGTCCTGCTGTGCCTGTGTCCCCAAGGTGTGTCCAGCTCTCCACAAGCTCAAGAGGAGCTCCTCCCACAGCCCCTCACCCCCTGCTTGACCCCATAGAGCCAGGCTCTCCAGAAGGGAGCCCAGAACCTGTCTGTGCCCCAGGCGCCCACAAACCACAGCATGGGATGTCCTCCTCAGTGGAGGAGGTCTGTGTGTCCTCAGGGGAAGGCTTCTTCTTGGAGAAGCTGATGATCCTGGTGATCTTCTTCCCTGCCGCCCGGCTCATTGAGCCCTTCAGGTCAGCCAAGCCACTCTTCTTGCCTTTCCCTGGAAGGGGGAGAGCCCTGATAGCCACGCACACCACATCACAGCACCCCCCTCACACCAGGATGAATGCTGCGAGGTGTGGTGCGCCTGACAGGAGGACAGCCTGTCCCAGGGGGTGCGGGGCCATACCGTGCTCGCAGGGCTCCCTGCGGGCCATGGGGGAGCAGGTCTCGCCTGTCGCCACGCTGTCCGAGTCAGAGGTGTGCTTCTCCTGTGACAGCCTCTGCAGGGAGGGGCAGGGCAGGTG
Source organism: Anas platyrhynchos (assembly GCF_047663525.1). Classification (NCBI taxonomy): domain Eukaryota; kingdom Metazoa; phylum Chordata; class Aves; order Anseriformes; family Anatidae; genus Anas; species Anas platyrhynchos. Next base: position 20,516,212 of record NC_092600.1, read on the forward strand.
CCCTTTCAGCAGCACCCCTCTGCTCAGCCCCAAGCAATGACCACGGTCTGACCATGGCCTTTATCCCTTCAGCACAGGGCTGGGACATCCGCCTGGTGCTGGGGAGCCCCGTGAGCCCCACAGACCTGCCGTGAGGATGGGAAGGGCTCCCTACACAGCACCAGGAGCTCAGTGCTCATGATATCCTCCTGGTCTCCCTTTCTCCAGGCTTAGTCACCAGCCCCACACAGCGCTTTGGCTGATCCCTATAACCCTGACCAGAAAGCGTCACCTTATCCAGGTCCATCTTGCAGGGCATCACTGGGGACGTGGGGGCTTCCATCCCGCCCACTCCTGGACTGCTCGCTTCCTTTATCACCTATGCAGAAAGGGCAAGCTCCTGTCTCACCACCTGAGTCCAGCTGGCCCACGGGGAGCACGGCCGTGGACTCTGCAGCACCTGTCCCTGCTGCCTGCCACGAGGACAGGGTGGCAAGCTCTGCTTGGGACACAAACCCTGCTTGCCTGGGGCCTTGCACCCAGCCTAGCCCTTCCAAACCTCAACCATTGTTAAGGTGGATGGTCAAAGGATCTGGAAATTTTGGACGGGAGGGATTCAGGCATCAAGTCACACAACTGTCCTGCAGGCTCGGCACTCCTCAGGGCCCCCCATGGCACATCTCCCCATGGGAGAAGCATTGCCAGCCCCTTTCCCAGCCGTGGGCTCAGCAGCAGAGCCAGTCCCTTCCCCACCTCCCACCCCCAGAACAAAGACAGGAAATGGCCATGGGGAAGAGGAGGAGGAGAACAAACATCCCCACCCCGCTCCCCGTCGAGGGGCTCGGGCTATCAGCACAGGAGACGCCCAAGGCTTGGGAAGTGGCTGGCCAGCCTTCCCCACGGCTGATAAGAGACAGAGGAAAGCCCCCTTCCTTCCCCTTCCCCGGGGCAGCCCACTCCCCATCGCTGCCTGATGAAGGCTGTGGCTGGAGGGGGGCAGTGGTGGTACCTTCAGCCACTCCTCAGCCTGCTCCTTGCTCTGCACGGCCAGCACCAGTGGCTCAGCCCCCGGCAGGGAGAAACGCAGCTCGTGCTTCTTGCGCCGCCCATCCTTGGGGACATAGATGACATTGCAGGTGCCCAGGGGCACTTCCACGTGTGGCTGCCGGTCCTTGGAGCTTTTGTAGCACTGGGAGAAGCAAAGACAACTGCTCAGGGTTCAGCCTCTCCTGCTGCCATGCCCAGACAGGGTCCTTGCAGGCTTCTGAGCCAGCGGCACAGACGGAGGTGGTTCCATCTCTGCAACCCAGTCACACAAGGGCTGCGGGATGCCCTCTCCCTTTGCTCCACTAGCCAAGGGGATCCCAACAGTGAGGAGCCCTTCTTTTGCTTGCAAGAGAAGCAACAGCTACCCCTGCACACGCTGCAGGGCAGTCACGGCCTCAGGGCAGGTTTGGTTGGCTATTTTTATTTGCTCTGGGGCTGACCTCTCTCCAATGCACCCGGGGGGTCTCTCCCCACCCCTCATGCTGCACCAGCTCTGGGCTCACCAGCAGTTTGCCGTCCCGTATGATGGTGAGCTGCTTGGCCCACTGCCCAAAGCGCTTCTTGCGCAACAGGAAGGCACAAATCCTGCAGTCCTTCACCAGGTTCATGGAGGCTTCCTGTGACGGCCACTGGTGTGTCAGCTGCTGGCCCTTCCCGTCCTCCTCCTCCTCGTCATAGGACTCATAAGAGCTGCTCATGGCATCTGAGTCGTTGTCTGGAAGAGAGCAGGCCTGTCACCCCAAGCAGCTCCCCGTTCCGGGGAGCTTTTTTTGCAGGCCAAAAGCCATCCCCAGGTGCACCTGTTCAATCCTCAGGGCTGGCTTATTTCCTTGCAAGCCTCAAACCTGCAGAGGCTGGATGAAACCATCTACCCTCACTACAGGATCATGCATTGGCTCTCTGCCCTACACATCCCTAGCAGGGTATGGAGCAGCAGTTTTATGGATATGCCAAAATACGTCACAGGGTCTGAGAGTGGAGGTGTGGGAGGTGGCTGCCTGGCGCACCGGAGAGCAGCGGGTCAGGAGGGCCCAGTGCCTCCCCATCCTGCTGGCACCACAGTGAAGGCACAGCCACATCTCACCCCTGGGTACACCAACAGCTCCTCTTGGCTTGGCTCAAGCCCACATTTCAGGGCTGGACTTTGCCAAAGCTCTCTGTCCCCTGCCAGGTGAAGGCACCCGGGTACCTACAGGAGTTCTTCTGCTCCCCGTTCATCCTGGTGATGGGGTAGTTGCTGTCTGCGTCCTCGTAGTAGCCATCCTCGATCGAGTTGGGGGGGCTGGAGCTGTCTGCAGAGGAAGCAGAGGCGGCTGGAGCTGCTGGCCGTGCATGAGCCTGTGTGTGGGGCAGAGTGAAGCACCCCCTTCCCCAAGCACATGCAGACACCAGGGGTGTCAAAGCATCGCTCCCTCCATGGCCCCAACCTCAGCTCATCGCTCCCTTCCCCGCCAAGCCGGAGGAAACAACTCCTTGCACAACCAGCGTGTTGGGATGGGAAGGAAGCAGGAGAGGAGGGTGTGGGCAGTTTCCTTCCCCAGGGGGAGCCAGCACACTGCCAAGGGCCCCGCTCGGCCGGGTAGTGTGGCAGGGGCAGGCGGGAGCGGGACTCACTGCGTGAGGTGATGTACTCAGGGGCCTTCCCTGGGCCCAGGGGCAGTGCTTCCTCGTAGTAATCCTCAGGCGGGGGGGTGGTGGGCAGTGGTGGAGGAGGGTCTGTAGGAACCTGTGGCAGAAACCCCCCCCTGCATGAGCGGAGAGGGCCCCAATGGGCAAGCGTGTGCAATGGTGGCAAGGGACAGGGATGTGTCCCAGCCACGGCCACCGCCCCGTGCTGGAGTGGGGATCTCACAGCCAGGTACACCAACGTACAGGTTTTGCTGGCTGGCTCCTCGTAAGCTCCAAGCCAACTCCATTGCTGGTGTCCCCATCCTCCTCCTGCATGTCCTGGAGGTCCCGCAGGTCACAGTCTGGGTTGGGAGCAAATGTTGAGGGTGAAGGGAGAAGTCCCCAGGCACAAGGATGCAGCTTTCACCACTGTTCTTGTCCCCTCTGAGTGCCCCCACTGTCGGCTGGGACCCAGCCCAGCGCAGCACCTGCCCAGTAAGACCCCAGCATCGCTCTGGGATGGCCACACATACCGAACTCCTCGAAGAGAGACTCCACGAAGCTGGTGCCATTGCTCAGGGAGGCTGTGTTCATGTACATGAAGTCTGCATCCTTCCCTGAGGGCGAGGGGGAAGCTCTCAGCCCAGAGACAGGCAGAACACCTGGGTGAGCACCTGCACCTCCCCAAAATCACCCACCCAAGCTACCAGATCACCTCCCGGCCAGGCAGGCTGTTCCACGCCATGGGGCAGGAGGAGATGAGGAGCCCCCAGGGACACTGCCAGCCCCCAGGGAGGGCTGGAACCCTCTGGATGCCCAGCCCCTCTGCCTTCCTGTGATCCTGAAATCACTGTGCTCAGCACAAACTGGGAGTCTGAGGGCATCTGCGAGGCAGCGCTTCCAGCAGAAGCAGGTGCTGATGCTAGCGCCCAGAGAAGCAGGGGAGAGCCAGGAACAAGAGAGAGGAGCAAAGCACCCTGAGGGTGGTGCTGGGCACTGGAAATGGAGGCAGCAGGCACATGGGCAGGGAAACTCATCCGTGCCTTCAATAAGCTTCTCCTTGCCCCGCTGGGCAGGGCCCATCTGTGGTCCCAGGCTGGGGACACACTGCCACCAGGGCAGCCACCAGATCCCTTGGGAGCAGGACACTGACCTGTGGGTGGCTGCAGCTTCTGCAGGATGGTGGAGACAGCCAGCTTCTTCTCCTGCGTGGTGGCACTCAGGTACTCATGGTCCAGCAGCTTGAGCAGGATGCTTAGCTCGGGTAGGAGCTGGTCCAGCACTGGGGGGAAGCAGGGAAAAGCCCTTCAGCTGGGGGGGGGTCGGGGTGCTGGGCTTTGCCTGCAGCCCCCCAGCACATGGGGAAGTGGGGAGCAGGAGGACAGAGACACAGTTCCCAAGCCAGCCTGGTGGCCTGGCACATTTTAATCCAACTTCCAGCTCAAAACTGGGGCAAGCTCAGGAATTTCATCAGCCTATGCCTTGGGGACGTTTCTCCCCTTTTCACAGCCAGACATGCAATGCACACTTGGCCAGAGCAATACCAGAGGTGCTAAAATAAATGAGGAAAGAGGATTAAGATGAAGGGGATGGACCACGTGGAAGATCCCTGCACGGCTGCCAAGCACACATGTGCTCCTTCTGCACGCACACTCACCCAGGCGCCGGCACACAGCCCACTGAGCCCGCCGATGGAAACACGAGCTCTGCAGGCTGCTGCCATCAAAGGGCTCAGCACGTGAGTGTTTCCACACAGTTAAAACCACCCCTCTGTCCTCCACGCGGGGTATCGTGCTGTGTGCTGTTGGAAGGAAAGAAGGAAAGGACACCCAGACGCCACCTCCAGAGCCACCTGGCAGTGCCGCTCCAGGACAGAACTGTCCTCCCCAGCACAGCACCCTGCAATGCCACTAGGAGCCAAAAAATAGCAGGATAGATGGGGAGAACCCAGCAAAAGACAAGAAAAGAGAGCAGGGCTACAAAAAAATCACTTAATGCAGTGTTTGGTGTGTTGGCAAGGAGGGAGGGCAGCACCTGCAGAATCCAGTGCCTGAGACAGCCCAGCTCTGAGAGGCTGGGCTCAGGGGCTCCAGCAAACCTGCAGCTCTAGAGGCTATGGAGTGTGGGAAAAAATAATAATAATAACAATAAAATCTGCCATTTCTTCCAATGCAAGCATGAGCAGGATCTTGGCAGCAGCTGAGCATCATCACAGCACAGCTGGGGCAGCAGCTGTGCAGCTGGCTGTGGGTCTCCAGGGTCAGGGAAAGAGGCCAGAGGTGACCGCAGGGGAGGCTCAGACATGCTGACGATGGGGATGCTTGGCGGAGAGGAGGGGAGAGCACAGGCCGGAGCAGAGCACCAGGGCTGCTGGACAGGCTGCCTGGGCTGTACCTGTCACCTGCCAGGGAGGGGGACATGAGTGGCAGGGAGGCAGCCAGGGTGTTGGGAAGAAGAGCAGGCTGCCCCATAGCTGTGGGGCTGCTCAGCGATGCCGAGCTGGGCAGCAGCAAGGGCACATTTCCCAGGGCCAGGACAGGGTGCTGTGGCGCTGCTGATGTTGGATCCTCGTTACTTCTGCTCATAATAAGCTTCTGCTGGGCCCTATCCAAACTCCACCTGGCACCCAGCAAAACCTGGTTTGACCCAGCATTTTGGTGGCACAGCAGGGACAGCTGCTGTTAAATCCCGCCTACCTTCAACCCATGAACAAGTCCCTGGCAGGGCCAGTGCAGCAGGCTGGCAGCTCAGTAAAAACAACTTCATTTTCAAAACTTTTTAGCTGAAGGGGAGCCCTATGTGAGTGGGTTGATGCAGATCAGCACCTGGCCAAAACGAGCCGCCCAGGCGAGAAGGCAGCACGCCTGGCCCCAGAGCACTGCCTCCCCGGGATGAGGCAGGATGTGGCTCACAAGCCTCTTCCTGCCAATGGGCTTCTATCTCCGCAGACCTTCTGCTTCCTCCTCCCTGCCCTGCGCCAAGCTAAACACCAGCATCAGCCCTTTGGAACAGCTGTCTTTGCCAGCACCAGCCTCCTGTGGGCAGCCCCCAGGGGCAGGTAGCCCCCAGGAGGGGAGCTGGCAGCATCCCACAGCCCACGGGGATGGAGAGGGCACACACAGCAGGACTGGGCCTCCTGCTCAAGCTCTGGAGTTGGAAACAGAGATGTTTGAGATGTTTGTAGAGTGCTACATGCTTCTGCTCAGCAGTGCTCTCCAGGCGAGGCGAGACATCTTCCTCTTCCTGGCCAGGGTACAGGCACAGCACCTGGCAGGGTGCTGGGCTAGAAAGGAAGCTGCTGGGACAAAAAGTGAGACACAGATCTGTCCACCCAGCACCTAGGAAGACACTGACCCACCATACCGCTCCAGCTGAGCTCACCACATGTTCCTACAGGAGAGAGAGGACCATGCCCATGCCCTACGCCACCTTCCCACAGCCACGGTGCCATGAGCATCCCCATCCCCTGCCATGAACACATCTCCCACCACAGCCCCCAGCCCTGCAGCAGGGATTTGCACCACCTGAGGGCCAAAGGGTGAGCAGGGCCCTATTAATAACCCCAAAGCTGGTGGCGTTCACAGCCAGAGGGGTGAAGGGACCCCCATGCACACACGTGGTGAGAACGGCCGCAAAGCAAGGCTCGCCGCAGCCCCCGCAGGCGCATGAAGACGAGCAGGGCCAGCACTGAAGGCTCCTTTGTTCCCCCCAGCTGAGCCGTACCCTGTGTCTCCAATGTCAAACATGCCCCCAGAGCTGGGGGGGGGACGAGCTGCTCAAAGGGGCCTGTGATCCACAGCGGGCTTGCGGAGCTGAGCCTGTGCCTGGGGGAACGGAGGAAGGGAAGGAATTAATTTCCTGCGCTCGTTAGGCTCCCAGCCCAGCTGAGGTTAATGGGGGCTGCAGGAAGCCAGGAGAGATCGCCCACGGGCTGTGGATGGCACCAACGGGCACTTTAGAAGGGCCAGGGGCTCAGGTGGCAGGGGGGTGGGCATGTGCTTGGTGCCAGGGCACAACCGGGGATGCAGAGCCCGGGATGGAGGTGGCAGCAGGATGTCACAGGGCACTGCGGGACAAGGTGGTGCAGCACTGGAGCACTGAGCAGGTGAAGGGGCCACAGGGACCCCAGGTGCCTGCCGTGCCATGGCCTCGCTCACAGGGCACCTCCAGCACTGACAATCGCGTCCCACCTGTTGGGAGCTTCAGGGGTTTCTCCCACACCCTGAATCCCATGGGAGCACCCCACTGTGCCAGGCACAGGGTTTGGACACAGATATCCCAGCGGAGGGAGCGGCACCAGCCCTGGGACAGACACAGACCCTGCTCCCCACTTCCAGCCCATCCAAGCACCGCAGCAGGGATGGGAAGGGGGCAGAGCCCGAGCCTCTCCTGGGAAGCCCAGGAGCTGTGGCAGCAAATGGTTTTAGCAGGAGCCAAGCCGGGCTGGATGGGCTGGGGGAGACCTAGGGCAGCACCCCTGGGTCAGGGAGAGCTGCGGAACAGCCCCAGGCCATTGCTGCTGCTGAGACAGAGAGGCCCCAGGGGCAAACATGCCCCAGGGGCAGCACCAAGTGGGATGCTGGCAGAGGAGCTGCATCCCCTCCCCGCAGCAGCACCCCACTGCCCCTCCCCACCTTGTGCCCAGGCCAGCTCTAATTTTAGACCCTGGGAGTGCATCCCCCTCAGGGAGCCAGGCATCCCAGGCTGAGATAAGGGTTTGGGAGCAACTGCAGAGCCCACCTCCCCCTCCCAAGCCTCTGCTCAGTCATGGGAGCAGGCAGCAGGACTTGCTCCAGCAACCTGCAGGAGGAGGAGGAGGAGGAGGAGGAGGAGGAGGAGGAGGAGGAAGATGCTCCAGCCCAGCTGATGCATTAGCTTCCTGGTGCGCAGTTCAGCTTTCTGCAGACACAGAGACAGGACAACGCAGGTGGGGTTGCAAAGCAAAGCTGCTCAGCACTCACAGCCCAGAAGAGAGCCCCAGGGGGGAGGTGCAGGAGGTGCAGTTTCCCAGCCAGCAGCACCATGAAATCACTGCAGAGGACTCTGCCCCACAGACACAGCTCTGCCGCCTGCTCCCCCCCCAGCCCCGGCCACCCTTCCTCCTGCGCCAGGTGGAGGCCGGGGGGCGAGGGAGGCTGGGGGAAATCGGATGCTGGGAGCGACTGCCATTGTTTGTAGCTAAAATAAAAGCCAAGCAAAAATAAATCCTTCCTGTTGGCGCAAGCAGGGCTGCAGGATGCTGTGCCTGCAGAGGAGTGCTGTTCAGAGCCGTCCCCGGCAGTAAACAAACGGTTTTAGCCCCAGTTAGAGATGCCATAAAGGGGGGGGGGGGGGTTGGGACGGGGAAGGGGACACAGGCAGGGACCCTGCAGGGAAGCCAGACCCTCTGCTCACACCTCCCCAGCCCGGTGTCAATGGGCTGCTTCCATTCACATGGAGCTCCTTTGCCATGGACAGCAGGCAGGCATGGGGCTGGTGATAAAGCATCGTGGCAGGCAGGCCCCCAACGCTGTCCCTTCATGTCCTCGCTGCCGGATGGCCCTGCAGGTCCTCACCCAGTGGCACAGGGCATGCAGGATCAGCTAGGTTGTGCTGGCAGGCGAGGAAATCAGGCAGAAAAGTACCCCTCCTGCCCAGCAGCTTGGCATGCTCCCACATGGAGGGGTTGAGAGAAACGCCAGCCATTAATTATCACACTTAAGCTCTGGAAACATCCCATAACAGTGGAAGAATTGCTAAGGGGCCACTTGATGCCCGTGAATCATTTCTTCCCTGGAAACAAGGGCCCCTTGAGCAGGGCGGATGTGGGGAGTGCCTCAGCCTCCACTTCCAACTCCAGCAGCAGGAGCCTGAGTGTTTTGGGCTGGCTCCTGCATGGATGGAGCCCATACTCATTGCTCCAACCGCCACCAGCAGCGATTGATGCCTTCACCAAGCACCCCGGGCAGACATCCCCTCTCCTCCAGCCACTCATTCCCAGCTCAGGTGCCGCAGCATCCCCAAGCGCTGCTGAACAGGAGGTGGCTCTGACCTCTCGGGCTGCCCCTTATGCCCCAGGGGGAGCCCGTCCCCCCAGAGATCCCCAGCAGCCTGTGAAGCCAAGGCTGCATCAGGCAGGGCAGGGACACACACCTCCCAGGGAGTGCATCACCGTGACCTTGCAGTAATTAAGAACGTTGGCTGATAATCTGGGAAAATCAGCCCTGGGAGGTTAAGGTGAAGCCTGCTTGCTCAAGGGGACGGTGAGTCCTCCCCAGTGGAGCCACCCCTGGCTGCTCATCTTACAGCAAGGAGATTGTGGTTTTCACAGGGACCCACGGTATCTTTCCCTCTGCAGCACTGGGAGAAGGGCAGAGAACAACCAGGGGGGTGAAAGAGCCAGAAGGCTGCCCCGGCTGTGTCTGCTGAGCCGCCGTTATCCTTGTGTCTCTTCAACATGCACCCCAACACGGCCAGCAACTCGGGGCTGTGCTGGCCACCTCCCTGTCCACTGCTTTCTGTGCCTGGCGCAGCTATGTGCCAGCAGCAGCTCTCCCCCAGTATAAATAGCTCTGCTGAAAGCCTTATCTGGTGGCCTTGCTCTCAGTGACCCTAGAGGAGAGCAGCTGAGCAGCCAGCCCAGCCCAGCCCAGGGCAGAGTGGTGCTCCCAGCCACACATCCCTCAGCCCTGCACGTGCCTCGTTCAGCATCGCCCAGCAGGATGGGTGCTGCTGGGCAGCCCTCCCCAGTGCGCATCCTTCCTGCAATGCCTTTCACACTGCCAGTTAAGCCTCCAGGTGCCCTGAACAAGACTACCCTTCCCACCACATTGACCCTAAGAGCAGCTCCTGCCACAGCAGAGTGGCTTCACAAGCCCGAGCTGTGCAGGTAATAATTAACAGGCTGATTAAATCACCCCAAACATCTGTGACCAATGCAGATAATGACCCTTCAGTGCCCCGTGCTGCAGCAGGGCTTCTTGGCTGGGGGCTGCCCCCCTCTCTGCTGACATTGCTCCCTCTCCTAGAGAGGACTGCTTCACCAAAAGCAAACTTTCATCCTCCCAGATGATGAGGCTGCAGCTGTCCCCACCCCAGAGGAGGAGGGGGTGGTTTCTACATAGCCCTCTTACCGCTGAGAGGAGCAAGATGCCGAGCAAACAAAGGCACACAGACACTGCTTCGGGTGGGGTATTCCTGAGCCATGCTGGGGAAGGACCCCTGATCCCCCAAACCTGTTACAAGTTGTTCGCAGCCACAACTCAAAATGAGCTACACCATCAGCTCTGCAAGCATACAAGGACTGGGCTCACTGGTTCCAGGCTACATTGCAAAACTGGGTGCGAGGCGAAGTGGCCATGCTGCAGGATGCTCCGCAGGGCCAGCGGCTGAGGATGATAAGGGCTGCTGGCTGAGAACGTGTTTAAATAATGAAGGAAAATGAGAGGTTTGAGATGCCCTTTTAAAGGAATAGGCAGGCAGGGGCGAGACCTGCTGAGTAATGTATAAAAACAAGCTTCAGCCAGAGGAGATACGTTAGGATTAGCCAGGACCCAGAATAAACTATGCTTTTTCCAACCAAAATTTTGGTGGCAGCTTCTTCAAAACAAGCCCTGCAGCCGGCAGGGAGCAGCAGGTTGGTGCCATCCCCCCAACACTGGGAGGGGCCCCAGGAGAGGGATGGGGTGGGCTCATTTCATCTCCAGAACAGACATCCCGGCCCTACTGATGGGGCTGGGAAGCTCTCTGCATCCCCAAAGGCTGTACTCCACATCCTGTGCACCACCTTTCCCCAAAACCACAATCCAAAAGATGTCAGGCGGGGCAGAGGTGCCTCTGTAAGAAGTCACAGGGATATCACACCTGGCCTGGGGAGGCAGAGGAGGACAGAACAACAAAACAGGATGGAGCAGGGGACAGCCATCAGCCAGCTCCCCTGCTCCAAATGCTTTCAGCTGCGTCGCACAATGCAGGCACCTCCTTCCAGAGGTGCTGGGAGGAGAAAACACCAACAGGGGTAGAAAAAAAACTATGGGGGAAATATCCCCATGAAGTCAGCACCCAGGGCACCCCAGAGCCAGCCATGCCCAGAATGCCAAGGTGGGTCAGGGACCTGCTCAGTGGCCACCTCTCCCCATCCCCGCTGGGAGGGCCACTGAGGAGAAGCAGAGGGAAAAAGGGGCACAGCAGAGGGTCTCCGTGCTTGGGGGCCAGGCTTGTGCTGCCGGAGGCTCCTCAGAGGGCAGGATAAGCGTGTTTGCTCAGCTGAGAACAGCCCTTCCGTTTCCTCCCATTGGTGATCTCCGGGAGCATCAGGTGCAGCCACAAGGTCACCAGCCCGCAGCACTTCCAGCCACCTTAACCCCTTCGGGGCAGGGGCTTGGAGCCACGAGAGCTGGTCTGGCACAGTGGGAAAGCTGGTGAGCACGGGCACAGGGGAAGATGCAACAGCTCTGTTATTGCTGATGGCTTCAGCAGTGCCTGGACTGGTTTACTGTACCTGTTTTTAACTCCAGCACAAGACAGCCAGCTATCAGACCTGTTCCTGCACACCTATCCCTGGCTTGGCGCTTTATGACCTGTTTCCCAAATCATAAGGTGATGCTGGGATTGTGCGAAATGGGAGGCAGAACCCACCAGACAGCAAGGCAGAAAGGGGATGTTTGCCCATCATCACACGTGATGGGTTTAAATTAAAAAAAAAAAAAAAAAAAAAGCTCTTCCCTCCCCCCCAAAAAAAAAAAGAAAAAAAAAGCAGACAGCCAAAGCCATTCCTGAAGCTGCTTCCCCAGGTGCTCTCCTGTTAATTGCCAGTGATCAGAGCACTCCAGCGTGGCCCAGCCCTCCCTCCTATCGCTCCCAGGATCACAGGCACACAAAACCCACTTCAAAAAAAGAGATTTTGAGAATGGAAACTCCTCCCTGCAAAGGTCTGTTTTTGTTCCAAACTGTTACGAAATGTCAGTGTTTTCCCCGGCTTGGCAAAGAGCCCTCCTTTGATGAGCTGAGAGGCTTTATCAAATCCAAAAATCGAAGGGGTGCGGGACCAGCCGCCTGGGGGGAGACCTACAAATAACTTATTCTCCTCCTGCCTCACCACGGAGGCTGCAGATCATCAGTGTGGTGTCTGCGGGGGGATTTGAGCTCCCTGAATGCCGTGACTTTCAGCACTCGGGGGTGATGAAAGCCAGGCTTTTGTTGGCCGCGGCGGATGGCAGGGCTCAGCACCATTCATCCCGGCAGGGGCTACTGGCCCCAGAGCTGGTTGTGCCTGGCAGGGACAATGCGGAGATCCTGGGGAATCTTCCAACCAAGCCGCCCTAGAAGGGGGCATTAAAAGGATATTATATAGCACTGACAGTTTTGATGTTAATTTTAATGGAAAAACAGCTTCCTTCCATGTAGGAGGTACCTGTTCCTCAGGGGACCTTCAGCAAACTAGATGGGATGGCATCTGGCACAGGGAAGAGTTAAGGGGCTGGGACTTCAGGCACCACTTCAAGCCTTGGCTCTGCACGTCGTTATCTCGGGTCCCTGTGAGTTACTTGGCTACTGAACAAGAGGCAGATCTCGGGACGAGCCCTGTTTTCACCCGCTGACCTCCTCTAAAAGGCCTCCCAGCTGCTCAGGAGGAGACGATTCAGACCCTTACTGCACGGTTTTATTTCCCTGGGCTGGGCTGCAGGACCTCAGCGCGGGACACGTCGGCCTCTCAGCTCAGCACGTTTCCACCGGAAAACTGCATTTCCAGGTCAAGAGGAGATGCTGGGAAGAGACAGGCTTCCCAGACAGCCCACTGCAATTCCAGTATCCTCAGGGTCGCTGGCTGCAGGACACCAATGTCGTGCAGCATGAGCCAGGAAAACGACACCCTGCCTGCCTGCTGCGCTTGGTGCCAGTGCCCCGGGGCCACCTGCCCACCTGGGGGACCAGGAAGCCCAAGGAGGGCTCAGCCTCTTCCCACACACTCTAAACAGGCTGCCAGCACCGGAGCCGGGCAGCTCAGCTCCCAGCAGAAGGAATGGCTGCAATGCAGGGGGGAGCTCGGCACTTGCCCGGTGCTAACAGCTGGCCCCAGCTCGCTGCTCGCCCCCTTCCTTCCAGCAGGCGGGATTCCTGCAGCCTAGTTTCAGGCAGCAGGTCAAGAATGATCCTGGCGCCCTCCTGCCGAGCCCTATGCCTCCCCATTCCTGTGGGCGAGCTGGAGCCAAGTTTATCCCTTACACATCTCCGCTGGCTTTGCTGGATTTAGACCGCAGATAAGTTTGGTGCAGGACCTAAATTCCCCTGGCACTAAAGGTCAGGAAAGTGCCACTAACAAGGAAAAGCGAGCACAATCCTTCTAGAACAAAGCCTCATGGCACTGAGCATCTCCCCAAATGCAGGCACATACATATTTATCCACCTCCACAGCCTGGAGTGACTGCCGACAGCCTCCGGCACTGATGGCGAGCCGAGCACAGCACTACTCACTGCACAGCCTGCGGGCAAGGCACCGTGCTCAGCCAGAGAGCAGAAAGCAGGAACAGAGCTGGAGCATCACAGAGCAAGAGCAAGTCAGGGCACACGCAAGGCTGAGCGAGGCTGTAGGTGAACAAAGGGGCTGCCAGGGAGAGAGGAGAGGTTGGGACCTGGGGACAGGGCTCCTGCCCACCACCAGACCAGCCCCCCTGCCCTCCCTGCACAGCCAGCACCCCAGAGGGATCCAGCGGCTCTGGGTGCTGCACAGTGGGGCTGGAAGAGGTTTATGTTAGCAAAGAGCGATCTGGGTGCCAACAGCAATTCATTACAAGCTCTCCAAGCAAAGCAGGCAGGCACCTCCACCACTACCATAGAAGGCACCTACGGGGGGGGGGGGGGTGGCTAAGAAGCAGGGGAAGCCCACGGGGAGCAGGGCACAATGGGCTGCAGGCAGCCCTGCAGGGCTCAGGCACCAGGACCCCTCCGTGCCAGCCCTGCGTCATGCCTGTGCCCAACTCCCCACAGCCCCAGGAGGGGGCTCAGCAGTGTGCTGGCACCTCCGGCCCTTCCCCACAGAGGGATCCCACAGCCCTGGGAGCCCACAGGAACATCCCACATCAGGTGGGGGTGGCTGCCCAGCAGCTCACACAGCAAGAGATGGGGGCAGATGAGGCTCTGCTCTCCCCTTTGCCCACCGGTGAGGTTCCCTGGGACCCTGGAGGACAGTGCTGGCACCATGTGTCACTTGTCAGCACCCCCCCCCAACCCCCCGCCGCAAGCAGCAGCCTCCTTCAGAGCCAACATCCTGGGACTGGTGTGCAGGGTGAGCTGCAGCTGCGGGGGAAGGCTGTCCTTGTCCCCATCCCGTCCTGGGCTGCTGGGCCCTGACACTGCTCTCCGAGCACCAGCGCCATGAGCTGTATCCCGAGAGCTGAACTCTGCACACCGCATTTCCACTGCAGAAACACCACCCAATCCTTTTACATTGGGAAGGGGAACTCTTGACACTTGGGTCCTGCTGGTGCTGACCCCGAGCTGCAGGCACAGCCCTGCCTCAGCCACCCGGGACTTTGTCCTGCAGAGCCAGAGTGATGTCCCTAATCCCTGTGCACCCTCCTTGGTGCACCAAGGGTGGTGCTGCTGCAGCACCTACGCAGAGCACCCAGGGGCCAGGACCCCGCCATGCTGCACCATCCACCACCTGCTCATCCTTCCTAGATCAGGATTCAGCAGCAGCAGCATCACCCCCTAGCCCCCAGCCTCCCCCTGGTCCCCCTGGGACCCCCTGACCCCAGCAGAAAGCCAACACCTTTCCTACACGAGCCCGATGCCACCGGCCTGTGTGGGAGGGCAGGGTGGGGATCAGGCCCTCTGAGACCACCGGCACCTTCCCCAGCTGGGGAAACTCTCCGGATCCCAGCAGCTCTGTATGGAACTGGTCACCCTGCTTGCTGGGACCACCAATTCCCCCACGGAGCCCCCCAGGCACTCCCACCCCATGCACTCCCATGCCAGGCTGTGACTTTTCACCCTCGCCACCCACGGGGGGGGGGCCAGGACCCCAGCCCCAGGACACCCCGGGGTCTCGCAGGGACGCACACGGGGCAGGGGGGGGTGCTCATTTCCCGATCTCTCCCGCACCGACCCCACGCCCCCCGTTCCCGGCGGGGTGCGGGGGGGACCCGCGGCCCCTTACCGCTCTGCCGGTCCATGGTGCGGAGCCGGGGGCAGGGGCGGCCGCCCCGGGAGCTGCGGGATGCCGAGTGGCGGCGGGGCCGGCTCTCCCGGCGGGGCGGCCGAGCGCCAAGCCCGCCCCTCCCTCGGCGAGGGACAGCCCCGAGTCCCGGCACGGCCCGGCACGGCCCGGCACGGCCCGGCTCCGCCCCGGGCCGCCCCCGCCGCTTTCGTGCCCCCCCCACCGGGGCCAGCGCCCGGCGGCCGCGGGGCTGCGGGGAGAGGGGTGAGTGGTGGTGGGGGGTGTCCGGCCCCGGGAAAGGGGCTGGGAGCCATCGGGGCTCAGTCCCGGACCCCTTCCCGGCCCGGGGGGGGCTGCGGAGACCCCCCCCGCCCCCCCCCTCGTGGCACCGCCTGGAGCGCGTCCCCCGGCATATCCCGCCCGGAGCGCGTTGGGCTTGGAAAATGCGATTTGGGTAAAGAACGCGGGGCTGTGCCCCCGCCCAGAGATCACCCAGGGGCCAAGGATTGCAACCCCCCCCCGTGGCCCATCGCATTGCCCCTTCTCCCGCATCCCCCCAAGTCCCCCGTACCCGTTCCCTCCTTGGCGCGGCTGCTCTCCCCCCTAACAAGGACACGGGGACACCCGGACCTGGGAGGCTGGCAGAGCACGGGGACAGTGTTGGAAATGAGGGGAGCACCTCTTGCACCGTGCTCTTGCCCCCCGGGCAATTACTCTTCCTCCCTACCCCCTCCCCCCCCCCCCCCCAGCCAGCAGGCAAGCCCCCTGGGGACAGCAGGCTGCCCTGAGGGACACACGAGGAGGTTCCACACATGCCTGGGTAGCACTGGAGAGCAGTACCCAACATGTTCTGCACGTTTTAGCAATTCAGCTCCAGATTTCCCCCCTTTTGGGGCACTGGCAGTGCTGGGCAGAGCAGAGGCAGCTCCTCCTGTGCCCCCCGTGCCTCGGCTGCAGCCAGCCCGGCCCCGCTTGCCCCATGCACCCTCCCATGCAGCTGGAGCCACCCAGCCAGTTCCCCCCTCCTGGACTGAGCTCCATTTTCCTCTCAAGCCACAAACTTGCCACCTCCGGGGCTGTGGTCAGGGCATGGGGCACCCAGAGGCTACCAAACCTGGCTGGGTTGTGGCTGGGATTTGTAGAGCAGCCAAACCAGCAGCGTGGGTTCAGGCACTGCTGGCTGCCAGGGCTGGGGCTCCCTGGGGCAGATCCCAGTGATGGGACCCCACAAGGGTCCTGCCACTGTCTGCTGCCCCAGAGGGCAGGGGAGCTCTCTTGGCTCTGAGAGGAAGCAGTGGCCCCTGCCTCAGTTTCCCCATCTTTGCCATGCAGGCAGTGACGAGGAACAGTTAGTTAGTGCCCATAAAATGCTTTGAAAATGAAAAGCCTCTCATTGTTGTGTTGTTGTTGTTATTATTATTATTAATTAACAGAAGCACTGGCTCCTCCAGGCTTTATCTCTGAAGGTGCTGCTGGAGATGAAGTTTCTCACAGCCCCAGACAGCCGAGCTTGATTTAGGGAGCTGCAGTTTATGGGGGTGAAATCACAAATACAACTGGTTCACTTACTGGTGCACTAACGCTGACAGGAGCAATTACCAGCACAATTTTCCCTCCCTGCTCCCGTCCCCACCAGCACAAAGCTCCCGGAGCTGCCACTGGTGGCAGGGGGACCCACACCAGAAAAGGTGTTAGTGTGTAAATAACCCCATTGGTAAGAAAAACCAAACACCCATGGGTGCTGATTCCCCGGCCCCTGCTGGGCAGCACAGCAGCCCCAAGCCCTGCAGCTTGCCCGCTCCCTGCTCTCCTGGCCCTGGCCAAACCTGAAGAGCAGCAACAAGCTGAATGAGGCAGGAAGTGTCTTGGGTTATTCATTCGAGAAGGGCTTAGTTTGGGGACAGCCTGAGAAGCTGTCATTGCGGCACTTTGGGAGGAGAAACTGGCTCTGTAGCACTACAAGGGTTGTAGGGCAAGGCAACAGCAGGGGAAGCATCAGGAGTTGGGACTGCGCTTTGACCTGTGGAGGTGCACCCTGCTCCCCAGGGGTCCTCCTCATCCCCTGTCCCATGGCCTGGATTTCTGTTCCTGGGGCTAAATGGCGAGGCTGACGGTGCCCCCGCAGCTGCCCCTGGTGGGACCCTGGCTCCCTGCAGATGCACCCAGAGCATCGCCCCACACCACAAGGGGCAGCAGCGACTGACACCATGGGGCTCACATGAAATTAGCCCCTGACAAAACCCAAAGCTCAATACAGAAACAAGGCTCGAAAAGAAAAGGAGACAAAGAGCACAACATTATCTGTGAGACTCCAATTCACTCTCAGGGGTGCAGAGGGTGCCTCTGCCACGTACAGTACTGAGAATCATACAGAGC
Source organism: Anas platyrhynchos (assembly GCF_047663525.1). NCBI lineage: Eukaryota > Metazoa > Chordata > Aves > Anseriformes > Anatidae > Anas > Anas platyrhynchos. Next base: position 20,533,358 of record NC_092600.1, read on the forward strand.
TGCTATATAGAGATCTTTCTATGTATATATTTATAGGTATGTATATATTTATAGTGCACTGCTTTTAAAACAGCCGGGCCTGCTTCTTCAGCTCATTCCTCTTCCAGAGGGCCAGGCGGTCAAACTCAGCGATGGTCATGCCGAAGATCTGGTAGAACTCCTCCTGGGAGAGGTGGCGCTGGAGAGAGAGGGGCTGCTGGGGCAGGGCAGGGGGCCAGGACCCCCACCCCGGTTTGACGGCACCCACAGGGGCTGCAGGGGGGCAGGAGGGCATGTGGGGGGTCTTTCAGGGTGCAGTGGGGTCCCGCAGCACCTGTGTGCTGCTGGGGTGCCGTGGAGATACTCCTTGCTCATCCATGAGGACAGGCTATGGGGACACCCCCCATGTAACCAGGTACCTCTGCGATCTCCCAGTGAGATTGTGCCCTGTGGGAGAGGCTCGCCTCACCTCTAACCGAGTCCTGTCCACATCTTTGGGCAGCTGGTTCCTCCCCCTCGTCTTCACCAGGAGCAGCTCATAGGGGTATATCTGCAGGGGGACAGAGGGCATGGTAGAGCTCAGGAGACAGAAGAGCACAGCAGTGCGGCCACACCACGTTTAGCAGGGCTTGGGTGGCACAGCTGCCCCCAGGGATTGAGGGGAACAGGGCAGAGGGGGGGGATTTGCTTTCAGGTGGACCCTAATCCACCCTGGGCCACCTCGGTAGCTGTGGAGGGCAACCCGGAGGTCTGCTGTTCACTCTGCAGCGGCAGGAGCGACCCAGAGACAAGCTGAGCCTGGGAGCGCCAGCAGGGCCACCCCTCTCTGCTCCTCACACAGAGACGTTTCTGCTCAGTAAAGGGCTGGGGACCCTGCCAGGATGGGAACAAAGTACAGGGATTGTACCATGGTACAAGGATGGAGCTGTTGGATAAGGAACTGAGGGGAACGAAGGGAGGGCGTTGCAACGAGATGGCAAAACTTCCCCCAACAGGGTCTGGGGATGCAAGGGCACTTCTCTGGGTGTCACCTCTGGGTGGCAGTCACTCCGTGGAGCAGGGCCATCGTACCTTGTACTCTGTGGGGACAGAAAAAGATGGAAGAGACATTAGCCAACATCCCCTCTTCTGTGAGCATCCCCCCTTGGAGCTGCAGAGACACCCTCCCTTCTCCCCATCTCCCCTTCTGGCCCAGACCCCATTTTCTGGAGCTGCCTGCAGCGGGCTGGGCAGCTCCCCGGTGCCCCATACCCATGGAGTCCCCCCCTTTTCCATCCCCAGCCATGCAGCACATTACCTCGCATCCCCCAGTTGACGGCATTGGTGCTGTCGTAGTGGAAAAGCTCCGCGCTGGGAGGCTGTGGGAGGGAGGTGTGGAGAGAGGGAGGGTTGAGAAGGGTCCCCTCCAGACTGACCCCTCCAGCACAGCACCTCCCATGTCCCCAAAGGGGATGGCACCCGCCCAGCCCAAAGCAGGACCCGATCCCTGCACCTGGCAGTGGGGAAACTGAAGCACAGGGAGGGGAATGGACAAGGGAGTGACAAGCCCAGGTCATGGGGAGGCAGCACCAGATCTCCCAGTCCCTATGGCAGAGGAGCAAAGCAACATGACCTGCAGGACGGGGATGAGATCTACAACTGGGGCTGGACCTCCCTCTCCAGCAGTGCCCCACTAAGGTTTATTTGGGGTTGGCACAGAGCAGAGGTGGTAGTGGGGTATGGGGGGGAGCAACAGGAGACACTTACCCTGTGCAGCCCATTCCTCCTGTAGGCAGGGAGGGAGGCCGACTTAGAAATGAGGGGGTCTGCAAGGGAACCACCATAGGGCATGAGGGAAAACGCAGGGGCTGGCCCCACAGCACAGGGCAACCTGTGCCATGCATCCCTTCCCCAATGCATCCCCTCAGTCACTGCACAGACATGCTCCTGCCTCCCCAGGCGAGCTGCTCAGGGTCAATTTGCCTTCCCAGTACTGCCCCATCCCTGCCCAGCACCAGCCTCGCCTGGCTCTGTCCCCTTTCTATCCCCAGCTCATTCCCAGCCCGGCTTCCTCACTCTGGAACTCCCCTCCCCAGCAGCCCTCCCTCCTCCTCCATCCCAAAAGCTCCCTTCCAAACCTCCTTCTCTCCCGGTTTCTCTGTCCCCAGCTCTCCCAGCCCTGCCCTGGCACAACCAGGGGGGCTCCTTCCTCTCCCCATGCCTCCCCAGGTGCCAACACCTCCTCCAGCCCCTGAGCTCCAAGCTCTGGCCCCTGGGGAGGAGCAGGTGCAGAGGGGCGAGGGATGCACTCACCACTGTCAGCCAGGTAGTGCATCTGGGGGGCTGCAAGGGGAGCAGAGCCGGGTCAGGGGGGTGAGAACCACACACTACAGAGCTCCCCCCACCTCGCCCCCCGGTCCTGCTCACAGCCCCAGCTCCGTGAGGGCAGCCATGCCATGAGGGAGGAGAACACGAAGCAGGCAGGGGCATCCACACCGGCAGCAACTCTGGGTGCCAGGAGGTCCCAGCCGTGCCAACAGCACACGGTGAGCCCACGACAGCTCAGAACCCCCCTATGGCTGTGCTTTTTAATTTCCAAGGGCCCTCCACTCCCATGTCCTTCCCCCCTGGGTGGGATGGACGGGCAGACAGACAGATTTCCTTACAGCCATTCAGGGAGCCCTCGTAGCCAGCCGTGTGCAGGGCTTCTCTGCTGCTGGCAGAGCTGCGAGGGGGCGTCCAGGGGTCCGCGTAGGAGTTAGAGCGAGCCTTCATCTCCTCCCTCAGGATCAGCCTGCCGATGCCGCTCTGGATCTAGGCATGCAAGGAAAGCCGCTGGCACCGCTCCCATCCCTGCTGCAGCCCTCCCCGCCTGCTGGCACGTCACCTCCCGGGGACAAGGTGCTGGGATGGGGTGCACCCCAATCCTGCAGCCCCATATTGCAGGCGGCCGAGGGGGGAGAGATGGGAGAGGGCACCCCGACCACAGAGCAAGGAGATGATGTGGAGCTCGCTGCCACCTCTCCAGTCCATCTCCTGCCAGGCAGCGGGCAGGGACATCGCTCACCTTGTGCATGCCCCGCTCGTACCCATCCTCCTCGCCTCCTGATGAGAACCTCCGGGCCCGGGGGGCTGCAAGGAGACATGTGGGGGTCAGATGGGTAAAGGTGGGGATGGGAGGCAGTCCCCAGCTGCATGAGGACAGCCAGGTCCCAAGGGCTGCTAGGATTTGGGGGTCACTCTGGTGGGTATCTCAGCTCAAACCCATCTTCAGGTTGAGGTCCAGCCCAGGGAGATATCCTCCCTGGGGGTGCCCGATTTGGGGGTTGGGGAGGGGGTTGGGTTTCCCTTACCCACAGCACTGGGGGGGGTTGCTGTTACCTTTGGGGGAGCTTTGGAAGGACCAGTACTCTGACTCGGAGTGGTAGTAGGTGTCTGGGGAGTAGGCAGGGCTGTACTTGGACGACTGAGCGATGTCTTCACTCGTTTTGCTTTTGGTGGCTGCAGGGATGTCGTCTGCAAAAGGAGCAGGGAGAGCTGTAATGAGGACACTGAGTCCCTCTGGCAGCACCTGCAAACATCCACCCTGGGACAAACACAGATCTTCCCTCCCCTCTTCCTGGTGGCCACCAGCCATTTGTGCTTGGGACAGCCCAGGGCAGAGTTGGAAATAATCCATTTTCAGACTACTGACACCTCCTGGAGAGATAGATGCAGTGGCAGACAGTGGGGATGGTCACAGTCCCACCAGGGAGAGGGCAGCCAGGGAGTTACTACTGGAGCAGGTGGCAGCAGCAGAGGGGTGGTCCCAGCAGCTCCAGCTGGGGAAAGGGCTCAACCCCCAGGGCCAGGACACTTGCAGGGGAAGGGGCACAAAGGACAGACTGTGTGGGACCCTCTCCTGCTCGCACAGCTCGGTGGCTGTCCCGCAGGAGCCAGTCACCAGGCAGGAAGGTGCAGGCAGAGCCACCCCACCACCCAAGCAGGCACAGGGGAGCCCACAGTGGGCAGCTACTTACAGCAGCGGGTGCAGGCAGCCAGTGGGGATTTGGGCAGGTGGGGAAGGGGAGCCCACAGAGAGAGAGGAGACACGGTTACTGCTGCAGGCTGCTGCTGCCCCACTGAGTCAGCAAGCAAGCGGAGGGAATGCAAGCCAGCCCCCCCACACCCCAAGCCTCTTCCCCACCCTCCAGCACCCCCGGGCACATTTCCTGCAGTGTCCATCCGGGACAGGCTGTGATTTTATCCAAGGGCTCCATGTGAAGCTGTAAAGCCCTGTCTTCATCCCTTTTCTGAGGCTGCTCTGACTCCTGGGGTCACCCTCGTCCCCTCTGCCACCCCTCATGGCCTCAGCCCCCCTCCTGGGGCTCTTCCTGTCTCCTGCCCAGCCCTCACCTGTGCCCTGCTCCTGCCCTCTCCCGATAACCCACCGAGCCTGGGCTCCCCGCTATCATCCTCCCATGAAGGACACATCCCAAGGCTGCCTTTTTCTTGGAGGATTCTGGAGGGGTAGCAGGCACACTGGCCCCACAACCCAGCTCCCCAACACCTCTCCTCCCCACGTCTCCCCCCATGCCCCTAACAGAGACCCGGGCTGGTGAGCAGGCCCTGCAACCAGCATGCACACTGACCGTGTCGCTTGTAGATGGGGGGTTTCCGGTAGATGTTGCTCTCGCCGGCTGCTGGGGAAGAAGGAAGGGAAGAAAAAAGGGAAGAAGGACAGACGGGGAGGTCAGTGTGAGCTTGCGGAGAGTGGGCGGAATAGAAGCCCTGCAGATGCTGCCCCACGTCAGCTTCCAGCACGCAGCTGCCTCCAGATCCAGGCGCCTGGCCGGACCCAGGCTGGCTCCATACTGGGGCTGGGAGCTCAGCCGGGGCTGGGGCAGGCAGCGGTGGGCAGGGGGACATGCAGAGAGCGCCCCTGGTCAGCATGCACTGCGGGAGGGGGCACAGCTCGAACCGCCGGCCCTGCCAGCCGGCAGCAAGGCACCGCGGCTCTGCCTGAACCAGGTTCATGGCACTGGGGGGGGGGACGCTAGCGCCTGAGAGAACCACCTGTGAGCTGCCTCAGGGGCACAGCAATGTCAGCCAAAGCCTCTTTCTGCAGCAGAGAGAGAAAAGAGCCAGCTGGGAGGGAAAGCGAGCTGCAGCCTCGCTCTGAGAGCCCAGGGGCCGGGCAGCTGAGCTGGCGGAGCAGGGAGGGGGCCATCCATAAAGCACCGACCTGCAGGAGGGCAGGGCCCTGCTGGGGATGGGGGGGACAGGAGAGGAGCAGAGGACCATGGTGGGGAGCCTGCAGGTGTCCTTGTGGCCTGGGGTGTCACCTGTGTGCCGGGCGTCCTGTGCTGTGGTGGTAGGACAGGGCAGAGTGAGAGGCCTGAAGCTGGGCAGGTTGGGCTGGGGCTCTCCTCTGGCTCCCTTGCCCACGCAGGAGGACAGCTGGGTGGCTCTGCCTGCTTCCCTTCCTCCTCTCCCCCCTCTGCCCCCCCACGCCCCCCACCCCCGTGGGCTCTGTGTGGCTGGGAGCAGGTGGTGGCCCTTACCTGGTGGCCCCCTGCAATCCCTGCAGAAGGGGAGCAGGCAGCTGGCAAGCCCAGAAGAGTCTGGGGGGAGGGAGCGGTGGGCCCTAGGGGGAGTATAAAATAGTCATCTGTAAAGGGGGAGCATGGAAAGGCCTCCGGCAGACATGTGCTGCCTTGTGGTCCTGGGGGAGGCAGGGGGGGGGCAGGCTCCGCAGGGCATCATCTGGTTGTGCAAGTGGCAGGCAGGGGGGGACAAGAGGGACATTGAGGGGGTCAGGCAGACTCCAGGGGGCTCCGGGACACCTGGGTGGTGATGGAGAGGGGGGAGAGTTTGAGCTGCAGGTCCTGTTTATGGATGGCCTCTGCTGGGAGGAGATCCTGCTGCCAGCTGGCTCTAGGCAGGCGGCGGAGCTACGCATGCGACACACAGGGGACGGCACATGCGGGCATGCGACAGACATGGTGCTTCCCTAGGGGGCCCGGGGGCTCTGGAGCCTACCTGGAATGTGGAAATGCTTGGGTGCTTGGTATGAGGTTGGAGTAGAAGACCTCACATCTAACTGGCTATAGTAGGGGGAGCTGCGCCCGCTTTCTGTGCCTATGCGGTGCCGAGCAGAAGCAGCCATAAGTGACCGAGAGAGAGAATGAGAGGCAGAAGAAAATGGGCGTTAAAGGCAGTGGTGTCAGACAAGTGGGGCACGGCCCACATGGCGGTGGGGACGGGGACATGCGCCAGGCTGCAGCCCAGGGTGGGGTGTGCCAGGGGGGGAATTTCCTGCACCCCAGAATGAAGGCAGGCTGCAGAGGGGGCCCCACGGTAGGTGATGTTAGCTCAGGACCTTGGTAGTGCAGTGCAGGGGCTGCATGGGGAGGCAGCACCTCCGGACACACCAACCTCGGCTTCTCCCGTCCGCTCCTCCCTGGCTCCCAAGGCCAGGAGACCAGGCACACCACTCTCTGCTTGCTTCCCTGCTGCTCTCCAGGGTGCATGTGTGCATGTACAGGGCCCTTCCTTGCAGCTCTTGCAGCACAAGCACCCCTGTGCATGTTCCCTGCAGCTAGCAAGAGAGCTGAGGGAGCTTCTCTCCTCTAGGCCTTCCTGGATCTTGGGAACCACCCCCCCCCCCCCAGCCAGTTCTCCATGAGCCCCAGCTCAGGTCTGAGCCCCCTTGGCCTCTCCTTGGAGGAGAACTGGAGGATGCACACAGCGGAGCTGGCCACTGCCAGCCCCCAATGGACCCCACCACTCCTGAGTCCTTGTCCCAGCCTGCTTGCCAGGGGATGGACCACTGACGTCCCCTGAGAGAAGCAGGGGGTGACCCCTGCTCTGTGTGGGGGTCTGAACATGGCCCAGCCTGGGCTCACAGCCGAAATCCTCACCTGAGCGGTAGAAGTGGTGGGGGGACCTCGGGATGGTGGGGGACATGCCCTGCCGGCTGTAGGTGGGAGAGTCGATGTAGCCGGGGCTGGAAGCTCGCCTCTGTCGCATGTCAAAGCTCTCATAGATGTCCTGGGGATGGAGAGGAGCAGGGGTTAGAGCTGACAGGGTGAGCAAGGGAGGCAGGCTGGTGCAGGAAGGCACCCTGTGGCCAAGGATGCTGGCATGCACACGTGTCCTGTGGGGGCTGCAGGATGTCCCCAGGCTGCTCACCGAAACATGGGCAGCAGAGCCCAGGGGCTGGGCAGAAGCAGCCCTAAGGGATGGGGTTCCCCCATCCCCCCACCTTGGGCCAGCACTTGGCAGGGGATGTTGAGCAGAGCCCCAGCAGTGTCAGTCCCCGTGGTGACATTACCTGCGAGTACGGGGAGAGGGTCCCCAGGGACTGGAGGCAGCGGGAGGTAGAGAGGAGAGACAGAGACAGTGTGTGAGTAACGGGAGCGGTGACAGCAGGGCCACACAGTGGCTCGTTTTCCCCATGTCACAGTGAGAACAGACTCATTGCCCTTTTGGCAGTCTGTCCCTGCACCCTGGCAGGATGCGAGCCCACACCATGCCCTCCTGCTTGTGGCTGCCATGGAGAGTTCCCTACCACCTCACTGAGGGTGATCTCTGCTCCCCTGGGGACAGGTCCCCCCTTGTCCTGCCTCTCCACAGGGCTCCTGGACACTCGGGTGAAGCCCCACACCATGTCCCCAGACCAGGGTCTGGCTCTGGGCATGTCCGGGCTCTCAGTACCTCCCCATAGCTATATCTCTCCAGTGTCTCATCCGACGTGTATCTGTGATAGGGCTCGTATGAAATGAGGTCAGGACGCTGCACTTCATAGATGGCTTTTATCTTGGGAAGAGCTGCCAGGTCTTTGTAATTAAGGATCTCATTATCCACTTTAGCCTAGGGAGAGGGAGAGACAGAGACAGAGAGACAGCGTCCTGGTTTCAGTTAGGACAGAGTTAATTTTCCTCCTAGTAGCTGGTAGGGTGCTATGTTTTGGATTAGGATGAGAAGAGTGCTGATAACATGCTGATGTTTCAGTTGTTGCAGAGCAGTGCTTACACCAAGACAAGGACATTTCAGCTCCTCACTCTGTCCTGCCAGCAGGCAGGCTGGGGGTGCAGCAGGAGCTGGGTGGGGACAGACCCAGGACAGCTGACCCAAACTAGCCAAAGGGGTATTCCATCCCATCTGGGGTTATGCTGAACAATATATAGGGCTGACTGGCCAGGGTGGGGGGGCTGGACTGCTCAGGGATAGGCTGGGCATCAGTCAGTAGGTGGTGAGCAATTGCATTGTGCATCACTTGTTTGTACACATTATTATTAGTACTATTATCATTATTGTTATTATTATTATTGTTATTATTATTTTCCTGTCTTAATAAACTGTCTTTACCTCAACCCACAGGCTTCACTTTCCCATTTCTCTCCCCCATCCCAGAGAGGGAAGGGGGGAGGGTGAGCAAACGGCTGTGTGGTGTTTAGCTGCCGGCCGGGTTAAACCACGACAGACGGAAAGGGAGAGAAGAAGAGGGAAGGGGAGGCTGGAGCACACAGCGCAGAGCTGGCACAAGCACGCAGAGCCCCAGCATCACCACAGCAGGGGCGAGAGGTGAGCAGAGGCAGCCAAGAGGCAGTAGCGGGATGGGGCAGAGGAGCTGGGATGAGGGGACAGCGGGACAGCGTCCTTCTGGGTGCTCCACTCTGTGCCAATGGGGCAAGGGGACACAACTCCTCCATGCTGCTGTGGGGCTGGGAACTGTCTCCCCCTCCCTGAGTCACCCCAAATCCATGGTCACAGTGCTGCCCTGTGGGGCTGAGGGCAGAGCTGTACTTACGCAGATGACTCTGTTAGGGGAGCCGATGCTGGACCCAGGGGGCGAGATGGAGGTTTCTGATGTCCTTCTGTGCTGTGGGGGCAGAAGAGTGAGGGCAGGTGAGAGCCCAGGCAGAGCCCAGCCCGGGCAGGGCAGTGGGGGCAGTGAACAGTGCTCGTGCTGGGGCTGAGCCTTCCTGCAGGGGCATCCCCCACCCACTACCCATGACCTTTTCAGGGGATGTGGGGCAGGAGAGGGGCTGCTGTGCCCAACACTATCCCCCTGACAGTGGGGACGGGGCTTGCACAGGCTCAGGAACAACGCTGGGCAGGGACACTACTGCAGCAGGAACCAGGACTCGAGGGTGGCATTGCCTGGGATGTGCCACCTCTGGGAGAGACCCCTCACCTTGCCACCTACCTTCAGCTTCTTTTCTGCTCGGGCCGCCTGCTTGCAGATGGGGTGCCACACTTCAGAGCCTGAAGTGCAAAGGGAAAGTGTTTGAGCACCGTGCACTGCCTGCACCCCCAGTGAGAGATTCTCCTGTCTTGTCCCTGCATGCCCTAAGCCTTGCCATCTCCAACACTGTCCCAGAGCCTGCTGTCCCCCAGGGGGACGTGTCTGTGCTTCCCCCAACTGCACTGAGCAAGAAATGCACTGGTGCACGAGCTGCATTGGTGCTCGAGGTGTGCAAGTCCTGCACACTGCAGGGACAGCTTCTGGGGGTGGCTGTGCCCCAGGGGGACACCTGAGCATGCTGTCCCTGCTGCCCACAATGGGGGTTTTCCTGGGACCCCCACCCTGGCTCTCGCTGTGCACAACAGCCCCTTCACCACCCATGTGGCAATCAGTGATTTGGGATGATGGGCAAGCACAGGTTATGGAGAGGAACCAAACCCTGCACGGGAGCCAGACCTTAAGGTGGCTGAGGGCAGGGACAAGCTGCTCTGACACCAAGCCAGTGGCCATGCTGGGTGACAGCCTCACCCCTGCAGTGCTGCTCTTGGCATAACCTGGGCAAGAGGCAGACGGAGTGGATGGGATGGGGTCCCGGGCCACCTCCCCTGGACCAGGGAACATCCCTTGCCAGCACAGCGGGGTTCCTACCTGTGAGGTACATCTCCTCGCCTTCCGTGAACATCTGGTGGCAGCGCACACACCTGGCACAGGCAGGGTGGTAGTGCTTCCCTCCTGCCTGCAAGGAGAAAGGGCCCTGAGCAAGGCAGGACACAGTGGAAGCCGTTCATCCAGAAACAGCCCCAGTCTGGCAGGCTTGGGGCTGGACTGGAAGCCCAAAACCAGAGGCTAGCAGAGCCGGGAGGTCCCAAAGCTGAGCCAGAGCTGGGCTGCTCCCCCTGCTCTTTCACAGCAACCAGGGGTTTTATTGGTAGCTTGCCTCCACACCTAGCATTTCAGTTATAGGCTCATTTTCTGGGCTCTGGAGCTGGGAGGAAGGAACCAGCTCAGGGCTAGGAGGAGTCGGAGCACAGCCCCAAAGGACGTTTTACTCCTGCAATAACCCAAGAGAGAGTGGAGGATAATTCAGGTTGCCAGAGGGAAGATGAGGCTCTGGCTGACAGAGGGAATGGTGATGATAGAGGGGGCTGGAAACAGTTGGAAACGGGAAGGATCAATATGAAAATCTGCTGTGAAGATTAGTGAGAGCAGCCACCAGGAAAGTGGCAATTGCCCACAAAATCAGCAGGGAACCAATCCCCGCAGGGTGTGGATGGCAGCCAGGGGCTTTTCCCCTCTGGTCTATGCTAAAAAGGACCCACCATCACATGGGGCTGTGCTGGCCAGAGACAGATATAAACACGTGGAAAAGAGACTGAAAACAACCCCAGCTCCTAAAACACCATGGGCTAGCACGCCTGCAGTCCCAGCCCCACATTTCCCAGTGGCTGCAGACATGGGCCCCTGGTAAGGGATGTGTTGCAGCAAGGAGAGCTCGGTGCTCTCAGACCCTCTTGGTGTCCCCCTGTGGCTCAGTGTGCTGACACTAAGGGAAAAAATAACACAAACACCTTTTGGTATATGGGAAAAGTGCTGCTGCTTTGGGTTGAACCAGGCTGGGAGGGAAGCGCTGCAGACATGGGATGCAGGAACACAGTGGGGCCGGCTGCTCCCCATCGTGCAAACAGACACCCCATGTCCCCAGCACCCACCGCTCCTCTCCAAAACTGTGTGCAAGCCCTGCTTGGTTTATACTGCTTAATATTACAACTCATAAAGGCCGGCAGAGGCTGCGGGTGGCAGGACCTGTTTGTTACCACTTGGAGTCCCTCATAGCCTCATTAATCATTCATGCCTGGCCGTGCAGCTCCAGCCCCTTTGAAAAGCCCCCAGGCTGGCAGATAGCACAGGAAGGCTTGTTAGGGCCTACAATTATGTAAAGGCGCCCTTTCCATCCTGTGCCCCACCAGGGAAGACGATTAAAACTCTGGTTTCACAGGGAGTGCTCAGGAAGACGCTGAGCAGGGCCAGGAGCAGTGCCAGCTCCCTGGGCTGCCCGGCACGGCCACCGGGACCCCAGCACTGTGCTGCTCTCAGCTCGGTGACAATGCCTGCGAGGAGGTGGCACCTCGCCTGGCACCTCGCTGCTGCCTGCAGGGACCCCGGTGCCACAGCGCATTACTTCCAGCCTGGCAGAGCGCCGCACACAAGGAGCGCTCTCTGGTGCTGCTGTGAGGTTGTGGCTGCTCGGGGCATCCCCTGGGATCCAGCCAGCATCTGTCTCCCCACGGCCCAGCACAGGCAGAGCTGGCCGTCTGCCCCATTGCATATGTAGGGGCAGGAACATCGCACGCTTATCCTAAGCAGATGTGGCTGCACCAGGCAAGGAAAACCCTAAGAGCAGTGCAGTGAGCATCCTAGAGATGGAGAGTGCCAAGAGCCTGGGTTCCCAGCTCCCTTTCACTCCTTGTATCTGTCCCTAAACCCCATGCTGGAGGGGCAGAACATCCCGCACACTGTCCTGCTCCTGCTTCCTGCCCCTCAGCACTGCTGGCAGGTGGATGGGATGCAGCGGGTGGTTGAGGATGCTCCAGTCCTGGCCGGGTGCTGTCAGGGACCAGACTGCCCCAGGGGAGTTGAGGCTCAAGCTGAGGGAGCCTCTGGCTTCACCATGCTCCTCTTGGAGGTTTACTAAGCAAGCAGCCCTGTGCTGGGCAGCTGCTCCGCAGCAGCTGCTGCAGTGCTGAGCTCATGCTCGCAGCAGCCAGCACGAAGCACAAAGTCAGCAGAAAGCCTTCCCAGGCAGGGGCAGCTCCCCGAGGGAGGATGAGGAGGAAGATGCTGGTGGGTCCTGGTTCCAGCTTCAGGAGAGGTCCCTGGGCAGGTGCAGTGCTCTCAGGCCTGCCAACCAGCAGGGGCCAGAGGGTGAGTGCTGCTTGTAGGTGTGCCAGGCTGGAGGAGCCCTGGGGCAGCTCCAGAAGGCTCCAGCCCCCTCCTCCAGCTGCTGGCTACACAACTGCTGCTGCTGCAGCCCATAGAATCTGTGCCTGGCTTGCTGCAGAGCCATGGTACCTCTAATTTTGGGATACTGCTTCCTATTGCTGCTGGCTGGGGTGGCAGAGAAGCGGGCACCAGTACTGCTCGGGGAGCAGTTCCCTCCCACCCTGCTGCAGAGGGGAAGGGCTCGGGAGTGACTTCGCTGCCTCTCTGTGCCACCACAGCAGGACCAGCAGATCTGAAAACCACAGTGTGTTTTGTTCTGACATCTTTCTCTCTGCCTCCCACCTCCTGACCCTTTAGATTACGCTCAGACCAGATCACACTCCAGCCTTCTTCCCCCTGCAGATGTTGGGGATAGAAACACAAAGCAAGCGTGTTTGAACCCCCATCCCCAGGAGCAGGACTGCAGGAAGGACCAGCCCCAAACGGCCTTTCTTTCCCCCCTAAAACTACAACCTCCACCAACATGGCTGCTCCTGACCGTACAGCTCTACAATCGCCCCAAACCTGCACCATGATCACCTGCACCCGTTGGATCCCTGCCTGCTGGAGCAGCTCCTGCTGGCCAGGATGCTGAGCAAAAGCAAAACCTCCTCCATATCTGTCCCAGGGCAGGGGCCCTGCTCTGGTGGCAGCCCTGGGGGGTGCATGGGGAGGCTGCGTGCAGACAGGACGCTGCAGTCCTCCGCACAGCTGTGCTGGATGTGTTTCCAAGGCAACTGGCAGGCTGCTCGCAGGGATGCACTCAGCAGGCTTATTATGCTCTGGAGCTGGGCATGGTGGCAGCTGGTTAGGGCTGGTGTCCCCACAGCCGGGGCTCTGGGTACATCTCAGCACGGACAGTCACCACTGGGGGTGTTTCGGGGGCTCGGGGACCTGAGCCACCTCTCCAACGGTGTGCAGCATGGTGCTGCTCCTCCTCTAGCCCTGGCTCCTTCTCCTCCCACTGCCACCCTCCAGACAAGGCGCTCAAAACGTGCCCACACCCCTGCTGCAGGGACAGCCACGGCCTTGAGGGAGGGATGCTGTGACAAGGGTGATGGGTAGGATGCACACAGCCCCCATTACAGGGCAGGACAAGTGGCTATGGCCTCGAGACTCACCTCCAGGACCCTGCCGCTGATGTACCGGTCACAGGTCTCGCACTTGATGCCGAACTGGGCATGGTAGTCAGACTCGCAGTATGGGACTCCATCCCTTCAGGAGAGGGAGGAGAGTGAGGTGAGGCAGTCGAGCTGGGCTGGGCACCACCTGCAGCATTGCCAAAATCCCCCCAAGCCCAAACAGTACCCCGGGGAGCCACCTGCCACGGGGCACTTGCTTTCTGCCTGCCTGTGGAGCCCGATCCTGGCAGGAGAGGGCACCTCGGGCACCAGCCCTCGGCTTCTCCATCTACCTTCTGCCTGGATTTGTCTTACTACCTTTCCCCAGCTCCTGCTCCCTGTGTATTCAAGGACAAATTCAGCACTGCCTTATGCTGTTTTGCCTTTGATGCCTCTACTGAAAAGCAGCTCAGACACCAAACCACCCCCTCCCCACGGCCAGGTGCCCAATCTCCCAGCACTGCAGCCCCAGCAGCAGGGGATGGCCCCACCAAGCCCAGCCAGTGGCACTCACTTGCTGATGTACTCCCCAGTGAGGATGATTCCACATGTTTGGCACTTGAAGCAGCTGACGTGCCACTGCTTCTCCAGTGCCAGGAGGGACTGGCCTTGCTTGATCTCCTCCTTGCAGCCTGCGCAGTCTGGGGGTTGGCGAGAAGAAGGAGGACGCATGAAAACACCGCTGCCCCGTGGGGATCCTTTCTTTTCCACTGGTGGGAAGATGCCACCCTCCTGCCCATTCCCACAGGGAGCCAGGAGGAAAGCCGCCTGCTGGAGCTGGGACCAGCATGGCACAGAGCCAGGGCTCCCTGGTGACCTGTCCCTGGGGGCTCCCCGAGGGGCAGGGGCAGTGGGAAGCCCCCGGCAGTGAGCGGAGCAGAGGAAGGGCTGTGCTCTCCAGCAGCCATGTCCGGCCCTGCCACGGTATTTATGAGACTCCCTTCCTTCCCCGCTTCCCCCGGCTCCTGCCAAGGCTGGGAGCAGGAAGCACATGGGCCTCGGACCCCTGACCTTGGCTCCTCATCCTCTTCTTCCCTATGCAGCAGGTTCAATGGCTGGACAGGGTTTCTCCTTAACCCCCTCCCTGCTGTCCTCCTTCCTGCAGCGCTGCGGAGGCGCAGCAGCACCACGCAAGCAGGCAGGGCTTCCCACTCAGCCCAGCCTCCAGCAGCTCTGCACCTAGCCCTTGCCCACTGAGCAAAGCTGGGGGGATTTTTGACCTTCCAAGGCCCTGGCCAAAAGCAAAAAAAGCAGTTGCATCAGCTTGGCTGAGTCAGGATCCAGCCCTTCTCACACGCAAGTGCTGCTCGCCTAGTTCTTAAGTTGCTGGGGCTGCAGGGAGAGGCACAGCATCATTCCTCTGGGGAGGTCCTCCCCACTGAGGGCACCAGCTGGGCTCCAGCAGCCTCAAGTGACACCCCTGCAGGGTGGCAGTGCTAGGGCCACCAGAGGAAACACAACAGGAGGGAAGCCAGGATGGCACCATGTGCCTGGCTGCTGCTGCTGGATAAAGCATGGTGCCCTTGGGTAACCTTGCTGTGCACACTGGGGAGGAGCTGGACTGCTGCCCTATGGGAGGCAGCAGGTGCTGTGGGCTGGCCACAGCATGCCCCGGGCAGCTCGCCCACTTGGCTCGGGGTGGCAATGAGGATGGGGAAGACCTGTCTGTGAGCCTCAGCCACATCCCCAAATCAGGCAAGCTCATGGTGACACCTGGCCAAACCCGCCCAAAACATTGCTCTTGCTGTGATTTAGGTTGGGATCATCAGCACAGGCAATGAGCCTGAGAAATGTTCCTAAGTTGGTGGAGGCAGTGAGCAATGGCAGCCCTTGGGCAGCCTGTTGAGCCTCTGGCACAGGGACGGGGTGGCAGCACCCACCCAGGTCACAAACGGGCCAAGGGAGTGACTGAAACCAGTGGTGACCTGCAGCCCTGGGTGGAGGCCAGGACTGTCCTACTCCTCCTCCAAAACCTGCAAGCACTTGTGCAGGACTACACGCCAGCTCCCAAACCCTTCCCATCACCTCCTCGAGCACTGGCATGGGCAGCTCTGCCCAGCACCAGCCTGGGGAAAAAGGCACAGCTGTAAGCATGGGGGAGACCCAGGGGATGGGCTTAGCAAAAGGATTTCAGGGGAAGCATGAACAGCCCTGCTAGCCCCAAGGAGCAGGGCCTGCAGGAGCTCCTGTGGTCTCTCCTTGCAGGCGTCACATAACACCTGCGTAACTTACGGCTGGGTCCATGGATCTTGATGGGTTTGGTGCTGATGAGCGAGTGGGAGCAGTTCTGGCAGACACAGTCCTTCCCGCTGAACGTGACCTTGTCTCCAATGGGGAACGGCTTCCTGTGGCCAAGGAGAAGGGGAGAAATGGGAGCCATATGTTCGGTCCACAGCTGCAGGTGAGGGCAGGCAGTGAGCTGGGCACTGAGGCAGCTCTCCAGCTTGGACCACCCCATAACCTCCCAAGGATTTCCACCAAGAAAACCAGGTGCCTGTGGAGGTGCACCCACCTCTGCACCCTCTCTGTCCCCTGGTGTTGGCAGGGGCTCACCTGCAGGTGCTGCAGACGAAGCACTTGGGGTGGTAGGTCCTGCCCAGCGCTGAGATGACCTCTCCAGTGATGAAGTCCCCGCAGCTGTCGCAGCGGGTGCCGTAGAGCTGCTGGTAGTCATGGGTGCAGATGTACTCCTGGTTCTTAAAGAAGAAGCCTGACTGGGCCAGGTCACAGCCACACACTGCAGGGGGAGGACACACACCCGTCAGGGAGTCAGGGGGCGGCTGCACCCCCCAGGCTCAGGCCTGGGGCCTCGATTGGGTTTTCCCAGCCCTATTGGGCAGGTTGAGGTGAATCCTTTCCCTGCTGCTGCCCCAGAAGGGCTCTCAGGGCATCCCAAAGATGCAGGTGTCTGCAGGCCTCTCAGAGGGTTTGTTTTCCCTGCCCACCAGGCCCACTGGGACCTCCCCCAGCACCACAAGATGTCAGTGTTGGGCTGCAGCAGGGTGCAGGATGGGGCCGCTAGGGAGGCATCCAGTCCCTTCCTTCCCTGCAGCTGGAGCCGTGGGTGGTGCACAGCCCAGAGTGATGCACAGAGACATGGCAAGCCCTGGTTCTCAGTGTCATTCCCCTCCTGCATCTACAGGGAGACCTCAAGAGCATCCAGCCCCGTAAGGAACCTCAGGAACAGCACAGAGACAGGCTCCAGAGGCCTATGCACAATGCCCATCACCTCTCCTGCAAGGTGATGGGGTGCAGCGGGGTGGCCAACTGAGCACCTGCCAGCACAGCCCAGTTCCCTGCTTTACCCAGGGCAAGAAAACTCGAGGCAGGATCATGCCTGGCTGGCTGTGGGGCCCAGAGTGCATCTTCACAGGCTGCCCTGGCTGTGCCGGACTCTTGTGGATGTGGTGGGGATGAGCCTTGAGGCTGATGTGGAAGCTGGTGGCAGCGAGCCTGAGGTGGCATGGGTAAGAACTGAGAGGGAAGGTGAGACAGGAGGATTTCCTCTCATTATTTATTCCATTTCACTGGAAAGCAGGCATCAAGCTCTGCCAAGATCTCCAGCCAGCTCCGTCCCCTTTGAAGCCAGTGGCTGCCTGAGCACCTGGTTGGGGGGAGCAGCCTTTGCTCCTCGCAGACACCTCATGGTACTGAAGGACCCAGCAGCCCCCAGCCACGTGTGCAGCTTCCAGGGAGTGACAGCACCCAGGTCTCTGGCACCCCTGTACCTGGTGGCTTTGGCATCCTTCAAGGGACATGGGCAGCCCAGTGCCATTGTGCCCTGCCCTGTCCTACCTTGGCAGGTGAAGCAGCGGATGTGGAAGTGGTTGTTCTGCACGCGTACCACCTCGCCCTTGCAGGTGTCCCCGCAGCGGTAGCACTGGATGACAGAGGAGCCGCTCCCAGGGGTGTAGGGGCTTTGCTGGTAGGGAACTGCTGGCAGGAAGGAGGGAGGGAAAAACGAGACGGAAGGGGTCTGTTAGCATTTGGGACGCAGCCTGGCTGGGCGTCATGGCACCGACAGCCCTGCTTCAGGCAGACATTAGGCAATACTGAAGCTAAAAAGCAGACAAAACCATGCCGGTCCCTGGTGGCCCTGACCTGGGTGCACATCCCTGCCCAGGTTTGGGATTCCCTGTCCCCACAGAACTGCAGCCACCCACATGTGGCTCACAGGCCTGCATCCCAATGCTGCTTCTTGCAGGTCCCTTTCAGAGTGCACATGCAGAAGGGGTCCAGGTCCTCTCCTGGGGATGCTCTGGGAGGCTTCCTTCAAACATACAGGTGCCTGAGGGTGCAGGGCAAGGAGAGCAACACCCCGAGAGTCAGCCCCTCACCAGAGCACAGCGCAAGCACCCGGCCCTGCTCGCTGCCCCTACACAACCGCATCACCTGTGCCATCACCCCCAAAGCCGTGCACAGCTCCCTGATGCTCTCCTGTCCGCAAAGCAGGTGTAGAAGGAGCACGCAGGGACTGGCCACCCCGACTGCCCTGCTTGGCTTGGCTCCACCAGCCCTGCCTTGCTGTTGACCTGCTCATTTGTCAGCAGCATGGGAATGAACAACAAGCTTGTGGAGCTTCCACTTGTTTGTTTGGGAACTCGACGGAGAAGTCGTTTTTCAAGGAGCTGCCAAGGATGGCAGCAGCTGAGAGCCTTGGCCTGGGCAGGTCTCACCTCCTTGGCCAGCAGCAGCAGCCCCACCACTCCTTCTGCAGCGGCACTGGGACGCATGCAGCCTCCATGCTCAGCAGGACGGGCACACAGGGACACCGGAGTTCTAGGGAAAGCCGTCTGGGTGCTCACCCCACTCCTTGACCCTCTTCTGGCAGCTCTGCAGACCACTGTGGTGGACAGATGCACTGCAGCCTCACCCCTACCCCACGGGAGGAACAGCGCGGAGCAGAGGTCTTTCTGCTGACTCAGCACACCCCAGACACGCACCGCAAACACCGCGAGGAGCAGCCCCTGCTCCACCTGCACGCTGCTCACAGGAGCTTCAGGCTGTCCCTCGCCATGCTAATTGTGGCTGGCACAGACCGAGAAGCAAGGCCTTGTTTGCTGCGAGGTTTCAGAGACAGACTTGCAATTTGGGCAACCTGGCCACTGAAGGGCAGGGATTTCAAAGGACTGGAGACTTTCTGACCCAGAGCTAAACTGCGTACCCAGGAACAGGAGACGCAGCAGGCTGAAAGCTGGCACGCCAGCACCCTGTGGAGCAGGGAGGATGGGGCACAGGACAGAGGAGCTCACTCATCGGAGAGGCTCTGCATTCACTGAGGGGCAGATCGGGTGTCAGGGAACAGAAACAGCCCATTATTGGCCTAAAAAGCAAAGAAAGAAAAGTCAAAGTGAGATTAGAGACCATCTCATGGTAAAAGCCCATCTCACGGGTCAAGCACCCACGGACATGCTCTAGGACATGTGGGGCTGCTTGCTGCTACCACCCATGGGGACACAGCAGGGTGACAACATGCTGGTCCCCCTGACTCTGCTCTGTGCCCTGGGGCTGTGAAGGGACAAGGACTGGAGACTGCTGCTTCTCTGCTGTCTTGGGAAGCTAGGCTGAGGGCTGCGAGGAAAGCTGAGATGCTCTATGAGAATCCCCCTGCCCCTCTGCAAAGCTCAGGCTCCAGTCGTGGCACAAGCTCCTGAGAGCTGCTGGGATTTCAGATCACCTTGGGGTCCCAAGCAGAATGGAGGGCACCCATAAAAGCAGCAGTGTCTCCACCCATGCTCCTGCAGGGACGCACAAACCCTGGGAAGAAGGGTCCAGGACTTCCTGTAGCAGCTGTGAGCCCATGAATGCTGCAGCAGCAGGGGGAACCCTGGGCTGGTCCCAACAGGAGCACTCGGGGATGGGTCTCCTGCAGTCAGGGGACATCCCTGCTGGAAGGGTGTCCAGCAGAGCAGAGCCACAGCACTGACACCTTTCATCCCATGCACCCCATGCTCACACCCTGGCAGGGAGCGAAGCAGGAGTCAAGCCCTGGGACGCAGCCATGGCAATGCACACAGCTCAGCCAGAACAGCAGGAGGTGGGGAAAGGTGGTGCTGAAAGGCTGCAAATTACATCAGCATTTAAATAAACATTAATAATAATAAAGAGGAAAAAAAAAAAAAAACCACCAATGTCAAAAAAAGCATCAACATCATTTATTTGGGGCTTCTGGTCTCTAGGGAAAGTGTTTGTGTGTCCATATGGCCATATGGTGCTGGTGGGCCTGAAGGGAGAAGAGGGAAAGGAGCTGGGGATGGGAGAGGTGATGGAGAGGTGCCCGTGGCTGTCACCGTGCTGGCAGGGATGACACCCATGGAGTCACTCTACTGGCATCCACGGGGACAGGAGCCGGCTTAGGGCACCGCCACCATCCTGCTGGCTTTGTTCAGTGCTAAGACCCAAGCTCCCCGGTTTGTGATTAGGCTCAGCCCCGCGATGGAATTTTTGCCAGGAACATTAACGCATTGTTTTGCTGGGGCTCTGCTTGTTTTCCAGCAGCCAGCTGCCTGCCTCATGGCCCCATGCAGGAAGTATTACACAGCACAGCACCCCTGCACGGGGAGGACAGCTGAGCGGGGCAAAGCTCATTACACCCAAATAATCCAGTAATAATGTAAGTAGCATTAGTGGCCTCGTGGGCTGAGATACAGCAGGCGAAGGGGTGGGAGCTACCCAAGGAATGCCTTAATCTGTCCCTGTTTTGCTCCTGTTGTACTCACAGGGCAAGATTTTAATTGGGCTTCATCCAGTGATCAATGCATTTGCAGCCCCCAGCAGGGTGCAGAAAGCTGCCCAGGGCTGGATCCCCCCAGGGCTGTCTCCAGTTCCCCCTGGCCCTCGCTGGGCACAGCCCCAGGATAGCTGGGCAGTGAGATATGGTGTGGGGCTGCATGGGTACGCGGCAGATCCTCCACTGATCTGGATTAAGGTGGCACCTCTGGTCAGGGATCGGTGCCCTGCACCACTTCAGGGACACACAGTGGCAGCCATACACAAGCAAAGGAGCTCAAAATCTGGGTGGGAGAGACAGTGTCCCCAAACAGCACCCAAAACTGCACCAAGGAGTACACCGAGGAGCTTTGTCCCCAGGGAGGGCATGGGAAGTGGGGCCGCAACCAGCCCAGGAGACGCTCCAGGCCGTCAGCAACCCTCAGGTCCCTGCTCTGTGACACCAGGCGGTGGCAGCCCCATGTCCCTTGGGCAAGATGGTGCCATTGGAGGGAGGCAAAGCAGAGGATGGGTCAGAGTCTGGGAGCACAGCAGGGGCCAGGGAGGCTCAGGAAGAGGAAGCCCAGCCCCAGCAGTGCACTGGGCCGGAGGCGTCAAGGCCAAAGAGGGGCAATGAGTGGCTGGAAAGGAATTCGGCTGGAAGGGCTGGATGCTGAGGGAGAGGCTGGGTTGAAGCACTGGGACATGGTGTGTAATTTTGGGTGGGAAGGGCACGAAGGAGACCCTGCTGAGGGATGGGGGGGAGACAGGAGTCCCAGAGCCCCTGGGCTCGTCCCACAGGCGCACCAGGAGAGCAGTGCATGGGAGCCCCACGGGAGGCAAGGGGCAGGATTTCCCCTCGTGCTGGAGCCTCGCTGCGCCCCGAAAGTGGTGGGGAGGAAGGGCGGGAGCCCCAGAGCCGCGGGACGTGGTGTTCTCATCAGCTGCAGGGCTGAGGGCTTGTCCTGCAGAGGCCAAAGGCAAGGAGGAGCTTGGCTGTGGCCAGGGGGAGGAAGACATGGGCAAGCTTGGGGCCAGCTGGTGCCAGTGCTGTGGGGAGAGCAGTGGCTGCTGTGCCCCTGTGGCGTCTCTGACCTTGGCACGTGGCAACTGTTCGGCTCCCAGCCCTGCAGCCGCTTCCTGCCCCATCCCTGCCAAGGATGCAGCAGTGGGGGAGGCACCAGGGCTGTGTCCACAGACAGCCTGGTAAAGGGCACAACACAGGCGTGTGCAACCCAGCTATGCCATGCACAGGTAGCCCAGCTGAAAGATGTGACAAAATACCCCAAATAATTGGGGGGCTCTGAGCAGTGGCTTAGCCGAGAGCTGCAGAGACAGCCGTGTGGCTATCTTGGTGCTCAGGTTGCTGGCCATTGCTCTCTGTCATGCTTCCACACATAAAAGTCATTTGGAGCAGTGAGAAAATTGTGTATCTCCCCTTCATTAAACTATTTTCATTCTAGTCTTTCCCCTGTGTAAAACCCAGAAGCATTCCATGATCCCTTACCTAAGGTTAACGTCAATTTTTTAAGCTGGGTGCTGCTGACAAAGGCTGAGTGCAGGTGCCATGGATCTGTTGTGGGGCACCGTGAGCCTGGGGTGGCTCCGGCTGCTCCACATTTTGCTGCCGCTTCCAGTGTTTGCACTGCATTAATTGCTGGCACCACAAGCAGAGCTGCAGGTGTGGGCTGTGGTGGCACCGCTGAGCTGGGAGCAGCATTGAAGGGTCCCCAAAAAGTGATAAAAGAGACCTGTTAGGGAATCACGGAGCAGGCAGGATTGGGAACCCAGCGAGGCCACATACCTCTGCTCTCATAGCCATCTGTGGCTTATGGCAACAGCCCTCAGCCTGCTGCTGCTCCCCAACTTGCCTCAGGCTTCCCTAATCAGATCATGACCCATTACCGCTCCCACCTGCCTCACGCTGTCCCCCTGCCGCTGCCACTCCCACTCTATGTCACCTCCTTCAGTGGGACACAGGACAAAAACAGGATGTGGGTGCCAGGACAGCAGTGCAGCAGGGGACGGTGCAGGCGAGGGTGGGCGGCTGCCAGCAGCAGAACACTGGTACCGCTCCGAAATGAGAGGAGGGAGGTCACTGGGGAAGCCAAAGGAGAAGGGGAAAAAGCGAAGCAGAATGGAGAAAATGAAAGAGGTTAGAGGGAAATAGGAAAAAAGAAAGGGAGCAGTGAATAGAGAATTTGCGGCTGAGTTCATTCCTGGCTGCGTTCATGGAAATTATTCTCTAAGCACAAGCACGAAGGAAGCCGGTGATTGTGTCCCCTCCCCGCTGCCGGCAGCTGCCCCTGACTGCAGGATGTGCATTTCCCCTGACAGGGCCAGGGAAGCCCAGAGAGCCTGTTGGGGCTGGGGCTGTGTGGGGTCAGGCCCTGCCCCGGCACAGCCCCGTGTCCACGAGGGACATGGGCTGTGCGGGGTGAGAAGCCTTGTGAAGTGCTCAGAAGCTTCCTGAGCCTGGCAGCTCCTCCCCAGCCTGCTGGGTGCTGCTGAAGACAGCCGTGTGCCCCGACATCCCCGAAATGACCCCGGGAGCGCAGGGAATGGGGCTGTGCTGGCAGCACAGCACTGCCACCACAGGTCACCGCGACACAGGCACACCCAGGGCGCCGCTGACGCCAAAGCCATTGTCCAGGAAAAGAGATCCTTGTGCCGCACAGGGCTGTGGGAGGAGGATGAGCACAGCACCCTGCCGTGCACACAGCACCCCCAGCCCCTCCAGGACCCACACCGGAACCCACAGCGGTGTGTGGCTTGCACAAGCGCCGTGTGCCGCCACGCTGTCTGCCTTTCTCCCATCTCCACCGAGCGCCGCCGGGGGCTTTTCTTCCCAGCTAATGCTTGTACAGCTCGTCATGGCAACAAGAGCTCCTTGAGATGCAATTGCAGCCAGGACTCTGGGTGCTCATGAGTTTGCAGACACCATGCAGATGCTTCCAGCAGAGCCCCTGGCCCTGCCAGCAGCCTGTGACCCCACACTGGGTGTGAGCAGTACCCTCCTGCCTCTGCTCCCCACGGCAGCCTGCAGCAGGAGCTGCTTTCCACCAGCAGCACACTGCTTCTCATCCTAAAACAAGCATCATGCCCGTCCCGTGGGGGCCCAGCACGGACAGCCAGCACATGGGCAGAGATGAGAAGTTCACCTCCAGCGGCTCACAGAGAAGAGATTCCCCCAGCTCCGAGCACCCAGGCGCCGCAGCAGGCTGGCCACACTGCAGTTGCCTGAGCCCCTTGCATGGCATGCCCACTGTCTCAGGCAGGCAGGAAATTTCTGCCGAGCATGGCTCTGGCTACGTAGAACCCAAGAGGGAATCACGGGCTCCAGGAGCAGCAATAAATCTCCAAAAGGCACAGCTTGAATTGCACAGTAACTATTTAATTCCCCTCCCCATTAGCCCTGAGAATATTTTAGCAGTTCTTCGTGGCTTGGGGAGAGTGAGACAGAAGATAGATTGCATTTTAATTAATAATGGCTGGAATGCTTGGCTGCAGAGCAAGAGCCATGGTGAGCCTGCAGCTGGGAGCTGCACTGAACAGGAGGGGACAGCATGGCGATCCCAGGGGGGCAGTGGGGTGGCACTGGGTCCTGCCCCAGGGTGGCTGCCGCAGGACAGCTGGGAGCTGCCCGCTCTGCCCCATCCCTGGGCAAGGATGCTCCACAGTGACTGGCAGCGCTAGAAAGCATGATGCTTCCCCAAGCATGCAGGATATGTCCCCATCTCATGGCTCCGATGCAACTCACCCTGTTCGCTCTGCAGGGCGATGCCTGCGGCTGGCACAGGCATCAGGTGCAGGATGCTGACAAGGGAGAGGTGGGGACCAGCTCAGAGGTCCTCAGGACCCTGCTTCCCAACAGCCACCCTGAGGTCCCCACACAAGGCCCAGTCACCCCAAGCGTGGGTGCTGGAGGCTGGCTGCATGCACTCTCGGGCAGCCACCTGATCTGCTCTGTTTCAGCAAAACAGCCTAGCAGCAAAAGCCTCTAGGGTGAACCAGAAATCAGAGAACATCAGGCCGAGCCTCAGACATGATGTGCATGTTCAGCACACCAGAAGAAAACTGCAGGAGCTGGTGGGAGGAGAAATGGGAGGGCAGGGCAAGCCTGCAAAGGGAGATGTGCCGGGGGCGTATCCTTGTGCAGCAGCAGCCCAAGCAAAACATCCCTGCCCAGCACCTGTTAGCAGGATTCGCTAGAGAAGGGTCAGCTGAAGAAAAAAAAAAAAGCCTTTATGAGACATGCAAGGCAGAGAAGGGCTTGATTCAGACACTCTGTAGCACTGTGCAGCTCCCAGTGCCCCGCATGCTGCCCGGAGCTCTTCTTGCTCATGCAGGAGGTGAGGGCAGAGCCCCAGCTGGGGCTGCAGGGGCTCTGATGCCCCGAGCAGACACCACTGGCACGCACACATTAGCTCTTAACCCAGGAGGCTGTAAAAATGCTGGATCCTGGCCTAGAAAGCCAGATCAGGTTTCTCTTGAGGGATCACCTCTCGAATCAGAGGGGTCAGCCATGCTTCGGGAGGTCTGACGGAGCAATAATCAATGGGCATGAAGCCCAGGGGTATGCAGGGGGGCAGGAGCCAGCTTGGAGCTGCCGAGAGTCCCTGGCCACAGGTCCAGAGACCTCGCA
This sequence comes from Anas platyrhynchos, assembly GCF_047663525.1. Lineage (NCBI taxonomy): Eukaryota > Metazoa > Chordata > Aves > Anseriformes > Anatidae > Anas > Anas platyrhynchos. Next base: position 20,558,001 of record NC_092600.1, read on the forward strand.
GCACCCCAGAGACCTGCAGCCCTCACCCCGCTGCTGTTTTCCAGCCCTGGCTGGCAGCTGTAAATTCTTGTTGGATGCTGATCTCACCAGCTCCCAGCAGATGTGTGGTGCTCCCTGAGATCAGCAGTTTGGGCGGTGGAAAGGTTTACTTGAGGCAGGCAAGGAGGGATCCCCACTGGGAGGCTGAAGATGGAATTTCATCCTTACATCTGGTACAGCTTAAAAATCTTGCCCAGGCTGCTATAGATACAAACAAACCGCGTATGAGCGTGGGGGTGTGAGGTAGATGAGTATGTGCAGCATGCTGATACATCACATATCCACGGTGTGCTGGGCTTGAGCTCTGCCCGAGCCCCAAACTGAGCTGAGGACTACCCTGGGATGGAGATCTGGTTGAGCACAAATCCAGCGGGACAGTCACCGAGGAGGCTCTCAGTGGGTCCCAGGTGCAGGGGGAGTACCTGAGACCACGTTCTCCAGAGGACACAATGTGCAGCTAGGTCCTCGGTGGCACCCTCCCTCCACCCTGCCACCCCTGTGCCACAAGAGCCCCATGCCCCACAGGATGACACAGCCCCAGCCCTGAACCTCCATTGCAAGGGGATGCTGCAGAGCCAGAACACAGGGGCACCCACAATGAGGCATCACTGCAGGCTGGGAACCAGCAAGGGGCTGACTCTGACTCTCAGGGAGTTTGTCCCACATCCCTTCCTCCAATGTGGCCAACTTGTGCCATCCCCCTCAGGGCCACCCCAGTACAAGTTTCGGGTACCTGGCAGCCACGGGGGTCCCACCAGCCCCTTCCTCACCACTCTCCTTGGCACCCAGCCCCTCTCCTGCCTGCAGGGGTGGCTGACCATGGCTGGGGACCTGCAGGGTGGCCCCGGAGGGAAGCAGCCCGCCAGCAGTCACCCATTGGCCAGAGTCCATCTCCTCCTCCGGATTTTATTCATGAGGCATGACAAGTGGATGAGCTGCAGGCAGTGAAATGACTGCAGGCAGCTCTTGGCAGCTAGAGAACAGGAGGAGAGGAGAGTGCCTGGGCTGGGGAGCGAACCCAGCCCACACACTGCTATTTTCTGCTCTTACTGGGCCGGGAAGGTTTGGGGTGTCCCTGCAAGCAGATACCTTTGGGTCCTCAGCTCAAGGGGTGCCAGATGTGCATGGTGGAGAAGAACTTGTGGCTCTGGCCAAGAGATGAAACCTATTAGCTCGTCATTTTTTGCTTCACCTGAATTTCTTGTTAAATTGAGTCTACGTGTGATTCTGGGAGAGAGCACAGTGAGCCATGGGGTATGCTCCCCGCTGCCATCAAAGCTGAGGGATGCAGCAGCCCATCCTGAGGGATTAGGCCCAGCCAAACAAACAAACAAACAAAAAGACAAGTAGCACTGAAGAAGGGAAAGAGCAAAGCAGATGCTCTCTGACACAGCGGCATCAAACACCAGGCTTTGGAGGGGGCTTAGGAGCCAGTGCCAGGGCATCGGGGCGAAGAGCTGACACAATGGAAAAGTTCAGGCCAGTTCCTCACACGCACATGAGCATGTCCGAAGCAGCCAGGACAGAAAGGAGCTTATTTCTGGCTGATGCACTGAGGGATTTTATGTTTGCTGCTGTGTTTCGTATTTGCAGCTTCCCGTATGGAAATGTTTTTTTCCCTTTAACCTCCACCCACAAGCCCTGTGGATTTTGTTGCAGTTTTCAAAACATATGGTGCATACATTAAAAAAAAAAAAAAAAAAAAAAGGATGCTGTATTTTAAATATTACAAAGCAAGCCAGGAGCCAGCATTTTTAATCTAGGGCAGTGTCTGAGAGGGAAAAATGTGGGGATTTAGGATTTTTTAGACCAGCTCAGAGCAAGAGCCCCATTAGGGAAGATAGAGGCAGGCAGCTGCCCAGGGCTGGTGCCCACTGCTCATGCCCTGCCCTTTATATGGACCACAGGGCAGCCACATCCAGCATGGTTTTACCCAGATAATTCACTTCTAGCATCCAGCCACCCCTTGGCGAGGCTGTTTGTATGCAATGCTAGAAGAAGACAGCATCAAACCATAATGCACTAAGCTAATTCCTTCCCAGCTCCTCCTGCAATCAGTTGGTTCCCCAGTGGGCTGGATGCTGCCTCTGTCACCCCACTAATCACTCTTTGTGTAGCATCCTTCATCTGGCCAATACAGGCATTGCAAGAAAGCTGAATTCTTGCTTTCTGCAGGCACAGGTTAGCAGACAGAGGCTCCTCCATGGCATTGCTCGAGACTGGAACTTATTCTTTTTTCTGCAGAGTGAGCGCAGCATGCTCATTTGTTTTATTTTAGACCATATTCACACTGGCATTGTAATTCCAAACTGTGAGGCTACATCATAGCCAGAGAATGAAGGGTGGGGGATTTGCTATTTTTAACTCCTTCTGCTCTGGGGAGGGAACTTGATATCAGATCTCTAGCCAGAGACACAGCATAGATATTAATGCAATGAAGTGGGAATTTGGACTGGGAGTGACAGCTGGCCAAGCAAGCTCTGGCATCACAGAGGGGACAGACCCCACAAAAATAGGACACAGTGAAGGGGTGTACGTTACAGGGCAACCTTACTGCCATCAGTGCATGCTTGGAGGCTGTAGGTTCAAGACCAGCCGCCGTGCAACCAGTCCCATTCCAGGGGATGAATTTCAGCTCAGGGCTGGCGGCAAAACAGATGGGGAGCTTCCCCAGCAGGCTCCAAATTCCTCCAGTCTCTCTTACACCCCAGAAAACAGCTGGGAGGGGTGCAGCACAGCTCACAGCTGCAGTGTGAAGGGTACAGCCTCATCCCTGTCAGGCCATAAAACTGCCTCCAAACCATGGCATCTGAAGAGAAACCACACCTGTAGCCACTTAATATGGACCACCTTGCAAAAAATATGCAAAGGACAAGGGATGAGCATAGCCCCAACCCAGCTGGCCCCAGTGGGGTCCTCACAGATGACACAAGCAGCACAGAGGGTGCTTACCACCTCCTTTAATCTATTGTAATCTCCACTCTAATTCTGTTGAAGGCAGCAAATGGAGCCTTTAATTGGTCAGAAAAAAATTGCATCCCTCTGCAGGGTGCAAGGGAGACACCTGGCTATGCAGGGGGTGGTGGAGCCAGGAGCACAGTGGGGGGCAGCACCATGCCAATGTCAGCCACATGGCCACCAAGGGATTTTAGGCACCGCAGACACTGTGGATTGAAGCACAGCATCAGGCTCATGGTCCCATGGACTGACTGAGCTGCCTCCTGCTGCCTGATGTCCATCTCACCCATCCCATCCTCAGTGTCTATGGTCAGAGTAAAGTCCCACGGGACAGAGCATCTTTTAGAAGCTATAGGCATAGCCCCTTTACAACTACAAAAAAAATAAATCAAGGAATTATACCCTAGAGGCGATGGTCCTTTGAGCAGTGACTTTGGGCTGGCCACCCTGCTGCCCAGGGCGAGACAAATCCCCCTTGGGGCTTTGCAAGGGCTTAAGGTGCTCCTGAGCAGGCTGGTGATGTGTGCTGCTCTCCCCCAAAGCTGTTAGCATTTATCTTCTGCCATGTGTCAATTGCAGTCAGTCGGAAATAGAGCTTTCAATATTAAGAGACAGCAGTTTCTGTTCTTCTTGCCATCTGTATGTTTGTGTATTTCCCCTACCACCACAATTAGCAGGCTGGTCTCCAGCCAGGCTCAGGAAGAGGTCTTAGCTGATGTCTTCCCAGCAATTCAACAGCTTCATCATTTCTTTTACAGCTCCCCTAGCACAGTCCCTGTCACTGGGACCATCACAGCTCAAGCTGTCCCTCCTGGTGCCCTGGCAGGGGTGGGCAGGCTGCACTCCAGGGACCACCAGCTCCTGCAGCTACAGGGCAGTGCCATGGGGGCACAGGTGAGGGACAAAACCCCATGTCCCTAACCACAGCAGGAGGTTTGCCACACTCCCACCTGGCCCATCCATGTGTTCCCTGGCAGGAAGGACACCAGCATCTCTGGGCTCCTCCAGAACAAAGCCAGTCCTCTTCCCTCTCTGGGTGTGCAACACTGCAAGAGGATAAAATAAGTCACCATGGCCCTGACAAGCACAGGAGCCCGATTCAAGGCTGGAATCTCCCTGCAGCTCCAGAGGAAGCTGTCAGTGACACATCCTGCTAGCCAGGGCCAACTGCCTCACACCTACAACAGCCCCACTTCATTCCCCTTTGACCCACCCACACCAAGGCTCAAGAAGCTCCCACCACTGGCCCGAGGGCGCTCAGGATCCTGCAGAGCCCACCCAGACCTGAGTTTCCAGCCAAGCCTCATCACGAGCAAGCAAAAAGGTGTCACAGAGCTATGGGAGCTGCACGCCCAGCTCTGCCATCACCCTGGAGCTCAAACCAGGGCTGCCAAAAGCCTCTGCAGGGGTTTTGGCACCTGCAGACTGTGGGTGAGCTCACCCACAGCCACGCACCTCGGGTTGCTCTGGGTGAAAGATCTCTTTGGGCTGCTCCTGCTCCCCTCAAACCCAACACAAAGCACAAAAAGGACAGGGGAAGGGCTCTGTGCATTGCTGTTTGTGGGGCATTTTTGTTTAAGCTAGAAGGAAGCTGGGATGTGCTGGGCTGTCCTCATAGGACCCCAGGAGAGGAGCCTCACTGCTGCTGCCACTGCTCCGCTTTGGCAAGCCACGTCCTGGTGTGGGACTGTCTGATAACAGACTGGAGCTAACACACACACAGCTGCCTGAGGCAAACAGCAGGACAGAAACATACAAGTAAATCTAGCAACTTTATGTGAATTAAATGTGCATTTAATTGAGATTTGTAAGGGAGGTTGCAATAGCAATTGATTATCAAAACCAGATTATTTATGGGGACTTAGCAACTATACACAAGATTAATGTTTCTAGAATAAATCCTCAGTAAATATATTTTTCCCCCCAGTAATCAGCTAATAACATGTCACCCTAATTATCTCATGAAAGAGGCACAAAAGCTTTGACAAATACTGAAAGGATATCTTGTTGTCTGCCAAGCAGCACCAGAGACCACAGGCCACTGCTCTGCTCATGTCCTCCAACACCAGAACATGGCTCACAAAGAGGCACCTTCCCCAGCTGGGGACGCAGCTAAGTCCCTGCTGCCAGTGTTGGTCCTCCATGTACATTGTGCCTCAAAAAAAAGGATCTGGGATCCAGGCATCACTTTGCCCAAAGTCCTGGGGACATTTGCACCTCAGGGTCCTGAGCCTGACCAAGGCAAGGCGAAGTCCCTGCAGGTACTTGCATGTTGACATAATATCAACAGGAACAATAGCACAGCTCCCAGGGTGGAAAAAAGAAAGCTTCTTCCTTAAAACAAAGGTGCACGTGTCCTATAAAAGTTAGCGGGGCTCAGCCTGGTACTTGCACAGCTTTCTGCCCCTCTGCTGGGGCACAGACAGAGGTGCCCATTAAAGGGACAGCCCATGCTGTAGCAGGCTCCTCTGTTCTCCATAAGTAATGCTCACTCATTAGCAACAATTATTGAAAATTAACAGCTTCAGCAGTGAGAGGCTAACGATGCCACACCACACAGCAGCCTTGCCAGCACCTCTCCCAGCACAAGGTACTGCACAGCCCCATCCCAGGTGGGCAAGGACCACCCTACACCCTGACCCATCCTTCCCCCAGGCACCAGGGTGTGTCACAGGGATGCCTCCTGAGACCCCCACCCCCAGGAGGATGTGGTGGCTGGTCCCCCTGAGGGGCAGGAGTGGGCCCTGCCACCCCCTGGGCCAGGCACAGGACCTGCTGCAGGATGCAGAGATGCTCCGGCAGTCACCATGGCAACTCCAGTACACAGCCAGGGTGAACAAAGCTGGTGGGAGAGAAGAGAAAGAAGAAAGGAGGAAAAGGGAAAAAAAAAAAAAAAAAAGGAAGGAGACAAGCCTACAACCCTGGAGAGAAGGCTGGGGCAGGAGGGAGCGATGGGGTGGGAAAGCACTGGGGCTGTGGAGAGGAGGAGGAGGAGAGCTGCTCACCTTAGGATGACCTTCAAGGAAACAACCCAGGGCACACACTGAGCTGTGTCACTGAGATGGTGCCCATCAGCCCATAGGCCATTTCCCTCTGGCAGCCCCATGCACGCTGTGGGGCATCCCAGCCTGGCACAGGAAGGCAGCATCCTGGAGGCTGGGAGAGCCCTTCACATGCCCTGTGGCAGGGCAGGAACCTGACCTGGGGACAATTGTAAGGCAACATGTGGGTGGGTGCCTGGGGACATGGCCAGGTTATTCAGCCCGAGCCCTGATGTGAGGCGTTTCAGAGCCATGCTGCCAAGACCAAGCAGACCCTTTTGGAGCAATGCCCAGTGCCAGCCCCACAAGGACAGGCCAACTCCATGGCTGGTTGTGAAAGGAGCAGGGCTCCAAAAAATGCTGCTTCCTCAAACAGCCTGTGGCTCACCTGGACCCCTAGCCCAAGGTCAACACAGGAAGTAGCATTGCAGCCACAAATATATTGACATAAGCCCTGAAACTGCAAAAACACAAGCTGTGTCCACTGCTAAAGCATGTTCTGCTCTCATCTCTTGGTCACACTTCATTGAAGACAGAGATAGGTTAAAAAAAAAAACAAAAACAAATGTCAGTGTTTAGGGTCAAAAAGAAGCAGCTACAACCTCTCTCTGCCAGAATGGGAAAATAGCATCCCACTTGGTTGTTTGTTCTAACAAAACAACAGATCCCAAAGGGAAGCTCTCCCTCTGCCGAGCCACCCTCACAGCGCAGACAGCTTCTGACAGGCAGAGCACAACACGGATGGCAAAGCCTTGGGGCCCCTGGTTATGGTGTCAAGAGTGGGCACCCAGGTGGAAGAGGTGGTCAGAGGGGCTGGCAGCCTGAAAAACCTCCCAGAGAAAGGGCTGGGTGCAACAGCTTGGACATTTTAGCAAGGAGAAGATGAGAACCCCGAACGGAATCAGTGCAGGTGTTACAGGAGCAGCTGGAGTGGGGCAGCAGCACCTGACCCCACTGCCTCAGCCCACCAGAGCCCATGTGCCAGGCCCTTCCAGGGGGCTGGAAACCCTGGGCACTCCCTGAGCCCCCAGGGACAAGGGGCATCCTTACCAGAGGGCCACAAGGGCTCGGTGCCAGCCAGGGACAGTGTGCATGGAAGGGAGGACGTGGCAGGGCAGAACAATGAGCTCCCCAGGGCGTGCATATGTGGGGGTTTCATGCAGACTCATCCTCCCCTCCTCCTTCCTGTACTCCTGCTCTCCTTGCCTCCTGTGTACGCCCAGGAACAGACTTCAAAAGGAAAGGGGGGGCTGCCAGAGCAGGAAGTGGCAGTCAGTCAGATGTAGCTGTCTCCTGCTAAAAGCCTTTGGTACCTTCATCAGGGCTCAGAGGAAAAAGGCACTGATGGTCAGCCTGGAGGCAGACAGCCCAACCTGGCATCAGCCCTATGCTCCCAACATGGAATGTCACCCTCCATATCCCAGCTTCCTGCAATACGGATGTAAATAAATCCATCTGTGTACAGTAAGCACCAGAGATCCTCTTAACCCTCCACGCTCTCTGCTCTGGGATAAGCACTGCAGGAGGCGAGCAGAGGGCTCTCCAGGGGCAGCCCCATCCCACAGCCCAGCTCCCCTGCACTGAGGTCACCGCTCCCTTCACTGCTGCACGCCAGCAACAACCTATCTGTCCCCAGTACCCACCTCCTCATTAGTGCCAATTAGTGGGTGGTCAATGGGCCTGGCAGAGCCGTGTTTTTCAGGGAACAAGTCCCCTTTTCAAGGGACATAATCAACACAGGCTTTGTTGTGTGCACTTTTGGCTTAAATGAGGCAGGAACCGCCTGCCAAGGAGCAAAATTATTTTCTGAATTGTATCCTTTGTGCCACCAGACCCAAGTGTGGAGGAAGGAGCCAGGACAGCCACAGATGACCTCTCTTAGCAAGCCCTCGATTCACCAGGCACCTGCAGGAGGCTCCATGCAGCTCCCAGGAAACCCCCAAGCTCACACGTCCCCTTATCCACCAGGATCACCAGGGCCAGCCAGGACCCATCCATGTTACCACCAAGCCCCAGGTCTGGTGACAAAGGCAGAGTGAAGACCTCAATGCCCCCAGAGGGTGCCTGGGCTTGGACTCCAGCTCCTGAGTTGCAGTGTTGGACAAAAGCTGAGAGCTGGAGAAACACAATGGGAAAACTTTGCATGGACCAGCAGCAGCACTTTGTGAGAGGCCAGCACAAGGACCAGGGAGCACATACTCCCCAGCTTCCCTAGTTATTTGCCTCACTGCTGAGGAAGAAAAAAGCAGACAAAAAAAAAAAAAGCAAGCACAGGGGAGCAGGGGGAGATGGCCTGGATGTGACAGGCTGGCATATTTGACAGAGGAATCTTGTTAGCAGCACTTTTCCCTGCCATTTGAGCAGGGGCAAAGCCAAGGAATGCTTCCCAGCAGCCTGCACCAAATGAGCTCAGCTTCACAGAGCTCTGATTGCTAGAGGCAGAGCAGGAGAGCAGCAGCAGTGGGGCTTAGGGAGAACAGTGCTGAAGGCTTCTGCTGTGCCACGAGCTCCGTCCTCTTTCCTGGGATGGGAAGCTCCCAACACCCTCCCAGCACCTTCCTCCAACACAAGCCTCACTTGAGTGTGCTGTGGCACCCCAATGGCAGCACACACTGTCCCTATGCCACAATAGGCACTGGGGCAGTGCAGGTGAATGCCAGCCTGCTGCTCTGCTGGGCTCAGGGATGCAAGGATCAGTGAGAGCCACATCAGACCTTTGCTAGCTCTCTGGAGGAGGGAGAGGAAGGATCCGGCAGATCTCTGAGCTGACTAAGAGCTCCAAGTGCCCGGTGGCTCTGCTGTACCAAGCACAAGCCAAAGCAATTAGCATTTCTTGGAGACACTCTGTGTAATCTTCCCTGAGTTCTGGGGGAAAGCAGTGGGCTCTACAGCAGCTGGAGCTGCCGCACCAGCAGCAATGTGAGGCAGCGAGGGATTGTCTCAAAGGGACATCCTGACAGGATCACTGCTCCATGGAGGAATGGGGACGCTCTGTCCCACCCCTAGCCCCACCACGTCCTGCCTCTGAGAGCCGCAGGCTGTCAGACAGCAGTGAGCCAGGGGCCGGAGCAGAGAGGCAGCCTCAGCACCTCTCCTTGGAGCACAGCCCAGGTAGGAAAGACCATAGGGAAAGCCAGAATCAACTTCATCTGCCAGCTCCCAGGCAAGGCCATCAGCCTGAAGCAGGCAGAGAGGCACAGGTGGGCCTGGAGGTGCTCAGAACCATGCAAGAGCAGCAGTCAGCCCAAGTCAGGGATTAATTTTAATGGCTACTTGTAGAACACCAGGAGCACATGCAAGAGAGACAGCCTGCGCTGATGCTTACCCCATCCCTCTCCACCTGACTTGTGCAAGGGCCATATCTCACGTCCAGGCTTTTTATAGGGTTTCCCGCTCCTGCTGGGCATGCAGCTCAGTATGACCGCATCCCCCCACCCCAGCAATCACTCACATGCCGTTCACTAAAGTCTTTCCATTCCCTCTCTTGCAGTTTCCTCTTCTCTCCTTATTAGGGATCCACCTACCCATCCATCTACTCATTCTCTCCCCCTCTGTAGCTATTTTTAAAATGCCATAAAAGCTTTCAACTGGTAGCATCCTCAGGGATGCAAGGGATTTTATATGTAATCCATCAGGAACTGTCATCACCACATAACTCATCATGCAGACAGTGACTTTTAAAAAAAAAAAAAAAGTGAAGGGGGAGAACATCCATGCCTGGTCCCTCAGCTCTCCCTGGTCAGCCTGCCTGTGCCAGCACTGCCATTTATGTCCCATCTTGGAGGAGAAGGATTGGGCCCAACCTGCTCCCTCCCAAGGAGGCAGCTGGCACAGATGCTGGGGAACACAGCAGATCCCCTCACAGAGTGTGGCCATCCAGAAGGAAGATTTCTCACTGGATGAAGGGTTCTGAGCTGGGGATCACCCAGCTTCATGCCCCAGAGGCAGGTGGAAGAAGCCTCCTTGCTGAGGAGGTAGCTGTCCTGCTCCCTGCACACTCAGTGCCCATGAGGAAGCTGTTGCATTTGTGTGGTTCCCCTTATGGCTGGTGGTCCCAGACAAGCAAGAGGTGGGAGATAGCTTGGTGCCACAGAAAACCTCCTCCTGAAGGCACAAAAAAACAAAACAAAAAAAAAAAACCAGGAACTGAATCTCAGAAGGCAGCCTGGACAGTTAGAGAAAACCAAAAGTTCCTTGATCAACCCCAGCCTCCAGCCCAGCATGGACACAGGGAGCACAGGAGCATTCAGAGAGCCCAGGGCAGTCCAACAGCACCAGGATAACTATTTCTGCCTCCCTGATTCCTGCAGAAAAGCATCCTCCCCTTCCCTTCCAAGGCCTGGTTGAAGACCTGATGCCTCCATCAGGAAGATGGAAGTCCCCATCAGTGCCCCAGACCTGGCCAGCAGGTGGGCAGGATTAGGCCAGGCACAACCTGAGCAGAGCCCCACCACATGCTGAGGCAATGACATGCTCTGTGGCACAGGCAGCACCCCCAGGTACTTCTCCATCAGTGCCAGTGACCAAACATTGGGCACGACTGTAGGAGCCACAGCTCGCCCACATCGCTCAGACACACATGGGTGACGTGGCTATTTGCAGCAGGTCAGAGGGAGCTTATCTCACTTTTTCCCCCCTTCTTTATCCTCTGAGGGCAGGGGGTGCTGAGGAGGGAGGCAGGGGTACCCCATGCCCCCCACAGGGCACAGGCAGGGAGGGTTGCGCAGGGACCAGCGCCGCACTGGGACCCGAGTGCAGACAGCAGCTCTGCGAGCACAGTGGTGCTGGGGAAGCCTGCGCTCTATCACACTCTGAGGGCTGCTGCGATATGAGCAGAGAGAAAGAAAAGCTGGAGCAGAGCTGACAGGAAGAACCGGCACCGAGCCATACAGCTCACCTGCCCACCCAGCATCCTGCCCTTTACGGGCTGCATTCTCCATGGGTGCTGAGCACACATGGATCTGTGCTCCCCTGGGACCTCTGCCTGCCCCAGACAAGGACAGTTTTCCCCTGCCTTTGCTTCATGAAGAACCTGAATGCAGATCCCCAGCTGGTGGGAGAAGCTGGAGCAATGGGGACCTGCCGTGGATCCCCTGGGGAGAGACCAAGGGGCAGGAACGTGTCCTTGACCAGGGGTGAAACAGCCCTCCCCACCTGCACAGGGAATCCAGGCTGGGGAGTAGCTGTAGCCGGGGACACCCCCAGCAGGTGCCTGACTTGTCCCAGCAAGTGGTGCTGAGCCAGGGAGCCGCCCCAGCAAAAATAGCTTCCCCTCACCAGCGAGCGCTCCTGGGCTGGGCAGTGCTCACCAGGACGCCTCCTCAGAGCCAGGTCCCAATGGCTGGATGTGGAAGAGGCAGCAATGTCTTCGGGGCTGATGAGTACATGACATGAGTGGTGGGAAGGGCACGCAGGGCCTCCGTGTGCTTCTGTGAGCGAGATGCACAAAGTGTGCTTGTGAAGGGTGCCATACTGCAGAGCCTGGGGTGCATGCTTCGTAGCTCACACCTTGAGTCCCAGCCTGGGTTGTGCTCATCTCACCCAGGCTGCATGCACCACAGAAATCTTCCAGAAATTCACTGTTGTGAGAACACATCATGCCCCCCCCCCCCGCCCCCCCAAATGAAATACAGACCTCAGTGGACTCAAAATGTGCTGAGGAAGGGCTCCAGAGGCATTACACCAACAGCACCTTTCCTGCCCACAGCAGCCTGGTGCTCCCCAAAATGGATCCCTTCTTACCGAGAAGGGAGATGGAAGCCAGCAGGATGGTTTCAAACCCACAAGATAAACACACCCTTTTACGTTATCTTGCTCCTTAGAGACACCTTCCTATCAAGGGCTTTCCCACTTGTCTAAGCCTCAAAAAAGGTGTTTCAAAATGGAAGGAGAGTAAAATGTGCATGAGCAGAAAAACAAGTGATGCTTGGGGCTCAGAGAAGGGCTTTGCCAGGGTAAAAAGGGCAAGAAGAAAGGAAGGTCAGGAAGGCTGCATAAGGAAACCGTAGTATCAGCTCCCTTTTCGTTCAGACCTCTGCCTCAGGCAGCAAAGAAAGCAAATCAATTCCCAGCCCAGGGCTTATGGCTGATACTGACAGAGCATGCAGACTGTAGCAGAACTGAAAAATGCAGGTATAAGCTATAACCTATCAAAAACCTGAGCCACCATCAAATATATGGGAACCATACGTCCAAGCTGGCTGCCACACGTGCTCAGTTGGGTACTATTGAGCTTCAGACAGCCCTTTTCTGGAACAGAAAGCATGTCCATCAGGGCTGTGCATCAGGGCACACAAGCTCTCCTACTTCCCCAGTGATTTACTGAGCCTATGGATGCAGAGGCCGGGCACAGGAGGACTTGGGACAGCCTGGATGCCCTCCAAGCAAGAACAACCCTCTCTGCTGCAGGCTGCCAGCTATCCCTGCCATGCCTACCCTGAGCTGTTTAGAAGCAAGCTTTCCAGGGCTAAAACATCTGGATTTGGACTCTGCCTTCCCTATAGCTGCCACAGTCACTCCTGGTCCCCTTCTACTCTGTAAATCCTCCCTCTTCCATCCAGCACTCTTTCCCTGGGCCCTTGCCATCACTACTCTACCCCCAGGATGCCTTCCAGAGGTGCTGCCGTGCTCACAATGGAAAGACACTGATGTGTTTAGTCTAAAAATATCTAATTAGATGTTCCAAGCACTTCATTATGGTATCGCCATGATAGGACTACAGGGTCTGGCAGGAGCTTGGTGGCTTTGCCTTCCCAGAGACCAAAAGGCAGCATCACAGCAGCTCACTGGTAACAGGACAGTCTGTCATTAGCCCAGCCTGCTGGCATCATAAAGACAATTATCTGGCTAAACTGATCACTGTCATTAGAAAACTTGCTATTTGTTTTATAAGAGCATGGCAGGCCCTTGAAATAATTCAATTGCCCCAATTGACTTTCCAGCGTGCACTTCATTGGCCTGCAGGGCCACTCTCTGTGGCTTCTGCTCTTCAGAGGGCAAACTGCCAATACATAGGGCTTGCGGGGAGCCTGAGCAGAGTTTGGTGAGAGGACAGTGTCCATCCACCAGCCTGAGGACAGAGAGAAACTGTCCAGGCTCTGAGTTTTCTGGCAAAGTGAACACTATTGGTGATTGTCCCTTTTCTGGCTGTGCAGGAGAAAGGAGGGGATGATTTGTGGCAGCAGTCAGGGTCAGGTGTTAAATGAGAGGACTGAGATGTGAGTAGGGAGCCTGGAGGTCTCCTTGGTGCCCCAGTTCTACAAAACTCAGTGCTAGAGCCCTCCGTAGGGAAGCATGGGCACCAGGTGATATTCACAGCTGGTTTAGGAGAAGACATGTGAGGAAAGTAGCTTTTCACCTCTTGCCCTCTGCCCACTAAGCCATACAGGGCAGAGCCACAGCTCCTGGAGATGCTCACCCTCATGTGATTCCTCTTTAATTTCACGGGGACTTAACAGAGTTTGCTGGTAAACACCTTGCAACTACATATGCCTGGAGATTACTGGGTAATTACGCTTAGTGGATCATCACGTAACAGGTAACACTATTTAGGAATGGCAAAAATAACCAAGCAAACATGCTGCATTCATCAGTATCAGGGGCTGGGATGATCTGGGGAAAGTCTTCCACCTAGCATACCAAACCCCCTGCAAGGCCTCCTGACACCTTAACAGGTGTCAGCTGCTTAGAGGGAGCAGGATGGGACTTTCCTCCCCCAAAATGTTCTTGGGGAAATGCCAGAGCCCAGAACTGTGGAGGCTTCAGAGGGTGATTTTAAAGGATGTTCTCTAAGGCAAAGGCTAGTACCACCAGATCCAGCCTCAGCAGAGATGCAGCACAGTGCTGATAGACCTGTTCAGGAATGTATGAATCCATTTGCAACCAATTAGCAGTGCTAACCCAAGTGGGAGGTACAAATAGTGTAGTTACTGTAAATATCAACTCTATGTCCTCCAAGCGCTTGCTGTACACCGGGAGGCTGCATTCCCAGCCAGCACAACCCTTGCACCCTCGGGTCCCCTTGAGCTGCTCTGGAGCCTCAGGATATGAGTTCACATCCAAGATTAGGGGCCTACTTTTCCCCTTAAAGCAACATTTCCATATGGCTTTGCTACCCCCACATCACAGGAGAGGACACACATGGGGCATCCAATCCCAGGACCCACGGTAGGTGCAAAGCAAGTCCCTCAGCAAGGGCACACAAGACTCCTGCATGCTGTGTTTGGAGATGCACCTGCACAGCCCAGCCTGTGCACAGCAAATCCTGTCCTGAGCCCCCAGAGGTCCACCCAACAGTTTTGCACAACAGCAGGGCTTGAGGCCAGCACAGTGGCCAGCAGCCCCAGGCTTCCTGCCTCACATCACTTTGAACAAGACAGAAGCATTACCAAATCACACCAAGCAAAAAGGAAAGGAGAGGTGGCAACTCACAGATTAGGTGCACAGCAGAAGATAAGTGGGATAAGTGTCCTCATTGCATCAGTTTGGCAGCACCAAAACTTCAGTGCTGCAGCTGCACCTGTAGCTCATCACCCTGTCCACAGTCTGGCTTTGTCATCCATCCTCCTCCTCCAGTGTTCCCTCTCCTCACTTCCACATAGGGCTCAGCTCCCTCCCCATGCATGACACTGCAGGCAGGGTCCCCTCACCTCCGAGCCCTCCTCACAAGGGAGGCAGGCTGCAGAACCACTGCAAAGAGCAGCCAAGCTGCTTGTACCAGGTGTGGTCCCACAGGATGCCCACCGCTCTGGAAATAAACAGCAGCTGTTAGCAGCCTTTCAAACCTTCCCTAAGCCACATGGCTACCTAGGAAGGGGGAAAAGCATGTAGGCAAAGCCATCCAAAGCATTAGGCTGTGAAATCCAGATGCCAAGTCATGACCCAGTGACATGTCAGAGGTCACAGAGCAAGTCAGTGGCAAGAAAAAACAGTGTGCCTCCCAGAGGATACCCAGCTCCATGCTCACCGTCTGCCTGGCAGCCTCTGCTCGTGAGTGAGGGCAGAGCAACAGGCAGGGTGCAAGCCTGGGTTTGCCAGGACCTCTCTGCATGGGGGAGGAACGAGTAAAGGAATTTTGCAGCACAATCAGATAACCATGATATGTGGCACCATAAACAACCCTTATCACTATCAGCATCCAAGCTGGTTGTTAAGAGCTGGGAAGGAACCCCCAGTAGGAACAAACAAAATTGTCAGAATTGGCTTAGAGAAGGCATGAAGTCTCACCCAACCACTGTGGTCACTGGCCCCAGGGAGCACTGAGTGCCATCCCACATCCATCACTCAGAGAGAGGGAAGAACCTCTGCTACCAGGCATCCCACAGGGCTAGAAACAAACAGGTCCCCTTTGGTCCCTATCCAGGCACTACCAGCCACACTACCTCCCCCCTCTTCCCCCCCCCCCCCCCAAAAAAAAAAAGCTAGCTTGTGCCCCAGGTGTGGCTCATGCAGCTGGCACCTGGGAAGTTTTCTCAACTCTGACGCAGCCCAACAGATCTGGAATCACCTGTTCTGTTGCCTGCAGCCTGCCAAGGATTTTTTTCATGGTATTTTGCTTGGGAACCACCCAAGCCTTCAGATTGAGAAACCACAGCATGCCACTGGGACAAAGTCACTGCTCTGCTACTTACTGCCAGGGGGACTCCTCACAGCCCTGGGGACCCATAGGAGGGATAGCACCTTGTCCCAGGTGGGACACCCCCACTTGGGGGTCAGCACAGCTGCTGTGGGTGGGGGGTTGGCTGGGCATGCTTTTAAATGAATGGACCTGCCAGTGAGGTGGGCACAGCTGTTACACATCCTAACAACCATGAAAAAGAAGTCAGCTGTGACTTGATCAATCTTCCCAGACTTTGTAATGAGGCCACAAAACCACAGGTAAGCAGACCAGCAGCAGGTGCCAGTTCTCATCTTATGCAGCACATCTCTACGCCCTGCTTCTTTAGCGATTCATATGTAGTGCATGAGCATCTCCATCCCTCTCCCTCACCCATGCACAATAGGAACACCCAACTGCAGAGGTACATGTCTTTCTGTACCACACCTGGACTCTGCTCAGATCCCTGCTTTAGGAGTCTCCCCTTCCTCATTCCTCCTCCTTCTCATCAGCTGCTCCCCGGGTGTCTCTTCATATGTAGGCAACAGCGTCAGAAGTGAGCCTGCTACCAGTCAGAGTGCTCCTGGCTGCCTCTCCCCATGTTACATATCGACATTTTACTGCATGATCTGCCCTCCAATCCCCAGAAACATGAGCCAAGAAGTACTCATTAGAGATAAGCACCATGGCTCAGCCCACACGAAAGCAACCCTGGCCAAACCTTACCCTGTCAGAAAGCAAAATGGGGGGGGGGGGGGGGGGGGGGGCGGGGGGGGGAAGGGGGAAACGGACAACAAAAAATACCCAGCCCATTAGGAGTTGCCAGCACTGGTATCACATTTTCTTCCCGATTCCTCCCAGACAGATCCATGCGATCCCAGCCGCGTTCCCATAGCGAAGGGAATGGAGAGCCGTACTTACTGCTGGTGCTCATCCTGTCGGCCCTCCCCTGCCCTTCAACAAAGGGGGCAAAGATGCTCCGTAAATCCTTTTGCGCTCCTACAGCAGGAGGGGGCCTCCTCTCCCCTTCTTACAGGCGAGGGTCCTGCGCGCTCCGCCACATCCCAGGGCGGCCCCGAGTGCCAAATTCAAGGTCAAGGGGGATAGCGGCGGCGGGGAGAGGATAGGGATCAGGCTGAGGATGCAGACCGGCGCTGCCATGCACTGCGGAGCGCGGCCGCTGCCGCTGCTCTTATAGCGGGCGTGGGGCCTCGCAGCGCCGCTCCCCCCGGCCGCCCCGCCCCGCCCCGGTCCGTGCCGAGCCGAGCTGGGGTGGGATGGGATGGGGTAAGGTAGGGTGGGGTGGGGTGGACTGGGATCGGATAGGATGGGATAGGATAGGATGGGGTGGGGTGGGGTGGGCAGCGCGGGGCCAGACCCGATCCGGCTCGGGGGCTGCCTGCGGGGCGCCGCCGCGGCACCGCCGCCATCTGCTGGGCACCGCCTGTCCGGGCTACTGCCCGTCCTGTCTGTCCTACTGCCTGACCCGCTGTCCGGGCTGCTGCCCGTCCTCCTGCCCTGCTCTCAGTGCTGCCTGCTGCCCATCCTGCTGCCCTGCTTTCAGACCTGCCCGTAGCCCATCCCGCTGCCCATCCAGGTGCCCATCCTGCCGTCCTACCCGCTATCCATGCCACCACCCTGCCCATGACCGTGGAACTGACCCCAAGTCCCAACCCCAAGGCCTGACCCAAAGTCCTAGTGCTGATCCCCCAACCCCGAGACCCTGACCCCAGAGCTGAACCTGAGCCTTCAAACCCAGAGCTGACTCCAGACCCTGAGCTAACCCTGAGCCCCAACCAAGAGCCCCAAACCCGAACCCCAACCCCAGACCCTTGACCCCTTTGACCCCCCTCGATACCTTTGACCTTGAAAACATGACCCTGGAACCCCCAACCCATACCAACCCTGGACCCTAGAGCCGAGCCCTGGAACTGGACGCAACAATGAGGCCCAACCCTAAACCCCAACACTGAGCCCCAACCCCAGACTCTTGACCACAGAGCTCCCACCTCAGAGCTAAATCTGAGCTCAGACCTGAGCCCCAGACTCCATAGCTAACCGCGAGCCCAACTCCATAGCTGACCCAGAGCCCTATCCTGGAGTGGACCCTGAGCTCCAAACCCAGAGCTGACCCCAAGACCCCACTCACACTACACCCAGAGCTAACCCCGAGCCTCAACCCCAAGCTCTAACCCCAAGATCTAAACCTGAGCCCCAACCATGAGCCTCAAGTCCAAGCCCCAAACCTGGACCCTCGACATCGGACCTTTGAACCCAGAACCGCCACTCTGGACTCGACCCTGAAGCCCCCACCCTGGACCTGACCCTGAGACCCACACCCGGACCTGACCCAAGGACCCAGACCCAGAGCTGACCCCGAGTCCCAGCCCCAAGCCCCAACCCTAAGCCCCATAGCTGGGCCCTCTATCTTGGGCTCTCTACCCAGAAGCTTACCCAAACCCAAGCCCCCAGCGCTGGACCTGACCCTGAGGCATGGACCTGAGCTACGGACCCCAGAGCTGACCCTGAATCCCAACCAAGGAGCAGACCCTAAGCCCCCCAAACCTCAGAACAAACCCCAGACCCGGAGCCCTGACTCCCAGCCCCCAGCTGTGGAGCTGACCCCGGCACCAGAGCTAACCCCAAGCCCAAACCTGAGCCCCAACCCCGAGCCCCAACCCCAGACCCTCAACCACAGAGCCCCGACCTTGAACCCTTGACCCCAGACCCTCAACCCCGGAGCTCCCACCATGGACACTCAGGACATTCGACCCCAGAATCCCAACGCCAAACCCTTGACACCAGACCTGGGACCCCTGAGCCACTGACCCAGACAAGACCCTGGAGACCCCATCCCAGCCCCAGCCCCCAAGCACCTGACCCAGACCAGACCCCAGAGCCCCAGATACAGATTCAACCCTGAGCCCCAGACCCAGACCTGTGCCCAAGCCCAGGACTCTTGACCCTGGAGTTCACCCCTAGCCTTGACCCCAAGCCCAGACCCTGAGCTCTGACTACAAGCCCCCGACTCCAGAGATGACCCCAGACTGTAGACCCTGGCATCCCCACTCCTGAGCTTACCTCAAGCCCCAGCCCTGGAGATAACGCCAAGCCCCCAAACTGAAAGCTGACCCCAATCCCAGAACTGATCCCGAGTCCCTGAACCCATAGATGACCCCAAACCCAGAGCTAACCCCAAGTCCCAAACCATAGCCCCAAACCTGAGCCCCAACCCCATACCCTTAACCCCAGACCCTTGGCCCTGTAGCCCCCACCCTGGAGCTGACCCCAAGACCCAACCCAGCAGCTGACCCTAGCCCTGACCCAGGAGTTAACACTGAGCCCCCGAACCCAAAGCTGACCCTGACACCAGAGCTGATCCTGAGTCCCCAAACCCAGAGTTGACCCCAGACCTGGAGTTGACCCTGAGCTCCAAACCTGAGCCTCAACCCTGAGCCCCAACCCTGGACCCTCAACTGCAGACCCGTGACCCTGGATGCATGACTCCAGAGCCCCTGACCTGGACCTGACCTTGGATGTCCCTACCCCGACCCCCAGAACTGGACCCTAACCTGAGTCCCGAACCTGAGCCCTAACCCCAAGCCACACCCCGAACCTTGACCACAGATCCTTGACCCCAGAGCTACCGACCTGGACCCAATGCCAGAGCCCTTGCCTCAGACCAGACCCTGGAGACACCACTCTGGACCTGACTCTGGAGCCCCTGACCCAGACCAAACCTCAGAGCCCCGGACCCAGTTAGGAACCTGAGCCACAGACCCAGACCCATGCCTGAGCCCAGGTCCCTTGACCCCAGAGTTTGCCCCAAACCCTGACCCTGAGCCCTGACCCCAAGCCCCGACTCTGAGCCCCTGACCCTTGTAGTTACCCCAGACTGTTGACCCTGGAATCCCCACTCCAGAGATATAGCCCTGGACATGAGCCATGGACCATGGAGTTGACTCTGAGCCCTGATCCTGGCCCTGACCCAGGACCCAGAGCTAACCCTAAGCCCTATCCCTGAGTGCCAAACCCAACCCCCAGCCCTAAGCCACACCCCAGACCTGACCCTGGATCCCCCACCCTGGACCCAACCCTGAGCCCTGGACTCAAGCCCAAAGACGTGTACCCAGAGCTGACCCCTTGCCCTGGACCTGGACCCAAAAAACAAACACAAAACAAAACAAGCAAACAAAAAAAACCAACCTCAGAAGCTCAAGTGCTTACAGGTAAGCCTGACTTTGAAGAATGTTCTTAAGTACTTGTTAAGATTGAACAACAGGTTGTGTGAAAAAGGTGCATTAATGTAAATTCAAAAATTGCCTTGTTGTAAGTAGAAACAGATCTAGATAGATACTAGTGGCATGATCGTTACTTTCACTAAGTGGAAATTGTAAGAATGTGCTGTTCATAAAAGAAATGCTGTTCTCACAATAGGCACATCAAAAGTAGTATGAAGAAAGCCTGTCCTCTTCCCTACAGGTCTGCATCTTGGCTGTTGAGAAACTTTCTGAAGAGGTCCACCAATTTAAAGAGAATTGATCTTCCTCCTCACCTGTACAAACCAGTGTCTCAGCTATCGGGGTAAGCATCTTTCTGTGAAAGGCAGACGATAGAGTGGGTACATATGCCATGCCACCCTGTGGCACCCTACATGACCACAGAGAGGACTTCAAAAAAAGGCTCCTCAGAGCCAGAGGACACCCATGGAGCCTGTGGAGCCCAGGCACTAACACTCACCAAGCCCATGGACACCGCGGCGGAGCCCAGGTGCCAAGTCCTGCCGAGTCCAGCCGGGCCCCCAGGTGGACCCCTTGGGCGCTGAGTCCTGCCAGGCCCTGCAGTGGAGCCCAGGAGTCCGGTGGGGCCCCTGAGCTGCTCCTGGGGGTCCTCTGGGGGTCACTGGTCAGGATCCATGGCAGCACCCGGAGGCATGGGCCCGGCGTCCTCTGGGGGCCCACTGGGGGATGCCAGGCGGGGTCCACTGTGGCAGCCAAGGACCGCTGAAGTTCACCAGGCAGGGTCCGCGGCAGCTCCTGCAGTCCCGCTGGAGTTCACCTGGCAGGTTTAGTGGCAGCACCTGGGGGCCCGCCGGGAGTCGCTGGTCAGGGTCTGCAGTGGTGCCCGGGGGCCTGTCAGGGGTCCCCAGGTGGGGTCCTCATCGGTGCATGAGGGTCCACTGGGGCTCACCACGTGGGGTCAGCTGCAGCGCCCGGGGACTTGACGGGGGTCCTCATTATAATGAGGAACCACTGGAAATTAGAGCCACAAATCTATTCTGACCTAGCTGTAGCAGTACAGAGTGCAGCCTGCATTCAGGTGATATATGAAAGAGATGAATTCTCTTTCATATAGAAAAGGAGTGGTTGCTGACCCCCCCTGCTTCGAACCCTGGCAGACCCTGGGGCACAGCGGTGGACACTCCTCCTTTGAGCCCCAGTGGGCCCCAGGGTGCGGTGGTGGACCCCCCCTGTGAGCCCCGGCGGGCCCCTGGGTGCAGCAGCAGACCATCACCAGTGACCCGCAGTGCACGCCCAGGCATGGTGGTGGACCCCCTCTGCAAGACCCAGCAGGCACCTGGGTGTGGTTGCTGACCCACCCCTGAGCCCTGGTAGTCTCCCGAGCCTGCAGCAGAATCCCACCTGCAAGTGCTGGCGGGCCCACAGTCGCAGCCGTGGACCCCTACTGGCGAGTCCGGCAGGCCCCAGGGCGCAGCAGTGGACTCTCACCTTCCAGACCTGGCGGGCCCCAGGGCGCGGCAGTGGACCGCTCCTGCAAGCCTTGGTGTGCCCACAGGTGTGACAGCAGAACCCCCCTTTGAGCCCCAGTGGGCCTTCGGACATGGCAGCAGACCCCTCCCTTTGAGCACCGCAGGCTGTGCTGTGCTCCCAGGTGCGGCGGAGGACCCCTCCCCACGAGCCCCAGCTGGCCCCAGGGGGCAGTGCTGGACCCCCCCTGAGAGTCTTGGCGTGCCTGTGGGTGCTGTTGCTGAACCCCCCTCTTTGAGCCCCAGTGGAACCCCGGGCGCAGTGGCGAACCCCCACTTCAAGCCCTGGTGGGCCCCAGGGTGACGCGCGGAAAAGACTTCACAAACATAGGGTTGTAAAGTATGTATACTTTATTGCGGTTCACCGGGCGCACTGGGAATAGCTTCCCTCAAAAAGTGCGCACCTGCCTGGTCGTCTCTCACAATTTTATACACAATTTTATACACTCTCCTTCTCTGGTTCTTTCTCCCTACCTCTCTACTTTTCTGTCTCTCCGGACATTCACCCTTCCAGTGCCCAAACCTTTTGCACAATGCAAATTGATCCTTTCCTAACCGAGGTGGTCCCCACCTCTGTTTCCTTTCTCCCTTGACAACTACCACTATTCTCTTCTGCCCTTGCTTATAATCCTCCCTATTACTAAACACTCTCCATGCTTCATCTAATAGCACTTCCAAATTCCTGCTCTCTGTGGTGCGCAGCTTCTGGAGATTGCGCCTAGTATCTCCTGTTGACTGTCCCAAAAACAGATACTAGCTGTTGTATTCCTATCTCCGACCCGGGATCCAGCAGTGTGTGCATTACATCCCTCAGGCGATCCAGGAATTCAGATGGTGACTCGGAGGGTCCTTGCTTAATTGCATACAGAGCTGACCAGTTTATGGTCTTGGGAATGGCCCTCTCCATTCCCTTCGAAATCCACCCCTGATAGGCCTGCAACCTCTCCATGTGGACTGACCTATTTGGGTCCCATTTGGATCTTGAAGAGGGAGATACTCCTTAACATCCCCTCCTGCAACCTTATAATGTTCCTCAGCCAAATCTGCTGCAGTTTTCAGAATCAGCTGTTTCTCTGTTTCCATCATATATTCCAATAACAGCTGAATATCATTCCAGTCAGGGTTATATCGTTTGATAACAAACTGGAAATGTTTAGTTACCCCTATCAGATCGTTCTGGTATTCTTTGGCAACCCTCTTCCAACCCTCTAAATCAGTGGTAGAGAAAGGTACCCTGATCAGCATTGTTCCGCCGTCAGGTAATACTGCCTCTCAAAGAGGTGCCTGTAAAACAGATTTTTTCCTAGTACAGGAGGATACAGGACTGTCTGGAGGAGTCACAGTCTCATCTGAGTCATCACCCTGTTCCTGTGGTCAAGGGGGAGGCTTAAATACATCTATCAGGTCTTGTTCTGGTCCCTGATGAATTTTGCTTATCTTAGTACACCTCTGTCCGATGCTGCATGCTGAACAACACCGTCTCAATTTGCCTTTAAGTCCTTTATTGTTTCCTCGCTCAAGGGCTAACACCATGGGGTCCTGTGGAGGCACAATTCCACAGTCTCTCTGCCACTCTGGGTGATTTCGGAGAGTGAAAAACATCTCTGCATATGCAGCCTCATCCCATTTACTTTCTCTTCTCAGAAACAACATCAACTGTAATATAGTGCTATAATTAATAGTTCCATTTAAGGGCCACTCCTCTCTATCCTCTAATTTATAAAGTGGCCACCACTGATTACAATATTTGATAAGAGTTCTTTTACTCTCTGTCCCCCCTTCGCCCCACTATATCCCTCCAATGTGTAAGTATACATCCTAAGGGGCTTTTCTGTGAGATTTCTTTGCTTTGACTTTGTCCCATTCTAATCTATAGCAGTTAATGTTCCACCATCCTCTAAAGATCTGTTTACTAATTTTTCCCAATCCCTCCAAAATCCACAGTATATACAAATAAAATCAGGCAACCGCAAATCAACTGCCTGTAGATGATTACACCAAGGACATCTGAGCCTGAAAGACCGATAATATGCCAGAGCAAATTTAGTTCCCTTTGGCATACACCCCAACAGCAGTTCTTATATTACACTATATTTACATATCTTTACAGATGTTTAAAAGAATACTTAAACAACAAATGTCCGGGCCTTTACAAATACAACATACAATTATTATTCCAATTAGAATTATTCCCCCAGCAGCTGCAAACACTGTAACAGTAATCATTAAGGCTCGCTTACCCCCCTCCCATCTCTTTTCACAATCTTCTTGTGGTTCCTGGAACCAGGGTATAACGGCTTCTACTCAAAAACCTCGTTTGGCCACTCTATTGGCCACCTTCCGCTTGGCTGCTCTACTAGCCACCTCCCAGTATGTCCTCGGGGTTTATGTCGTGCGCTAGACGTCTCTATGCAGCTTATTGACCTCCCCGGCCAATTGGCTTACCTTTATTAAGGCATACCGTTTGTTCGCAACCACAGGATCTTCTTCTATCCCTGCAGTGAGCAGCTGGGAGAGGAGATCCTCCGAGAGAGAAAAAGGGGCACAGGGTGCACCTAGGAGGTCCGCTCCACAGTCGATCCCGCAGCTGAACAGAGTTAATAGGGTTGTAAAGTACAACCCTAGGGTTGTAAAGTAGGTATACTTTATTACGGTGCACTGGGCGCACGGGGAATAGCTTCCCTCAGAAAGTGTGTGCCTGCCCAGTCGTCTCTCATGAATACCAGGACTACCTGGATACCAGGTTTGGGAGAGCAGATCTGAAGAAGAGATCTAGGGACCAGGACTGCAGACCACTTCTGGGAACCAGCTCTGGGGACCAACTCTGGGAAACTGGTCTGGGGAGCAGTTCTCAGGCCCAGTGGAACAGGTGTGCAGAGCAGGTCACATTAGCAGGTCTGGGGACCGGATCTGGGAACCATGTCTAAAAACATATCAGGGGACCAGCCCTGGGGAGCAGCCCTGGGGAACATGTCTGGGGACCAGATCTTTGGAACGGGTGTGAGGAGAAGGTGTAGGGAGTAGGTCTTGGTGGAGCACGTCTTGAGACCATATGTGGAAACTAGTTCCACGGAGCACTTCTGGGAAGTAGATCCCAGAATATGATCTGTGACCCAGCTCTGGGGACCATGTCTGGAGACCAGGTCCGGGGACAAGCTCTGGGGAGCAGACCTGTGGAAGAGATGTGGGAAGCAGGTGTGGGGAGCCACTCTGGAGAGAAGCACTGGGGACTGGGTGTGGGTACTGGTCTAGGAGCAGGTGAGGTACAGAACTGGGTAACAGATCTGGGGGGGATCACCGGGAGAGGGCACCGTGGGTACGCCGCTAGGTATGAGGGCATGCCAGGGGTCGCTGGACGGGGTCTGCTGAGAGGCCAGGGGCCAGCTGTGGCTCACCAGCAGAGGTCCACCGCCGCTCCCATGGGCCCGCTGGAGCTCACAGCAGGGTGTCCACTGGCATGCCCAGTGCTCTGCCGGGACTTGTGGGGGGGGTCCAGCGCCATGCTATGGGCCTGCTGGGGCTTGCAAGGGGGATACACCAGCAGGGCTTCAGGTGTGTGTGGGGGTTCCACAGCACCTACCGGGGGCCCACCATGGCTTGCAGGTAGGGGGTTCAATGCAGCTATGGGGGGCCTCAGAGCCTTGTGTGTGTGTGTGTGTGGGGGGGGGATCCAGTGCTGTGCCCAGGGGCCCAACAGGGCTCTTAATGGGGGGGAGGTCCACTGGCACAGCCAGGGTCCAGGGGTGGATCGCAGACGTGGGTCTGCCGCGACACTGGGGGCCTGCTGGGGCTCATAAGGTCCATC
Organism: Anas platyrhynchos; assembly: GCF_047663525.1. Classification (NCBI taxonomy): domain Eukaryota; kingdom Metazoa; phylum Chordata; class Aves; order Anseriformes; family Anatidae; genus Anas; species Anas platyrhynchos. The sequence goes on from NC_092600.1 coordinate 20,583,206, forward strand.
GGCGCGCCTGGTGCCCCACCAGGTCTTGCAAGGGGGGGGCAACTGACATGCCGGGGCCCTGCTGGGGATTGCAGTGGGGGATTCACCGCAGCTACTGGGGGCCCACTGGGGCTTGACGGAGGGGGTCCACTGGCGCACCCAGGGTCCGTCGGGGCTTGCAGTGGGGGGTTCACCGAAGCTACTGGGGGCCCCCCAGGACTCGAAGGGAGGGGGGCTACTGGTGCACCCCAGGCCCCATGGGGCTCACAGGAGGGTGCCACCACAGTTACTGGGGGCCTGCTGGACTCGAAAGGAGGGGTACACCAGTGTGTCTGGGGTACTACAGTGGGTCGCCAGCACGGGTCCACCACTGCACCGGGGGCCCTCTGGGGCTCCAATGGGGGGTCAACAGTAGCAACCAGTGGCCAGCCAAGGCTTGCAGAGGGGGGATCCACCATCATGCCTGGTGCCCTGCCGGGACTCCAAGGGGGGGGGGGGGTGCCAATGGCACGCCAGGGCCCCGCTGGGGCTTGCAAGGGGGAGTCAACAGTAGTGACCGGAGGCCCACTGGGGCTTGCAAGGGTGGTCCAACACAGCTACCAGGGGCATGCCAGGGCTCGTGGACAGGGAGGTACAGCGCAACTACCGGGGGCCTGCAGAGCCTCGAAGGGGGGGGTCCAAAGCCATGCAGGGGGGCCTGCCGACGCTTGCAAGGGGGGGGTCCACTGCTGCATTGGGGGCCCACTGGGGCTCCAATGGGGTTCAACGGTAGCGACAGGTGGCCTGCCAGGGCTTGTGGGGGCGGTCCACTGTCACGCCCAGTGCCCTGGTGGGACTCACAGGGGTGGTTCACTGGTGTGCATGGGGGCCCGCCAGGACTTGAATGGGAGGGTACTCTGCCACGTCCGGGAGCCTGCCAGGGTGCGCAGCAGGGAGTCCACCGCCGCGTCTGGGGTTCTGTGGTGGCTTGCTGCCGGGGGTAAGCTGCCTTGCCCGGGGGCCCTTGGGGGTTGTTGGCGGGGATGTGCTGATGTGCTGCCATGCCTGGGGACCAGCCAGCAGTTGCCAGTGGATGTGTGTTGAGGTGCCGGGGACCCGCCAGCGGTCACCGGCGGGGGTGTGACGCCATGCCCAGGGGCCCGCAGGGAGTATGCTGAAGCACACAGGGGACCGCAAGCTGTTGCTGGTGGGGGTGTGCCGAGGAGCCCCAGGACCTGCTGGGGATCGCCAGCTGTGGTCTGATGCTGCACCTGTGGTCCCGCCAGGGGTTGCCAGAGGGAGTGCACTGAGGCACCTGGGGGCCCACCAGGGATTGTCACTGGGGGTGTGCCGAGGTCCCCAGAGACCTGCTGGGTGTCACCAGCAGGGGTCCACGCCCACACCTGGGGGCCTGCTGGGGGTTGCTGGAGGGGGTGTGCCAATGCACCTAGGGACCTGCCAGGTATCGCTGGCGGGGGTGGGCCGCTGTGCCCAGAGGCCCAGCGGGGGTTTCCAGCAGGGGTCCTCCGCCATGCCTGGGGGTCAGACAGGGGTCACTGATGGGGGTCCGCAGCTGCCCCTGAGAACCAGCTGGGGGTCACTGGCTTGGGTCTGCCACCACACCTGGGGACCCTCAGGGGATCGCCAGCAGGTGTGTGCCAAGGAAGCTGGGCATTTGCCAGGGGTCGCAGGCTGGTGTCCATGACGTGTCTAATTTCCCTCAGGGTGTCCCGACTGTGTCCGAGGCACCTAGTTTCCTGCAGTGGTTTGCCGATGGGGGTCTGTTGTTGCACCCGGGAGCCCGCCAGGGGTCGCCAGAGGGTGTGCCGAGGTGCCAGGGAACCCTCCAGGGGTCACCGGCAGGGGTTTGCTGAGGCTCCTGGGGGCCCAGCAGGGGTCACCCGCTGTGGTCCACCACCGTGCCCAGGGACCCACCAGGGGTTGCTGGCGGGAGTCGGCTGCTGTGCCTGGTGGCCTGCCGGGGGTCACTGGCTGGAGTCTGCTGTCACGCCCAGGGACCAGCTGGTGGTCACCAGTGGAGGTGTGTAAGGCGCCCGTGGTCCCAATGGGGTTTGGTGGTGGGCGTTTGCCGCCACGAGCAAGGGCCCTTCAGGTGTCGCCAGCGGGGGGTGTGCTGAAGCACCATGGGCACACCAGGGGTCGCCAGAGGTGGTGTGCCAAGGTGTCTGGTGGCCCGACAAGTATCGCCAGCAGGGGTGAGCCGCCACGCCCAGGGTCCCATCAGGGGTCGCTGGCGGGGGTGTGCAGAGGTGCCCAGGGGTCACCAGTGCGGATCCGCCGCCACGCCTGGAACCCGCCGGGGGTCTCCAGAGGGGGTGTACCAAGGCGCTCAGAGACCCACCGGGGCTCACCGGTGGGGGTGTGCCTAGGTGCCTGGGGGCCCACCGGAGGTTGCCAGCTGGGGTCCGTTGCTGTGCCTGGGGACCTGCCAGGGGTAGTCGGCAAGGGTGTGCCAAGGCACCCAAGGGCCTGCCAGGGGATGCCAGCTGGGGTCTGCTGCTGTGCCTGGGAACCTACTGGTGGTCACCAGAGGCAGTGTACCGAGGCACCAAGGGACCTGCTGGGAGTTGCTGGAGGGGGTGCACTGCCATGCCAGGGGGGCCCACAAGGGGTTGCTGGAGGAGGTATGCCGAGGAGCCTGGGAGATCGCCAGGTGTCACAGGCTGGAGTCTGTGATGCACCTAGTTACCTGCAGGGGGTCGCCGCCAGTGGGAGTCAGCTACCGTGTCCGGTGTCCCACAGGGGGTCACTGGCTGGGTCTGCTGCCATGCCCAGGGACCCGCCAAGGCTCACTGGAGGGGGTGTGCCAAGGCGCCCTGGGGCCCACTGGGGGTCATCAGCAGGGGTGCACCAAAGTGCCTAGACAGCAGCTGGGGCTTGCTGGCAGGGATGTGCCAAGGCACCCTGGAACCCGCTGGGTGTTGCCGGCAGGGGTGTGCCAAGGTGCTCGGGAACCCGCTGGGGATTGCTGGCTGGGGTCCACTGCCATGCCCGGGGACCTGCCAGTAGACACTAGAGGGGGTGTGCTGCCGCCCCTGGGGGCCAGCTGGAGGTCCTCAGCAGGGGTGTGCTGAGGCGCCTAGTTTCCTGCAGTTGGTCACCAGCGGGGGTGAGCTGAAGCGCCCGGGGGCCCACTGCAAGTCGCTGGCTGGGGTTTGCTGCCACACCAAAGGGCCCGCTGAAGGTCACCAGCATGGTTGTGCTGAGGCACCTGTGGTCCTGCTGGGGTTCACTGGTGGGTGTCTGCCCCCATGCGCAAGGGCCTGCCAGGGGTCACTGTCAGGGATCCACTGCCATGCCCAGAGGCCCACTAGGGGTCACAGGTCTGGGTGTGCCAAGGTGCCTAGGGACCCGTCGGGGAGCACGAGGGGTTGCCGGTAGGAGTGGCACAACATACCCAGGGGCCCACAGGGTGTTGCCGTAGGGGGTGTGTCAGGGTGCCCGCCAAGGGTCACTGGCTGGGGTCTGCTGCCGTGCCCAAAGACCCACAGGGGGTTGCCAGCAGGGGTGTACCGAGGCGCCTGGGGTTCCGCTGGGGGTTGTCGGTGGGGGTCCGCGGCCGTGCCCAGAGACCTGCTGGGGGTAACCAGCTGGGGTCTGCCACTGCACCTGGGGATCCACCAAGGGGTCACTGGTGGGGGTGAGCCAAGGTGCCCAGGGTCCCACTGCGGGTCACCAGCTGGGGTCCACTGCCACACCTGGAGACCCACTGGGGGTTGCCAGTGGGGGTCCATTGCTGCATGTGGGTGCCTGCCAAGGGATGCCAGAGGGGGTGTGCCGCCGCCCCCGGGGGCCAGCCGGGGTTCGTAGGCAGGGGTGTGCTGAGGTGCCTAGAGACCAGGGAGCACCAGGGGTTGTCCACCACCGCACCCAGGGGCCTGCTGGGGGTCGCTGGTGGGTATGCGTTGCCGCACCCTGAGGCCTGCCACTGGTTGTCGTCAGGGCTGTGCCAAAGCACCTAGGGACCCACCGGGGCTAGCTGGCGGGGTGTGATGAAGTGACCGGGGGCTCGCCAGGCGTTGCCAGCAGGGGTGTGTTGCCACACCCAGGGTCCCAGAGGGGGTGTGCAGAGGTGCCCAGGGACCCGCCAGGGATCGCCGGCTGGGGTCCACTGCTGCACCCAGGGTCCCGCCGGGGGTCACCAGAGCAGGTACACTGAGGCAACCAGGGGCCAACCGGGGCTCGCAGGTGGGGGTGTACCAATGCGCCTATGGAACGAAAAGGGGTTGCTGGAAAGTGTATGCTGAAGTGTCCAGGGGTGCAACTGGTGGTTGCCAGCAGGGGTGTGCCACCGCACCTGGGGATCCATCGGGGGCTGCTAGCAGGAGTCAACTGCTGCACCTGGTGGCCCGCTGGGGGTCACTGGCTGGGGTTCACTGTCATGCCCAGGGACCAGCCTGTGGTTGCCAGTAGAGGTTTGTCACCGCCACGACCAAGGGCCCACCAGGTGTTGCTGGTGGTGATTTGCCACCATGCCTGAGAGCCTGCCAGTCGTCACCGGATGGGGTCTGCCGCCCCACCTGGGGACCAGCTGTGGGTTGCTGGCAGGGGTGGGCCGAGGTGCCCGGGGACCTGCTGGGTTCACTGGCGGCAGTGTGCTGAGACACCTGGGGGTCACCTTCGGGGGGCCTTCGCCGCACCCTAGGGCCTGGGGTCTGCTGCTTGTCACCGGATTGTGTCCTCCACCACACCCAGGGGCCCGCCGGGGGACACTAAAGGGGGTGTGCTGTTACCCCCAGGGGCCAGCTGGAGGTCGTCAGCAGGGGTGGGCTGAGGCGCCTAGTTTCCTGCAGGTGGTTGCCAGTGTGGGTGAGCCAAAGTGCCCAGGGGCCCACCGCAGGTCGCCGGCTGGAGATTGCTGCCACGCCAAACGGCCCGCTGAAGGTCACTGGCACAGTTGTGCTGAGGCACCTGTGGTCCTGCCAGGGTTCACTGGTGGGCGTCTGCTGCCATGCCTAAGGGCCCGCCGGGGGTCACAGGCCCAGGTGCGCCAAGGTGCCTAGGGACCCACTGGGGGGTGCTGGGGATCGCCTACTGCTGCATACAGGCGCCTGCCAGGGGTTGCTGGTGGGGGTCCGCCGCCTAGCATGGGGGCCCACCAGGGGTGGCTGGAGGGCATGCACCGCTGGGCCCAGGAACCTGCTAGTGGTCATCATCAGGGGTGTGCTGAGGCGCCTAGGAACCAGCTGGGGGCACGCTAGCAATTGTGTGCCAAAGCGCCTGGGAGCCTGCCAGGTGTTGCCGGTGGGGGTGTGCCAAGGTGCCCAGGGGCCCACCAGGGGTTGTTGGCGGGGATGTGACGAGGTGCCCAGGGCCCCCCTGCTGGTCGCCATCTGGGGTCCGCTGCTGCTTCCAGAGACCCGCTGCAGATCACTGGCTAGCATCCTCTGCCGCGCCCGGGTGCCCACCAGCTGTTGGCAGCTGGGGTACACTGCTGTGCACTGGGACCAGCCGGGGTTCACTGGGGGAGGGTGTGCTGAGGCACCTAGAGACCACCAGGGGGTCACTGGCAGGGGTGCGCCAAGGTGCCCAGGGTCCCACGGGGGGTTGCTGACTGAGGTCTGCCGCCATGCCCACGCACACTCCTGCCGACGACCCATGGTGGGTCCCTGTGCTCCTTGGCACACCCCCTCCAGCGACCCCCAGCTGATCCTAGGGCATGGCAGCAGACCCCAGCTGGCAACCCCCGGTAGGTCCCTAGGTGCCTCAGCCCAACCCCACCCATGACCCACAGCAGATGTCCGGGCACAGCTGCAGACCCCAGTGTCCCCCAGCATGCTGGACCACCCCCTCCAGCAATGCCTCAGCAGGTTCCTGGGCGGGGCAGAGGACCCCAGCTGGTGACCACCTGGGGGGCCCCAGGGCACAGCAGCACACCCCGTCTGGCAAGCTCTGGCAAGCCCTCAGAGCCTTGGCACCTCCGGCAACCCTGTGTGGATCCCAGGCACAGTGGCGCAACCCCTCTGATGAGTACAAGCATAGTAAAGCAGGCTCCTGAGAGGATGGGGAAACAAAGGGAAAGCTATTTACCTCTGAGAAGTTGTCCTTGATCTTTGTGCCGTGGACATTTGTCTTACATGCTCGGTGCACAAGTTTAGGGGTCCCTGTCTGTTGAAGGCTTACCTCTGAGAAGTCCTACATGGCTCCGTGCTGGGTCTGGCTGGAACATTAACTTTCCCTGCAGCAGCCCACACAGTGCTGTGCTCTGCACTTGTAGCTGGAACAGCAGTGTTATCACACCAGTGTTGTGTCTACTGCTGAGCAGTGCTGGCACAGCATCGGGACTCTAACCCTCCTAGGGGTGGGCAAAAAGTGAGAAGAGAAATATCACCAGGGCAGCTGACCTAAATCAACCAAAGGGATATTCCATACCATGTGATGTCACTCAGCAATAAAAGGTGGAAACAGGAAGAAGAGGGGAGGGGTGGGCTCTTGTGAAAACATCAGTCCTCCTCTCGTACACCAGCTACGTGCGTTGAGGCCCTGCTTCAAGGACGTGGTCAAGCGTCGCTCATTTGTGGGAAGTAGAGAGTAATTTCTTTCCTCTGCACTTCCACATAGTCTTCATTTGTTTTATTTGTTTGTTTTCCTCCCTTTTTTCCCTTTCCTCCTCCCTTTTCCCCTTTCCCTTTGTATTTCCTTTTAGTTAAATTGTTTAGATCATAATAATCTTTAATTATTATTATTTCCCTTTAATTAAATTATCCTTATCTCAACCCCTGAGTTGTTCTTTGCTTTACTTCTTCCTCTCCTCATGTAAGGAGGGGGAGTGAGAGAGCGGTTGTGGTGTTCAGCTGCCCAGCATGGTAAAACCACCACAGTCCTTTTTGGTGTCCAATGTGGGGCTTGAAGTGTTGAGATAACAATAGAATTGATTAAAACACGTACAACTAACACACTTACTTGCTAGTCACCATGTTCAGTGTTCTGTTAATAATGGCTTGTTTGATCACATGTCATGCAACCCGTGTCATAGTCTCCTTTCTCCTATATATCCGATCCGACCAAGTGCTACAATCTGTGTTCATTTTTTTGAATTCGCTGTGTTGCCAAGCACTGGCTTTGAGTTTAATCTGGCATTCAGGCTCTGCACTGTTATCATGTGGGTCTCATAGAAACCATCTTTTAGAGAATATTCAGAACTACACTGCCTTCCTTTCCTCATCTGGATACCAGTTTATTAATAATATCAGGAGTGGTACCTTTTCCTTCTTTCACAGTGAGCTAATTACCACAGTTTGGGAGTATTTTGAACATCCATGTGTAACCCATGTATTGCTATTTCTAATTCTGAATAACAGGTTTCCTCTCCTCTCTAAAATTAGTCGATTGTTTAGAAAGCTTACCTGGGAATCTGTATCGAAACAGTCTTGCGGTGAGTGGCAAGGTGTGTGGGATCACGTTGGCAGGTACCTGTCACAGGTGTGTCTTCCAATAGTTTTGAACTTCACCCCTGACCAAGTGCAAAATCCTAAAAACCTGGTAGAACGTTTGAGAGTTGTATGTCCTGACCCTGGTAATGCCAGAGAATGACAGCTTGCAGCATTGCGCTGGGTCCTGGCTTACTCCTATCAAACACTATTTAACATCATCCAGCACCTTGAAGAGCAGGAGGAAGTTTCTGAGTCTGATGACCAGATAACACATGCTGTGGCTGACCCAGAGGACCAACCAACTATGGTATCAGTCGCCCTTACAGTCAAGTCAAAACAATGGAAACGGAAGTCAGCTCATTTAGTAAGGGAAGAAGCCTCTCCTAAGAAGGAGGGAGAAGGGGAAATGGCAGGCACCTCTAAAGCAGAGCCATCACAAAAACAGCAGGAAGAAGAGATGGAAATCATAAAGGAATCAGAAACCACTCAATTCCTATCCCTGAGTGATTTGTGAGAAATACAAAAAGATTATGGTCGACACCCAGGTGAACACATCCTCACCTGGCTGCTTTGATGCTGGGGCCAATAGCCAACAATTAGAAGGCAATGAAGCCAAGCAGCTGGGAACCCTCTCTAAAGAAATGGTAACTGACAAAGTAATTGGGAGAGGAGCACAGGTCCAGAGGAGCCTCTGGAGACGACTTCTGGCAGCTGTGAAAGAAAGATATCCCCATAAGGAAGATACTGTATATCAAGTAGGCAAGTGGACCACTACGGATAAAGGTCTCCAGCATCTGCGGGAATTAGCTGTGTGGGAGATGGTTTATAGCAATTTGGACAATGCCCAGACACCTCAAGATCCCAATGAAGTCCAGTGCACAACATCCATGTGGCATAAATTTGTGCGGAGTGCACCATCAGCACATGCCAGTACACTGGTAGTAATTAACTGGGATGAGGGGATGGGACCAACAGTGTATGATCTGGCCTGCCAGCCTCAAAAATATGAAGACAATCTCTCTGCTCCGCTACAGTCCTGTGTCTCAGCTGTGGAGAATCTGTCTGAAAGACTTGACCACCTCGTAGAACGAGCATATTCTCCATATTCCCCCTCATCTAGACGGAGTGATGCTTCAGTCACTAAGAATCAGCATTTACCTGCTCAAGAGAGAGTACCCAAGACGTACACCACATGGCACCTTGTGGTTTTATCTGTGTGACCACGGGGAAGATATGAGGAAATGGGATGGTGTACCTACTTCAACCCTAGCTGCTCGGGTACGTGAACTGAAAGGAAATACAGCAGCAAGAAGAGGGGCTCCTAAGAGAAATGCTGCTCCAGTTTCTATTGGGCAGTTCCCCAGAGGCAGTAGAAAAGCTGATATTATCCTTGACCCTGATGAAGGGACCTCTGCTTCTCATTTGCAAGAATTAAGTGGCAGATGCTCCAACCAGGATGAGAGGGGCCCTGCCTCTGGCCAGGCAGAGGAGAGGGATAACCAGATTTTTTGGACTGTGTGGATGGCGTGGCACATCGGAACCACAAGAATACAAAGCTCTAGTGGACACTGGAGCACAATGTACCTTAATACCATCAGGCTACCAAGGGACAGAACTCACCTGTATCTCCGGAGTGACAGGAGGATCCCAACAACTATCTGTACTGGAAGCTGAAGTGAGTCTAACTGGGAATGAGTGGCAAAAGCATCCCATTGTGACTGGCTCAGAGGCTCTGTGCATCCTTCGCATAGACTACCTCGAGAGTGTACTTCAAGGATCCAGAAGGATACTGGTGGGCTTTTGGCATAGCTGCTTTGAGCACAGAGAAGATCAGGCAGCTGGCTACCCTGCCTGGCCTTTCAGAAGACCCTTCTGTTGTAGGATTGCTGAAAGTTGAAGAACAGCAGGTACGAATTGCTACCACAACGGTGCATTGACGGCAATTTCGCACCAACTGAGACTCCCTGATTCCCATCCATGAGTTGGTTCACCATCTGGAGAGTCAAGGAGTGATCAGCAAGACTTGCTCACCCTTTAATAATCTTATATGGCCAGTGCAAAAGTCTAATGGCGAGTGGAGGCTAACAGTGGACTACCGAGGCCTGAATGAAGTCACACCGCCATTGAATGCTGCAGTGCCGGACATGCTAGAACTTCAGTACGAACTAAAGTCAAAGGCAGCCAAGTGGTACGCCACAATTGATATTGCTAATGCATTTTTCTCCATCCCTTTGGCAGCAGCATGCAGGCCGCAGTTTGCTTTCACTTGGAGGGGCATCCAATACACCTGGAATCGACTGCCCCAGGGGTGGTAACACAGCCCCACTGCCATGGACTGATCCATTCTGCGCTGGAACAAGCTCCTGAACACCTGCAGTACATCGATGACATCCTTGTGTGGGGCAACACAGCGGAAGAAGTTTTTGAGAAAGGGAAGAAAGTAATCCAAATACTTCTGAAAGCTGGTTTTGCATTAAACAGAGTAAGGTCAAGGGGCTTGCACAGGAAATCCAGTTCTTGGGGCAGGATGGACGTCGCCATATTCCGATGGATGTGATCAATAAAATAACGGCAGTGTCTCCGCCAACTAGCAAAAAAGAAATGCAAGCTTTCCTAAGCCTTGTGAGATTCTGGAGAATGCATGTTCCAGGCCATAGTCAACTTGTAAGTCCTCTATATCGAGTGACTCGAAAGAGAAGCTATTTCGAGTGGGGCCCTGAGCAACAACAGGCCTTTGAACAAATCAAACAAGAAACAGCTCGTGCAGTAGCCCTTGGGCCTGTCTGTACCAGACCAGATGTGCAAAACATACTTTACACTGCAGCTGGGGAGCATGGCCTCACCTGGAGCCTCTGGCAGAAAACCCCAGAAGAAACTCGAGGTCAACCTCTGAATTCCAACTTCAGCACCTGTAGAAAACACAAAGGTAAAGGTAGTTGATCCTCAGATATTCAACTTTGTACTATCTAGCTCTGCATCTTTATGTAGAAGCAGTCATTCAGTGTGACCTCCCTTCCTTCACTCTTCCCCAAGTGTCCGAAGTTATTTTTATCTGTTCTTATTAGAGGAACTTTATTCTAAATTGGAATGTTTATACTTCTGTTTCAGCTTCACTTTTAGAGAGAAAGAAGCCAGAAAGCTACGTGTATCTTACATATATCATACATTTGTTGAGGGTTTACCCTTTGAACAATAAGGACTAAATTAGTCAAGATTGCAATCTTATGTCCTTTTTTTTCCCCCCTCTTCTTAAAGAGACCATTGCATGATCTTATAAAACCCTAAATAGAATTTTTTAGGGCACAGAGCACTGCATGTTCAAGCCTGATACAGAGATTTCTAGTAGTTTCTACCTCAGGAATTAACGTTTCCCTTGTCTTCTGCAATTCCTAGTGTGTGCACCTGTTTACTTAGGTAAATGATACTCAGTTTTGTTCCAGTCCTTCCTTTCTCCCACAGTGCTGAGTGAGCAAAAGGCTTTGTGGTGCTTAGCTGCCTGCACACCACAGGCACTTACCGAGTCCAAATCTATATCCATCAGAGAATCGGGTATCACAGAATCACAGAATTTCTAAGTTGGAAGAGACCTCAAGATCATCGAGTCCAACAGTCCCCACTAACAGTCCCCACTAACAGTCCCCACTAAACCATATCCCTAAGCTCTACATCTAAACATCTTTTAAAGACTTCCAGGGATGGTGACTCCACCACTTCCCTGGGCAGCCTGTTCCAATGTCTAACAACCCTTTCAGTAAAGAAGTTCTTCGTAAGATCCAACCTAAAACTCCCCTGGCACAATGTAAGCCCATTCCCCCTCATCCTGTCACCAGTCACATGGGAGAACAGATCTCACCTCACTACAGCCTCCTTTAAGGTACCTGTAGAGAGCAATAAGGTCACCCCTGAGCCTCCTTTTCTCCAGGCTGAACAAGCCCAGCTCCCTCAGACGCTCCTTGTAGGACTTGTTCTTCAGGCCCCTCACCAGCTTCGTTGCCCTTCTCTGGACTCGCTTGAGCACCTCGATGTCCTTCTTGTAGCGAGGGGCCCAAAACTGAACACAGTACTTGAGGTGCGGCCTCACCAGAGCTGAGTATAGGGGGACGATCACTTCCCTCGCCCTGCTTCTTATACAAGCCAGGATGCTTTTGGCCTTCTTGGCCACCTGAGCACACTGCTGTCTCATATTCAGCCGACTATCAACCAATACTCCCAGGTCCTTCTCTGCCAGACAGCTTTCCAACCATTCCTCTCCCAGCCTGTAGCTCTACTTGGGGTTGTTGTGCCCCAGGTGCAGGATGTATTTGTAAAAAGATTTTTTGTTGTCTTTAATGGCAGTAGCCAGATTGAGCTCCAGATGAGCTTTGGCCTTCCTAATTTTGTCCCTGCACAGCCTTGTTACCTCCTTATAGTCCTCCTCAGTGGCCCGCCCTTTTTTCCAAAGATTATAAACCCTCTTTTTTCTCCTAAGATCAAGCTGCAACTCTCTGTTGAGCCAGGCCAGCCTTCTTCCACGCCGGCTCGTCTTTGGGCACATGGGGACAGACCGCTCCTGCGCCATTAAGATTTCCCTCTTGAAGAGCGCCCAGCCTTCCTGGACTCCTCTGCCCTTCAGAACCGCCTCCCAAGGGACTCTACCAACCAGTGTCCTGAGCAGCACAAAGTCAGCTCTCCGGAAGTCCAATACAGCGGTTTTACTGGTTCCCTTCCTGGCCTTGCCAAGAATAGAGAACGCCACCATTTCATGGTCACTCTGCCCAAGACAGCTTCCGACAACCACATCCTCCACCAGTCCTTCTCTGTTTGTGAAGAGGTCTAGCGGCGCGCCATCCCTGGTAGGTTCACTAACCAGCTGCGTCAGGAAGCTATCTTCCACGCTCTCCAGAAACCTTCTAGACTGCTTTCTCTGGGCTGTGTTGTGCTTCCAGGATATGTCAGGGAAGTTGAAGTCCCCCACAAGAAGAAGTGCCGATGATTTTGCAACTTCTGTCAGCTGCCTGTAGAACTCCTCATCTGTCTCCTCATCCTGGTTCGGCGGTCTATAACAGACCCTGACCAGGACACTAGCCTTGTTGGCCTTCCCGCCGATCCTAACCCAAAGGGACTCGACCTTCTCATTCCCAGCCTCAAGTTCTACAACATCGAAGGATTCTTTAATATAGAGAGCCACACCACCACCCCTTCTGTGCTGCTTGTCCTTCTGTCCCTTCTGAAGAGCTTATAGCCAGGCATTGCAGCACTCCAGTCATGAGACTGGTCCCACCACATCTCCGTGATGGCAACCAAGTCGTAGCCTGCCTGCTGCACGATGGCTTCCAGCTCCTCCTGTTTGTTACCCATGCTGCGTGCATTGGTGTAGATTATGTGCATTGCGTACAGTGCATTGGGTACTGGCATTCCAGAAAACACAAGCACTGTCCACATGCTGGAGGAAGAATTCCACTTTTTTCTCTGAAAAAGAGGCAGAGCAGAAAATAGGATACAGTACATCCAGAATGACCATGCAGTCCAATAAGCACAGCCTCATACCGTGAACAGATACAATAGCAGAACTTTCACCTGCAACATTATCAGACAGTATTTAACAGCCTGGATTAAAACATGTTCATACACACCTTCTTTGTAATGTTTTGTTTATCATATAGGCACAACTGTAAATATTACAAGGAGCTTGCAAAGACAAGAAGTGAAAAGATGCCTAATTCTTACTACAGTCTAGACCTCGCAAACAGGGATAGTTGTATGGCTGGGGAGAAGTGACAGCAGACCCAAGGTACGTTTTGCAGTCAGACAGTTAAACTACCTGTTCAGATCTACATTATCTCAATGGATACATGGAACTGTTCCAGATGGAAAGTCCTATATTGATGGAATTAATAGAATTTAATGGAAAGTCCTATATTAAGCTTGTACTGAAAATAGTATTTGGGAAACAGAATGCAGAAACACCACATGAAATCAGCTAACTAACCCAGTTCAACACAGAACATGCAAGACTAGAGCAACCTCAAGCAGAGTTGTACGAGCCTTAGTACTCTGGAGGATGCCTTTCTCTGTAAGGCTGTAAGCTGTAAGTCAGTCGCCCACAGCAATGGGACAAATGCTAAAGATGAACTCTATCTCCAGCACACACCCAAGTAAATCACTAGTGCACCAGGTAGTGCCTTACAGCATCAAATGCATGCCTTTCGGTGCTACTCATTTAAGTTCTGCAGAAGGTGCAGAAACAGATGCCTGCTTGAATCTCACACTATGAGCTACAAATCAAAATGACTTTACTGTAGCTGACTCTCAGAAGTTTTAGGCTTGTATTGAGTTATCCTTTGGCTGGGAGTAGCTCTAGCCACGTTTTGAATCTTCACCTGCAATACCAGAATTATTTTGTACTGTAGATTTTACCAATGTGTTACAGGTGAAAAGTGCTGCTTTTTGTTCTGGGTATAGCTAGGACGGAGTTAATTTTTTTCATAGCAGTCCCTATACTGCTACATTTTGGATTTGTGCCTTAAACAAGCCACTGTTTTGGCTGTTGCTAAACAGCGTTCACACAGTTTCAAGGCTTTCTCTTCTTCCCCCACAGTGAGAAGGTCGAGGGTCTGCTAAAAGTTAGGAGAGGACATAACCACACCTGACTCAAACTTAACCAAAGGGATAGTCTATGCCATATAATGTCCTAGTCAGCAATATAAAATGAGGGGAGGGGAGTTTCGTGGAGTGCAGACATTGCTCAGGGAGTACCTGGACACTGCTCTATTTGTGGCAGGTGGTGAGTGACTATTTTTATCACTCATTGTTTTTTTTTTCCCTTTCTTCTTCCTTTTTCCTTTGCTAATTAAACACTAGTAGTGGGAATACAGCTACACACTGCACCTAGCCCTTGTACCTATGTTTTCAGAAAGTATGTGGTCTTTAAGCAGTTGTAGCAAGCAACTTATTTGCAGGTTTGCAAGTCTCCCCTACAAAAAGACTTTATCTGTTTTTATCCTTTTGTTTTGTAAACTGACACCAGCCCTCCAAAGCATATGTTTCAGACACAAAAGAGTTACTGGGCCCAAAACAAGGCAAGGATGCTCAGTTATTTTACAATCCTGATAAAGAAGATCTAATGCATCATCAATCTCTGAGTTTGATCGTAGCAGTTCAGACACCTAAACAATGAGAGGGAGGAGTGGAGGGGCAGGTGCTGATCTCTTCTCTCAGGTGACAGCGACAGGACAGGCATAGAGCTGTGACAGGGGAGGGTCAGGCCGGATGTTAGGGAAAGGTTCTGCACCAAGACATGGCTGGGCACTGGAACAGGCTCCCAGGACAGTGGTCACGGCACTGAGCCTGCTGGAGTTCAAGGAGTGTTTGGGCAACGCTCCAAGATGTATGGTCTGATTTCTGGGTGGTGCTATATGGAGCTAGGGGGTGAACTTGGTAGTCCTCGTGGGTCCCTTGCAACTCAGAGTAATCTATGATACTTCAGACTTGCTGATTAGAATCCCTACCGTTGAAGGCTTTCAAGAAAGGTGCCTGGAAAATGGTATTTTCTTGTGCAACTATAAATTTTGTTAATAATGAAATCCTGAACAGTATTTGTGTGTTTCCTGTTCTCAAGTCAGATTAGACAGCAGTAACATCAAGTCCTCCCCACTGTATTAAAGGGTGGGAGCTGGTGGGTGCTCGTGGAAATCCATCAGTCTTCACACAAAATCCATACATTTATCCTTCCACCCCCCCCCAAAAAAAAACCACAACAACAACAAAACAAAACACAACAACCACCACAACCAAACCAGATGTTGAAAAAGAGACAAAGAAAACAGAAACAAGCAAGGACTTGCTCCTGACTAGCTATCTGGCCAGCTTCTCTTAATATGACTTCTTTAACATTATCAAAACATGACCTATTTTACCATGTTTTCCTGCATGAATCACTGCTTGTATACACTATTTGCCAAAGGCAAATGCTATGTGAAAAATCCATGTTTAAGTGCAATTTAAAGTACTTCACAAATATTTCTTTCCTGATGCATCTCTACTACAAAACATTACGCAAATAAGAAGAGTGAATTATTATTATGTATGGTTATTACAACCATACCACATATTCCAAATATGAAGTTCAGTTACACTCATGATATCCAAGTCACCCTCTCACAGCTTACTTATTCATGTGGCCTTCTCAACGTTGGCATCTGTGTCCACATACACATCACAGATCCCTTCACTGTGTCCCATCACTGGAATTCCCTTAGCAGCTTTCTGGATATTCCTGACTAGCTGGGACAAGCCATGTGGAATGATTAGATCTATCAGCTTCTCCAAATGGCAGAGACCTTCCACTTCCTTGCTTGTATTCACCTGTGAAAGTTGTGACACAAACAGTCAATGGCCTGAATTCTCAGGCTCTGCCTCTGTTTTTTATACATGTCACGGCAAAAAAGTTGTTGATTTAATTCTAGACACTTACTAGTTGCACTGCATCTTTGACTCCACAAATGGAGAGTGCTTCTTGAGTCAGATGATGAAGGATTTGATTGCTATAAGCTGCCTCTTTCCCTCCTTTTAGTAGCAAGTCATTTCCACTAGCTATGGCCAAAGAAGACACCCATCAGACGGGATTTAAAAAAAAAAAAAAAAAAAGTGATCTGACTCCTCTGTGAGAATAACATCTGCAAAATAGAGTAAGAACAGGATTTTGAATTCTGCTGACTTACTCAATGTTAATATACGGCACCAAGAAATTTTTCCGAGTCAGAACATGTAACTCCAGAAATGAAGTAATCTTAACATTTCAGGAACAAACTTGAGCTTCAGGGTACTACTGGCAAAGGGAGACTGCAGTAAGTCAAAGGAAACCCTGAACATAGGCTCTGGCACAAATTCGGTAGCTGTGTAAAACTATTTCAGATGCAAGAACTCTTATCCCGAATCATTCTGGCTGGAAGTAGCTAATAAGCTCTTCCTATGCAGAACATTTTTGTTGTGCTCTCTTACGCAGAAGCCTTTTATTTTATTGCACTGATTTCATATTTATAACTAGAAGCTGTCCTTGCTCATGGCCGGGGGGGAGTAGATGACCTTTAAGTTCCCTTCCAGCACAAACCATTCTATGATTCTATGACTCCTCCCACTAGACCAGATTGCTCAAAGCCCCATCGAACCTGGCCTTAAATACTTCCAAGGGATGGTGCATCCACAACTTCCCCAAGCAGCCTGTTCCAGTGCCTCACCACCCTCATAGTAAAGATTTTTTTCCTTTTATCTCATCTAAATCTACCCTTTTAGTATAAAGCCATTACTCCTTGTCCTGTCATTACACTCCCTGACAAAAAGTCCCTCCCCAGCTTCCCTAAAGCTTGCTTTAGGTACTAGAGGGCCACTATAAGGTCTCCCCAGAGTCTTCTCTTCTCTAAGCTAAGCAATCCCAGTTCTCTCAGCCTGTCTTCATAGGAGAGGTCCTCCAGCCCTCATCAGCTTTGTGACCCTGCTCTGGACCTGCTCTAAGAGATTTATTTCTTATGTTGGAGTCCCCAGAGCTGAATGCAGCACTCCAGGTGGGGCCTCACAGGAGTGGAGTAGAGAGCGAGAATCACTTCCCTGGACCTTCTGGTCATACTTTTAATGTGGCTCAGGATACAGCTGGCTTTCTGGTCTGCAACTGCACATCGCTGGCTCATGTAGAGCTTTTCATCCATCAATGCTCCCAAGTCCTTCTCTGCAGGGCTGCTCTCAATCCACTCATCAGCCAGCCTGCATTCATTCTTGGGAGTGCCTTGATGATGATGCTGAACCTTGCACTTAGCCTTCTTGAACTTCATGAGGTTCTCACGGGCCAACCTCTTAAGCATGTCAAGGTCAACTCAGACCAACTCCTTTTCCCTACTAGTGTCCTCTGGGTAAAAAGTCACCATGTTTGATACTCTACCTCATCCTGCAGTCCACAATTTGAAAGGAATACTGAAAAAATAAGGAATACTTCAGAAAGATACACTAAATGACAATGATCTAGGAACCTTGCCGTACCCAGATACTGTGTGTCTTTAACATATAAAACTAGACATTAAAATGCAATTTGATTGTATCTTGTTAAGACTCTGCCTCTCTGAAGATCAGCATCACAAAAGAAAACTGCAAAGACAAGCTTATTTAAATTAAAAAAATCCAATCCATAATGGGCTTCAAAACAGTTTGTTCCCTTTAAATAATAATAGAGCATGGGTATACTTCAGAACGATTGGATTTATTGAAATCTATAGGAAGCAGTCTGTGAAATATGATCTCAGAACTTCGCCTTGTAAGTATTCGAGACAAACATGTTATTTGTATATGCTTATTAGAAGCTAAACTGTTAGTCTGCAATTGTTTCACCATTACTGCAACTCAAGACTGAACTCTGAGCACTGACTCAATTCCATGTATGGTAGGTATCTCCAGCTAGCTATCAGGTACACACTACTCCATGGAGAAGTCAAATTTCCTCTGTAATTGCTTACCCAAACCAGTGTGAGATGCAATAGTAAACTATGGAGGAAACAACCTCTCCTCTGCACTCAGAGTTCATCCTACTATCAGCTACAGCATGGGAGAGAAACCATATTATTCAGATGCAAAGGTATCAAAGATGGTCCTCTGAAGTTACATCGGAGAACTTGAGGATGGGGGCTGGCAGGAAGAAAAGTAACTAACAAGACAAGCCATCCTAAGCCTGTAAAAAAAAAAAAAATGTCAGGGCGTGGGGGTGGGAAGCCAGTAAGAATCAGCCTGATAAAATGTTTACAAATGAGATAAAGAAGAGGAGATGGGGAAAGATTGGCTATGCAAGGCAAGAGACCCAGGAGGCAAAGGCTGGAGTCTAGGGAGGCAGACTAGAATTTGACAAGGAAACATACTGGTTTTCTATGAAGAACAGAGCTAGCAGCAATGAAGTAATAATGGCAGACAAAGGACACTAGTGCCTTTTCCTTTCACATGAACTTTGCCTAGCGCATACTCCCCTTCAGTATGATATGAGGACAAACACTCATGAAATTCAGTTATGAAATATGAAGCTGCCCTTTGGCAATCTCTTTTTAAGTGCCCATACCCATCCCTTGCTCCTCAAACACTTGCTCATATGTTAGAGGAACTCTCAGTCTTGCTAAAAATACCGGCAGTAAGAGCCTAAACTTATCTTTCCACAAGTGAGTGAAAGCTATCATTCTGCCTCAGTGCAAACATGCAGTATCAGTATGGGACAGACCACTCAAAGCCTAGAACTTCTACTTTGTGCTATTTTTTTTTTTTTTTTAGCATGTATTCTTAACAGTTTCAGTTTGTTATTAACAATCTATATTAAACATTTGATGTTTAATCGTAGCCTGCAGTTCAGCTGTATTTGGCATGGACAGGAAAGTGCTCGTTGGTAGGAACCTCGTAAGTTGCAAGTTTCTCCATTAACACCAGTGACAGGACCCGCGGGAATGGGGTTAAGCTGAGGCAGGGGAAATTTAGGCTTGACATCAGGAGGGAGTTCTTCACAGAGAGGGTGGTTGCACAGTGGAACAGGCTCCCCAGGGAAGTGGTCACTGCACCGAGCCTGACTGAATTTAAGAAGAGATTGGACTGTGCACTTAGTCACATGGTCTGAACTTTTGGGTAGACCTGTGCGGTGTCAAGAGTTGGACTTGATGATCCTTAAGGGTCCCTTCCAACTCAGGATATTCTATGATTCTATGATTCTATGATCATTGCAGCATCATCACAGCATCATTACAGTCATCACAGCATCATTACAGCATCATCGCAGCATCATCAGAGCATCATCACAGAGTCATCAGAGCATCATCACAGAGTCATCACAACATCATCACAGCGTCATCACAGCATCATCGCAGCATAATTGCTGCATCATCACAGCGTAATTACTGAATCATGACAGTCATCACAGCATTATCACAGCATCATCTCTGCATCATCACAAAATCATGACAGCGTCATCAAAGCGTCATTACAGCTTCATCACAGCATCATCACAGCATCATCAAAGCATAATCAAAGCATCATCACAGCATCATCAGAGCATCATCACAGAGTCATCACAACATCATCACAGCGTCATCACAGCATCATCAGGGCAGCGTCGCTGCATCATCACAGCGTCATCACAGCATCATCTCAGCATCTTCACAACATCATCACGGAGTCATCACACCATCATTGCAGCATCATCACGGCATCATGGCATCATCACAGCATCATCACAGCATCATAAAAGAGTCATTACAGCATCAACACAGAGTCATCGCAGCACAATCTCTGCATCATCGCAGCATCATCACAGCATCATCACAGATTCATCATAGCATAATCGCTGTATCATCACAGCATCATCGCAGCATAATCACAGCATCATCACAGCGTCTTCACAGCATCATGACAGTCATCACAGCATCATCGCAGCGTCATCACAGCATCATCGCAGCATAATCGCTGTATCATAGAATCATAGAATCATAGAATATCCTGAGTTGGAAGGGACCCTTAAGGATCATCAAGTCCAACTCTTGACACCGCACAGGTCTACCCAAAAGTTCAGACCATGTGACTAAGCGCACAGTCCAATCTCTTCTTAAATTCAGTCAGGCTCGGTGCAGTGACCACTTCCCTGGGGAGCCTGTTCCACTGTGCAACCACTCTCTCTGTGAAGAACCCCCTCCTGATGTCAAGCCTAAACTTCCCCTGCCTCAGCTTAACCCCGTTCCCGCGGGTCCTGTCGCTGGTGTTAATGGAGAAAAGGTCTCCTGCCTCTTGACACCCCCTTACGAGGAAGTTGTAGACTGCGATGAGGTCTCCCCTCAGCCTCCTCTTCTCCAGGCTGAACAGGCCCAGTGCCCTCAGCCGTTCCTCGTACGTCTTCCCCTCCAGGCCTTTCACCATCTTCGTAGCCCTCCTCTGGACACTCTCCAACAGTTTCATGTCCTTTTTATACTGTGGTGCCCAGAACTGCACACAGTACTCGAGGTGAGGCCGCACCAGCGCAGAGTAGAGCGGGACAATCACCTCCCTCGACCTACTAGCGATGCCGTGCTTGATGCACCCCAGGACACGGTTGGCCCTCCTGGCTGCCAGGGCACACTGCCGGCTCATATTCAACTTGCTGTCTACCACGACCCCCAGATCCCTCTCTTCTAGGCTGCTCTCCAGCGTCTCATCGCCCAGTCTGTACGTGCAGCCAGGGTTTCCCCGTCCCAGGTGCAGGACCCGGCACTTGCTCTTATTGAACTTCATGCGGTTGGCGATCGCCCAGCTCTCCAACCTATCCAGATCCCTCTGCAAGGCCTTTCCACCCTCAACACAGTCCACAACTCCTCCAAGTTTGGTGTCATCAGCAAACTTGCTCAAAATGCCTTCTATTCCTACATCCAGATCGTTTATAAAAATATTGAAAAGTACCGGCCCTAAAATGGAGCCTTGAGGGACCCCACTAGTGACCGCCCACCAGCCTGACGCAGCGCCATTCACCATAACCCTTTGGGCCCTGCCCGTTAGCCAATTGCTCACCCATCGTATGATGTTTTTATTTAGCTGTATGGTGGACATTTTGTCCAGTAGGATCCTATGGGAAACCGTGTCAAAAGCCTTGCTGAAGTCCAAAAAAATCACATCAGCTGGTTTCTCTTGGTCCACCATACGGGTGATCTTATCATAAAAGGAAATCAGGTTAGTTAGGCAGGACCTACCCTTCACAAACCCATGCTGGCTGGGACCAATGACTGCTTTGTCCCCCAGGTGCGCCTCAATACGTTTGAGAACCATCTTCTCCATGATTTTACCAGGCACTGACGTGAGACTGACAGGCCTGTAATTGCTAGGGTCTTCTTTCTGACCCTTCTTGAAAATCGGCACAACATTTGCCAGCTTCCAGTCTACCGGGACCTCTCCAGACTCCCAGGATCGTTGAAAAATAATTGAGAGAGGTTCCGCGATGACATCCGCCAGCTCTTTCAGCACCCGGGGATGAATCCCATCCGGACCCATGGACTTGTAGGGATCCAGGTGGAGTAGCAAATCCCGCACACGTTCAGGGTCGGTTGGGAGTTTGTCATCCCCACCGTCCCGGTCCTCCAGCTCAGGGCACCCTGGGTCCCGAAGCCCATCATCGGCATTGAAGACAGAGGCAAAGAAGGCGTTAAGCGTCTCTGCTTTGCCTATGTCATCGTCTGTGAGAAGACCTTCCCTATCATCACAGCATCATCGTAGCATAATCACAGAATCATGACAGAGTCATCATAGCATTATCACAGAATAATCGCAGCATCATCAAAGAATCATCACAGCATCATCGCTGCATCATCGCAGCATCATCACAGCATAATCGCTGCGTCATCACAGCATCATCAAAACATCATCGCTGCATCATCACAGCATCATCACAGCTTCATAGCAGCATAATCACAGAGTCATCACAGGAGCTTCACAGCATCATCACAGCATCATCGCAGCATCATCATAGAGTCATCAAAGCATCATCACAGCATCATCGCAGCATTATCACAGAGTCATCACAGCATCATCACTGCATCATCACAGCATCACATCTGCATCATCACAGCATCATAACAGCGTCATCAAAATGTCATCACAGCAGCATCACAGCGTACATCACAACATCATCACAGCGTCATCGCAGACTCATCACAGCATCATCAGTGCATCATAACAGCATCATCACAGTGTCATCGCAGCATCGTCACAGCATCATTGCACCATAATCACAGAGTCATACCAGAATCATCACAGAGTCATCGCAGCAGCAACTCAGCATAATTGTATGACGAGCTGCGTAAGGGTACGACTGGGGACTTCAGTTGTACCCAAAGCCTTCCTTTGGGGGCACTTTTGGATGGGCGAAAGGGGCTCGCAACGCGTTTTCTGGGGCCCTATTCTTCAGTTGTCTCTGAAGCTAGCAAGGGAAATATTTAGGCTTGCTGAGAAAGAGCGAATAAGGAGGGTCCAGTTGCATGTGGGGCTGCGTAATGGCTCCCCTGGGCACTTCAGATGTATCCAAAGCCTTCCTTTGGGGGCACTTTTGAATGGGAGAAAGGGGCTCACAACGAGTTTTCTGGGACCCGATTTTTCAGTCGTCTCCGATGCTGGCTAGGGATATATTTAACCTTACTGTGAAAGAGCGAACGCGGAGGGTCCAGTTGCATGTGGGGCTGCGTAAAGGCTCTCCTGGGGAGTTCACTTGTACCCAAAGCCTTCCTTTGGGGACACTTTTGGATGGGCTAAAGGGGTCGGAACGCGTTTTCTAGCGCCCGGTTTTTCAGTTTTCTACCACGCCGGCTCGGGCTATATTTAGCCTTGCTGTGAAAGACTGAACCCGGAGGGTCCAGTTGGATGTGGGGCTGCGTAAAGTCTCTTCTGGAGAGATCACTTGTACCCAAATCCTTCCTTTGGGGCCACTTTTGGATGGGCGAAAGGGGCTTGCAACGCGTTTTCTGGGGCCCAGTGTTTCAGTCTTCTCCCACGCCGGCTAGGGCTATATTTAGGCTTGCTGTGAAAGAGTGAACCCGGAGGGTCCAGTTGCATGTGGGGCTGCATAAAGGATCCCCTGGGGAGTTCACTTGTACCCAAAGCCTTCCTTTGGGGGCACTTTTGGATGGGCGAAAGGGGCTTGGAATGCGTTTTCTGGGGCCCAATTTTTCAGTCGTCTCCGATGCCGGCTAGGGCTATATTTAGGCTTAGTATGAAAGAGTGAACCCAGGGGGTCCAGTTGCATGCGGGGCTGCGTAAAGGCTCCCCTGGGCTGTTCAGTGTTACTCAAAGCCTTCCTTTTGGGGAACTTTTGGATGGGCGAAAGGGGCTCGCAACGCGGTTTTTTTGGCACAATTTTTCAGTCGTCTCCGATGCTAGCTAGGGAAAAATTGAGTCTTCCTGTGAAAGAGCGAATAAGGAGGGTCTAGTTGCATGTGGGGCTGCGTAAAGGCTCCCCTGGGCTGTTCAGTTGTATCCAAAGCCTTCCTTTGGGGGCACTGTTGGATGGGCGAAAGGGGCTCGGAACGCGTTTTCTGGGGCCCGATTTTTCAGTCGTCTCCGATGTCGGCCAGGGTTATGTTTCGGGTTGCTGTGAAAGAGGTTATTTAGGCTTGCTGTTATTTGGGTTATTTATTATCGGTCGTTTCCGATGCTAGCTAGGGAAAAATTTAGGCTTCTTGTGAAATGTGAGGAATGTTTTAACAATTCCAATTCGTGTCCATAAATTCGTGTCCATAAAGAATAATTCTGTTTGAATCCTGTCTGCCTCTGTTTGAATCCTGTCTGCCTCTGGACCCTGCACTGGCAATTTAGTTCTTGAACCACAGATGCAGTGTGTCCCAGTCTCCCCCTCATTCCAGACAATTTATCAAGTCTTCAGAAAACAGTCCTTAAATTTATGAACCTGTTTGCTTTTGTTATTCCTGACTTCTAGTTCTAACAGTTACAGTTTTTTTCTGTCTTCTTCGAGATTGATTTAACACTGCTATAGATGTTATGTAGATGACTGTAAATAGCTGGGAAAGAATGTTTTAATTGCTCGTGAGTCGTCAACCTGTTTGGGAGTTTCAGAACAACTGATAATAACTGGTGACTGCTGGTGACTGTTATGAGATCCTTGGTATCTGGCCAGGGGGGCCAAGAGATTAAGAGGAAGAAAAAAGAAGCTGAAGGACGGTTGGGAGACAAGACCTGTGGAGAGTGTACAGAGAGTGTTCCATAAACTTGGAATAGTGCCGAGTAAGTACAAAGGGTGAGAGGAAGACTACGAGCCTTCAGCATGAAAGACCCCTAGAGACCCCCAGAGGAGACTGATGCGCATGCTCCAGTAGGAGGAACTGGACCCCGGAAGCTAATTATAATAATCTATATTTTTAAGAAGTAGTAATGAATATGTATTAGTCTAGGTGCATAAAAATCAGCTGCTTGATGTAACTGGTGTGCGTCCTGGTGGAGCAGAGACTCCCGGTGCACCCAGCGCTGTTTGCTTACCTCTATTCCTTTATATTCTTTTAATAAATCCTATTTTTTTATTTAATCCTAATTTGAATTCTGAGCCATTTATAACAGAAAGAGCGAATAAGGAGGGTCCAGTTGCATGTGGGGCTGCGTAAAGGCTCCTCTGGGGAGTTCACTTGTTCCCAAAGCCTTCCTTTGGGGGCACTTTTGGATGGGCGAAAGGGGCTCGCAACGCGTTTTCTGGGGCCCGGTTTTTCAGTCGTCTCTTATGCCGGATAGGGCTATATTTAACGTTGCTGCGAAAGAGCGAACCAGGAGGGTCCAGTTGCATGTGGGGCTGCGTAAAGGCTGCCCTGGGGTGTTCAGTTGTACCCAAAGCCTTCCTGTAGGGGCACATTTGGATGGTCCAAAGGGACTCGCATCGCGTTTTCTGGGGCCCGATTTTTCAGTCGTCTCTGATGCCGGCCAGGGATATGTTTCGGGTATCTGCGAAAGAGCGAACCAGGAGGGTCCAGTTGCATGTGGGGCTGCGTAAAGGCTCCCCTGGGGAGTTCTCTTGTTCCTAAAGCCTTCTTTTGGGGGCACTTTTGGATGGGCGAAAGGGGCTCACAATGCGTTTTCTGGGGCCCGGTTTTTCAGTCTTCTCCCAAGCCGGCTAGGGCTATATTTAGGCTTGCTGTGAAAGAGTGAACACGGAGGGTCCAGTTGCATGTGGGGCTGCGTAAAGGCTCACCTGGGGAGTTCACTTGTACCCAAAGCCTTCCTCTGGGGGCACTTTTGGATGGGTGAAAGGGACTCTCAATGCGTTTTCTGGGCCCTGATTTTTCAGTCGTCTCCGATGCCGGCCAGGGATATGTTTGGGGTATCTGTGAAAGAGTGAACCCAGAGGGTCCAGTTGCATGTGGGGCTGCGTAAAGGATCCCCTTGGCTGTTCAGTTCTGCCCAAAGCCTTCCTTTGGGGGCACTTTTGGATGGTCCAAAGGGGCTCGGAACGCGTTTTCTGGGGCCCGATTTTTCTGTCGTCTCCGATGTTAGCCAGGGAAAAATTTAGGCTTCCTGTGAAAGAGCGAATAAAGAGGGTCCAGTTGAATGTGGGGCTGCGTAAAGGCTCCCCTGGGCTCTTCAGCTGTATCCAACGCCTTCCTTTGGGGGCACTTTTGGGTGGGCGAAAGGGGCTCGGAACGCTTTTTCTGGGGCCCGATTTTTCAGCTGTCTCCGATGCTTTCCAGGGATATGTTTCATGTTGCTTGCAATGAGTGAACTCGGAGGGTCCAGTTGCATGTGGGGCTGCGTAAAGGCTCTCCTGGGGAGTTCAGTTTTACCCAAAGTCTTCCTTTGGGGGCACTTTTGGATGGGGAAAAGGGGCTTGCAATGCGTTTTCTGGGGCCCAGTTTTTCAGTCTTCTCCCACGCCGGCTAGGGCTGTATTTAGCCTTGCTGTGAAAGAGTGAACCCGGAGGGTCTAGTTGCATGTGGGGCTGCGTGAAGGCTCACCTGAGGTGTTCACTTGTACCCAAAGCGTTCCACTGGGGGCACTTTTGGATGGGCTAAAGGGGTCGGAAAGCGTTTTCTAGCGCCCGGTTTTTCAGTCTTCTACCACGCCGGCTCGGGATATATTTAGCCTTGCTGTAAAAGACTGAACCCGGAGGGTCCAGTTGGATGTGGGGCTGCGTAAAGGCTCCCCTGGGGAGATCACTTGTACCCAAAGCGTTCCACTGGGGGCACTTTTGGATGGGTGAAAGGGGCTCGCAATGCGTTTTCTGGGGCCCGGTTTTTCAGTCTTCTCCCACGCCGGCTAGGGCTATATTTAGGCTTGCTGTGAAAGAGTGAACCCGGAGGGTCCAGTTGCATGCATGGACGTGTAAAGCCTCCCCTGGGGAGTTCAGTTGTACCCAAAGCCTTCCTTTGGGGGCACTTTTGGATGGTCCAAAGGGGCTCGAAACGCGTTTTCTGGGGCCCGGTTTTCGGTTTTCTCTGATGCCGGCTAGGGCTGTATATAACCTTGCTGTGAAAGAGTGAACACAGAGGGTCCTGTTGCATGTGGGGCTGCGTAAAGGCTCCCCTGGGCACTTCAGATATATCCAAAGCCTTCCTTTAGGGACACTTTTGGATGGGTGAAAGGCGCTTGTAACGCTTTTTCTGGGGCCCGAGTTTTCAGTCGTCACCGATGCCGCCCAGGGCTCTATTTAGGGTTGTTGGGAAAGAGCGAACCCGGAGGGTCCAGTTACATATGGGACTGCAAAAAGGCTCCCCTGGGGAGTTCAGGTGTACCCAAAGCCTTCCTCTGGGGGCACTTTTGGATGGGTGAAAGGGTCTAATAACGCGTTTTCTGGGACCCGAGTTTTCATTTGTCTCCGATGCCGGCTAGGGATATATTTAGGGTTGCTCGGAAACAGCGAACACGGAGGGTTCAGTTGCATGTGGGGCGTCGTAAAGGCTCCCCTGGGGAGTTCAGATGTACGCAAAGCCTTCCTCTGGGGGCACTTTTGGATGGGTGAAAGGGTCTAATAACGCGTTTTCTGGGGCCCGAGTTTTCATTCGTCTCCAATGCCGGCTAGGGACATATTTAGGGATGCTAGGAAATAGCGAACACGGAGGGTCCAGTTGCATGTGGGGCTGCGTAAAGGCTCCCCTGGGGAGTTCAGATGTACCCAAAGCCTTCCTTTGGGGGCACTTTTGGATGGGCGCAAGGGGCTCAGAATGCGTTTTCTGGGGCCCGAGTTTTCAGTCATCTGCCATCCGGGCAAGGGCTATATTTAAGCTTGCTGTGAAAGAGCGAATACGGAGGGTCCAGTTGCATGTGGGGCTGCGTAAAGGCTCCCCTGGGGAGTTCACTTGTACCCAAAGCCTTCCTTTGGGGGCACTTTTGGATTTCTGAAATGGTCTTGTAACGCGTTTTCTTTGGCTTGCTTTTCAGTCGTCTCTGAGGCCGGCTAGGGCTATGATTAAGTTTGCACGGAAAGAGCGAACAAGGAGGGTCCAGTTGCATGTGGGGCTGCGTAAAGGCTCCCCTGGGGAATTCAGTTGTACCCAAAGCCTTCCTTTGGGGGCACCTTTGGATGGGTGAAAGGGGTCTAAACGCGTTTTCTGCGGCATGAGTTTTTAGTGGTCAGCCTTGCGGGCCAGGGATATAATTAGCTTTTCTGAGAAAGAGAGGTACGGAGGGTCCAGCTGCATTTGGGGCTGCGTAAAGGCTCCCCTGGGGAGTTCAGATGTACCCAAAGCCTTCCTCTGGGGGCACTTTTTGATGGGTGAAAGGGTCTAATAACGCGTTTTTTGGGGTCCGAGTTTTCATTCGTCTCCGATGCCGGCTAGGGATATATTTAGGGTTGCTCGGAAACAGCGAACACGGAGGGTTCAGTTGCATGTGGGGCTGCAAAAAGGCTCCCCTGGGGAGTTCTGTTGGACCCAAAGCCTTCCTTTGGGGGCACTTTCAGATGGGTGAAAGGGGCTCGGAACGAGTTTTCTATGGCATGAGTTTTCAGTTCTCTGCCATGCGGGCCACGGCTCTATTTAGGGTTGCTGTGAAAGAGCGAATAGGGAGGGTCCAGTTGCATGTGGGGCTGCGTAAAGGCTCCCCTGGGGAGTTCAGTTGTACCCAAAGCCTTCCTTTGGGGGCACTTTTGGATGGGCGAAAGGGGCTCAGAACGCTTTTTCTGGGGCCCGAGTTTTCATTCGTCTCCAATGCCGCCCAGGGCTCTATTTAGGGTTGCTCAGAAACAGCGAACACGGAGGTTCCAGTTGCATGTGGGGCTGCAAAAAGGCTCCCCTGGGGAGTTCAGTTGTACCCAAAGCCTTCCTTTGGGGGCACTTTTGGATGGGAGAAAGGGGCTTGTAACGCGTTTTTTTTGGCCCGATTTTTCAGTCGTCTCCCATGCTTGCTAGGGTTATATTTAGGGTTGCTCGGAAACAGCGAACACGGAGGGTCCAGTTGCATGTGGGGCTGCGTAAAGGCTCCCCTGGGGAGTTCAGTTGTACCCAAAGCCTTCCTTTGGGGGCACTTTTGGATGGGCGAAAGGGGCTTGTAACGCGTTTTCTGGGGCCTGAGTTTTCAGTCGTCTCCGATGCCGCCCAGGGCTCTATTTAGGGTTGTTGGGAAAGAGCGAACCCGGAGGGTCCAGTTACATGTGGGACTGCAAAAAGGCTCCCCTGGGGAGTTCAGATGTACGCAAAGCCTTCCTCTGGGGGCACTTTTGGATGGGTGAAAGGGTCTAATAACGCGTTTTCTGGGGCCCGAGTTTTCATTCGTCTCCAATTCCGGCTAGGGACATATTTAGGGATGCTCGGAAACAGCAAACACGGAGGGTCCAGTTGCATGTGTGGCTGCGTAAAGGCTCCCCTGGGGAGTTCAGTTGTACCCAAAGCCTTCCTTTGGGGGCACTTTTGGATGGGCGAAAGGGGCTTGTAACGCTTTTTCTGGGGCCTGAGTTTTCAGTCGTCTCCGATGCTGGCCAGGGTGTTTTTTAGGGTTGTTTAGAATGAGCGAACCGGGAGGGTACAGCTGCATGTGGGGCTTCAAAAAGGCTGCCCTGGGGAGTTCAGTTGTACCCAAAGCCTTCCTTTGGGGGCACTTTTGGATGGGAGAAAGGGGCTTGTAACGCGTTTGTTTTGGCCCGATTTTTCAGTCGTCTCCCATGCTTGCTAGGGTTATATTTAGGGTTGCTGTGAAGGAGCGAATAAGGAGGGTCCAGTTGCATATGGGGTGTCGTGGTTCCGCTCGAGTGGGCAGCCGAGCTCCACCACAGCCGCTCTCTCACTCCCCCTCCTCAAAGAGGAATGGGGAGAAAATATGTGAAAGGGGCTCAAGGATTGAGATAAGGACGAGAAAATCACGCAATAATTAGTGTAACTGGCAAACCAGACTCAGCATAAGAAGACAGATAGTAAGATTTATTGCTCATCACTAACAAGCCAGAGAAGTGAGAAACAAAGGAAAGAAACCAAAAGCACCTCCCCCCCCATCCACCCTCTTCCACCTCCTCCCCCCGAGCGGCGCAGGGGAACGGGGAAATGGGGGCTATGGTCAGTCTACAGCACTTCTTCTCTGCCGCTCCTTCTCGGTCACTCTCGTCCCCTGTGCTGTGGGGTCCCACCCACGGGATGCAGTCCTTGACGAACTGATCCGGCGTGGGCTTCCCACAGGCAGCAGCTCTTCCAGAACTGCTCCAGATATGGGTCCGTACCACGGGGTCCATCCCTCAGGAGAAAACTGCTCCAACCTGGCTCCCCTACGGGCAGCAGCTCCTGCCAGATCACCTGCTCCTGCGTGGGCTCCTCTCCACGGGCTACAGGTCCGGCCCGGAATCTGCTCCGGCAGGGGTCTTCCACAGGCGGCAGCCTCCGTCGGTGCAGGGCCACCTGCTCCACCGTGGTCTCCTCCACGGGCTGCAGCGTGAAACCCTGCTCCACCGTGGTACTCCATGGGCTGCAGGGGGACATCCTGCTTCACCATGGTCCTCACCACAGGCCGCAGGGGACTTCTGCTCCGGCGCCTGGAGCACCTCTCCCCCTCCTTCTACACTGACCTTGGCACCTGCAAGGCTGTTTCTCACTCCCTTGACTCTCCCGGCTGCTGTGTGGCGCAGCAGTTTTTTCCCTGTCTTAAATATGCTCTCACAGAGGCGCAAAACAACATCGCTTATTGGCTCAGATTTGGAAAACAATGGGGCCCTTCCCAAACATGGGGCGGCTTCTAGATCTTTCTCACAGAAACCACCCCTATGGCCCCCTGCTACCAAAGCCTTGCCACGTAAACCCACTACATGGGGTTGCATAAAGGCTCCCCTGGGGAGTTCAGATGTACCCAAAGCCTTCCTCTGGGGGCACTTTTGGATGGGTGAAAGGGTCTAATAACGCGTTTTCTGGGGACCGAGTTTTCAGTCGTCTCCAATGCCGGCTAGGGACATATTTAGGGATGCTCGGAAACAGCGAACACAGAGGGTCCAGTTGCATGTGGGGCTCCAAAAAGGCTCCCCTGGGGAGTTCAGATGTACCCAAAGCCTTCCTTTGGGGGCACTTTTGCATGGGCGCAAGGGGCTCGAAACGCGGTTTCTGCGGCATGAGTTTTTAGTGGTCAGCCATGCGGGCCAGGGCTATATTTAGGCTTTCTGTGAAAGAGAGGTTCGGAGGGTCCAGCTGCATTTGGGGCTGCGTAAAGGCTCCCCTGGGGAGTTCAGATGTACGCAAAGACTTCCTCTGGGGGAACTTTCGGATGGGTGAAAGGGTCTAATAACGCGATTTCTTTGCCCGATTTTTCAGTCGTCTCCGATGCCGGCTAGGGCTATGTTTAGGGTTGCACGGAAAGAGCGAATAAGGAAGGTTCAGTTGCATGTGGGGCTGTGTAAAGGCTCCCCTGGGGAGTTCAGTTGTACCCAAAGCCTTCCTTTGGGGGCACTTTTGGATTGGCGCAAGGGGCTCGGAACGCGTTTTCTATGGCATGAGTTTTCAGTCGTCTGCCATGCGGGACAGGGCTATATTTAGGCTTGCTGTGAAAGAGCGAATACGGAGGGTCCAGTTGCATGTGGGGCTGCGTAAAGGCTCCCCTGGGGAGTTCAGTTGTACCCAAAGCCTTCCTATGGGGGCACTTTTGGATGGGCGAAAGGGGCTCGGAACGCTTTTTCTGGGGCCCGAATTTTCAGTCGTCTCCAATGCCGCCCAGGGCTCTATTTAGGGTTGCTCGGAAACAGCGAACACGGAGGGTCCAGTTCCATGTGGGACTGCAAAAAGGCTCCCCTGGGGAGTTCAGGTGTACCCAAAGCCTTCCTCTGGGGGCACTTTTGGATGGGCGAAAGGGGCTTGTAACGTGTTTTCTGGGGCCCGAGTTTTCATTCGTCTCCAATGCCGGCTAGGGACATATTTAGGGATGCTAGGAAATAGCGAATACGGAGGGTCCAGTTGCATGTGGGGCTGCGTAAAGGCTCCCCTGGGGAGTTCAGTTGTACCCAAAGCCTTCCTTTGGGGGCACTTTTGGATGGGATAAAAGGGCTTGTAACGTGTTTTCTGGCGCACGAATTTTCAGTTGTCTCCGATGCCGGCCAGGGGTTTTTTTATGGTTGTTGGGAATGAGCGAACACGGAGGGTCCAGCTGCATGTGGGGCTGCGTAAAGGCTCCCCTGGGGAGTTCAGATGTACGCAAAGCCTTCCTTTGGGAGCACTTTTGGATGGGAGAAAAGGGCTTGTAACGCTTTTTCTGGGGCCGGAGTTTTCAGTCATCTCCGCTGCCGGCTAGGGATATATTCAGAGTTGCTGTGAAAGAACGAACAATAAGGGTCCAGTTGCATGTGGGACTGGCAAAAGGCTCTCCTGGGGAGTTCAGTTTTACCCAAAGCCTTCCTTTGGGGGCACTTTTGGATGGGCGAAAGGGGCTCGGAACACATTTTCTGGGGCATGAGTTTTAAGTCATCTCTAATGCCGGCCAGGGCTGTATTTAGGGCTGTTGGGAAATAGCGAATACGGAGGGTCCGGTTTCATGTGGGGCTGCAAAAAGGCTCCCCTGGGGACTTCAGTTGTACCCAAAGCCTTCCTTTGGGGGCACTTTTGGATGGGCGCAAGGGGCTCAGAATGCGTTTTCTGGGGCCCGAGTTTTCAGTCATCTGCCATCCGGGCAAGGGCTATATTTAAGCTTGCTGTGAAAGAGCGAATACGGAGGGTCCAGTTGCATGTGGGGCTGCGTAAAGGCTCCCCTGGGGACTTCACTTGTACCCAAAGCCTTCCTTTGGGGGCACTTTTGGATTGGTGATATGGTCTTGTAACGCGTTTTCTTTGGCTTGCTTTTCAGTCGTCTCTGAGGCCGGCTAGGGCTATGTTTAAGTTTGCACGGAAAGAGCGAACAAGAAGGGTCCAGTTGCATGTGGGGCTGCGTAAAGGCTCCCCTGGGGAATTCAGTTGTACCCAAAGCCTTCCTTTGGGGGCACTTTTGGATGGGCGCAAGGGGCTCAGAATGCGTTTTCTGCGGCATGAGTTTTTAGTGGTCAGCCTTGCGGTCCAGGGCTATATTTAGGCTTTCTGTGAAGGAGAGGTACGGAGGGTCCAGCTGCATTTGGGGCTGCGTAAAGGCTCCCCTGGGGAGTTCAGATGTACGCAAAGCCTTCCTCTGGGGGAACTTTCGGATGGGTGAAAGGGTCTAATAACGCGTTTTCTTTGCCCGATTTTTCAGTCGTCTCCGATGCCGGCTAGGGCTATGTTTAGGGTTGCACGGAAAGAGCGAATAAGGAAGGTTCAGTTGCATGTGGGGCTGTGTAAAGGCTCCCCTGGGGAGTTCAGTTGTACCCAAAGCCTTCCTTTGGGGGCACTTTTGGATGGGCGAACGGGGCTCCAAACGCGTTTACTGCGGCATGAGTTTTTAGTGGTCAGCCATGCGGGCCAGGGATAGAATTAGGGCTTCTGAGAAAGAGAGAATACGGAGGGTCCAGCTGCATTTGGGGCTGCGTAAAGGCTCCCCTGGGGAGTTCAGATGTACCCAAAGCCTTCCTCTGGGGGCACATTTGGATGGGTGAAAGGGTCTAATAACGCGTTTTTTGGGGCCCGATTTTTCATTCGTCTCTGATGCCGGCTAGGGATATATTTAGGGTTGCTCGGAAACAGCGAACACGGAGGGTTCAGTTGCATGTGGGGCTGCAAAAAGGTTCCCCTGGGGAGTTCAGTTGTACCCAAAGCCTTCCTTTGGGGGCACTTTTAGATGGGTGAAAGGGGCTCGGAACGAGTTTTCTATGGCATGAGTTTTCAGTTCTCTGCCATGCGGGCCACGGCTCTATTTAGGGTTGCTGTGAAAGAGCGAATACGGAGTGTCCAGTTGCATGTGGGGCTGCGTAAAGGCTCCCCTGGGGAGTTCAGTTGTACCCAAAGCCTTCCTCTGGGGGCACTTTTGGATGGGTGAAAGGGTCTAATAACGCGTTTTCTTTGGCCTGATTTTTCAGTCGTCTCCGATGCCGGCTAGGGCTATGTTTAGGGTTGCACGGAAAGAGCGAATAAGGAAGGTTCAGTTGCATATGGGGCTGTGTAAAGGCTACCCTGGGGAGTTCAGTTGTACCCAAAGCCTT
Organism: Anas platyrhynchos; assembly: GCF_047663525.1. Classification (NCBI taxonomy): domain Eukaryota; kingdom Metazoa; phylum Chordata; class Aves; order Anseriformes; family Anatidae; genus Anas; species Anas platyrhynchos. Next base: position 20,616,554 of record NC_092600.1, read on the forward strand.
TCTCTGGGGGCACTTTTGGATGGGCGAACGGGGCTCCAAACTTGTTTACTGCGGCATGAGTTTTTAGTGGTCTGCCATGCGGGCAGGGATATAATTAGGGTTTCTGTGAAAGAGAGAATACAAAGGGTCCAGCTGCCTTTGGGGCTGCGTAAAGGCTCCCCTGGGGAGTTCAGATGTACGCAAAGCCTTCCTCTGGGGGCACTTTTGGATGGGTGAAAGGGTCTAATAACGCGTTTTCTGGGGCCCGAGTTTTCATTCGTCTCCAATGCCGGCTAGGGACATATTTAGGGATGCTCGGAAACAGCGAACACGGAGGGTCCAGTTGCATGTGGGGCTGCGTAAAGGCTCCCCTGGGGAGTTCAGTTGTACCCAAAGCCTTCCTTTGGGGGCACTTTTGGATGGGCGAACGGGGCTCGAAACGCGTTTTCTGCGGCATGAGTTTTTAGTGGTCAGCCATGCGGGCCAGGGCTATATTTAGGCTTTCTGTGAAAGAGAGGTACGGAGGGTCCAGCTGCATTTGGGGCTGCGTAAAGGCTCCCCTGGGGAGTTCAGATGTACGTAAAGCCTTCCTCTGGGGGCACTTTTGGATGGGTGAAAGTGTCTAATAACGCGTTCTCTTTGCCCGATTTTTCAGTCGTCTCCGATGCCGGCTAGGGCTATGTTTAGGGTTGCACGGAAAGAGCGAATAAGGAAGGTTCAGTTGCATGTGGGGCTGTGTAAAGGCTCCCCTGGGGAGTTCAGTTGTACCCAAAGCCTTCCTTTGGGGGCACTTTTGGATGGGCGAAAGGGGCTCGGAACGCTTTTTCTGGGGCCCGAGTTTTCATTCGTCTCCAATGCCGCCCAGGGCTCTATTTAGGGTTGCTCAGAAACAGCGAACACGGAGGTTCCAGTTGCATGTGGGGCTGCAAAAAGGCTCCCCTGGGGAGTTCAGTTGTACCCAAAGCCTTCCTTTGGGGGCACTTTTGGATGGGATAAAAGGGCTTGTAACGTGTTTTCTGGCGCACGAATTTTCAGTTGTCTCCGATGCCGGCCAGGGATTTTTTTATGGTTGTTGGGAATGAGCGAACACGGAGGGTACAGCTGCATGTGGGGCTGCATAAAGGCTCCCCTGGGGAGTTCAGATGTATGCAAAGCCTTCCTTTGGGAGCACTTTTGGATTGGAGAAAAGGGCTTGTAACGCTTTTTCTGCGGCCAGAGTTTTCAGTCATCTCCGATGCCGGCTAGGGATATATTCAGAGTTGCTGTGAAAGAACGAAGAATAAGGGTCCAGTTGCATGTGGGACTGCCAAAAGGCTCCCCTGGGGAGTTCAGATGTACCCAAAGCCTTCCTCTGGGGGCACTTTTGGATGGGTGAAAGTGTCTAATAACGCGTTTTCTGGGGCCCGAGTTTTCATTCGTCTCCAATGCCGGCTAGGGCTATATTTAGGGTTGCTCGGAAACAGCGAACACGGAGGGTCCAGTTGCATGTGGGGCTGCGTAAAGGCTCCCCTGGGGAATTCAGTTGTACGCAAAGCCTTCCTCTGGGGGCACTTTTGGATGGGCGAAAGGGGCTTGTAACGCATTTTCTGGGGCCTGAGTTTTCAGTCGTCTCCGATGCCGCCCAGGGCTCTATTTAGGGTTGTTGGGAAAGAGCGAACCCGGAGGGTCCAGTTACATGTGGGACTGCAAAAAGGCTCCCCTGGGGAGTTCAGATGTACCCAAAGCCTTCCTCTGGGGGCACTTTTGGATGGGTGAAAGGGTCTAATAACGCGTTTTCTGGGGCCCGAGTTTTCATTCGTCTCCAATGCCGGCTAGGGCTATATTTAGGGTTGCTCGGAAACAGCGAACATGGAGGGTCCAGTTGCATGTGGGGCTGCGTAAAGGCTCCCCTGGGGAGTTCAGTTGTACCCAAAGCCTTCCTTTGGGGGCACTTTTGGATGGGTGAAAGGGGCTCTAAATGCGTTTTCTGCGGCATGAGTTTTCAGTCGTCTCCGATGCCGCCCAGGGCTCTATTTAGGGTTGTTGGGAAAGAGCGAACCCGGAGGGTGCAGTTACATGTGGGACTGCAAAAAGGCTCCCCTGGGGAGTTCAGAAGTACCCAAAGCCTTCCTTTGGGGGCTCTTTTGGATGGGTGAATGTGTCTAATAACGCGTTTTCTTTGCCCGAGTTTTCAGTCGTCTCCGATGCCGGCTAGGGCTATGTTTAGGGTTGCACGGAAAGAGCGAATAAGGAAGGTTCAGTTGCATGTGGGGATGTGTAAAGGCTCCCCTGGGGAGTTCAGTTGGACCCAAAGCCTTCCTTTGGGGGCACTTTTGCATGGGAGAAAAGGGCTTGTAACGTGTTTTCTGGGGCACGAATTTTCAGTCGTCTCCGATGCTGGCCAGGGTGTTTTTTAGGGTTGTTTGGAATGAGCGAACCGGGAGGGTACAGCTGCATGTGGGGCTTCAAAAAGGCTGCCCTGGGGAGTTCAGTTGTACCCAAAGCCTTCCTTTGGGGGCACTTTTGGATGGGAGAAAGGGGATTGTAACGCGTTTTTTTTGGCCCGATTTTTCAGTCGTCTCCCATGCTTGCTAGGGTTATATTTAGGGTTGCTGTGAAGGAGCGAATAAGGAGGGTCCAGTTGCATATGGGGTTGCATAAAGGCTCCCCTGGGGAGTTCAGATGGACCCAAAGCCTTCCTCTGGGGGCACTTTTGGATGGGTGAAAGTGTCTAATAACGCGTTTTCTGGGGCCCGAGTTTTCAGTCGTCTCCGATGCCGCCCAGGGCTCTATTTAGGGTTGTTGGGAAAGAGCGAACCCGGAGGGTCCAGTTACATGTGGGACTGCAAAAAGGCTCCCCTGGGGAGTTCAGATGTACGCAAAGCCTTCCTCTGGGGGCACTTTTGGATGGGTGAAAGGGTCTAATAACGCGTTTTCTGGGGCCCGAGTTTTCATTCGTCTCCAATGCAGGCTAGGGCTATATTTAGGGTTGCTCGGAAACAGCGAACACGGAGGGTCCAGTTGCATGTGGGGCTGCGTAAAGGCTCCCCTGGGGAGTTCAGTTGTACCCAAAGCCTTCCTTTGGGGGTACTTTTGGATGGGCGAAAGGGGCTTGTAACGCGTTTTCTGGGGCCTGAGTTTTCAGTCGTCTCCGATGCCGCCCAGGGCTCTATTTAGGGTTGTTGGGAAAGAGCCAACCCGGAGGGTGCAGTTACATGTGGGGCTGCAAAAAGGCTCCCCTGGGGAGTTCAGATGTACCCAAAGCCTTCCTCTGGGGGCACTTTTGGATGGGTGAAAGGGTCTAATAACGCGTTTTCTGGGGCCCGAGTTTTCATTCGTCTCCAATTCCGGCTAGGGACATATTTAGGGATGCTCCGAAACAGCGAACACGGAGGGTCCAGTTGCATGTGGGGCTGCGTAAAGGCTCCCCTGGGGAGTTCAGTTGTACCCAAAGCCTTCCTTTGGGGGCACTTTTGGATGGGCGAAAGGGGCTCGGAACGCGTTTTCTATGGCATGAGTTTTCAGTTGTCTGCCGTGCTGGCCAGGGCTGTATTTAGGGTTGCTGTGAAAGAATGAATACGGAGAGTCCAGTTGCATGTTTGGCTGCGTAAAGGCTTCCCTGGGGAGTTCACTTGTACCCAATGCCTTCCTTTGGGGGATCTTTTGGATGGTCCAAAGAGGCTTGTAACGCGTTTTCTTGGGCCCACCTTTTCAGTCGTCTGCCATGCCGGCTTGTGCTATGTTTCGGCTTGCTGTGAAAGAGCGAATACGGAGGGTCCAGTTGCATGTGGGATTGCAAAAAGGCTTCCCTGGGGAGTTCAGTTGTACTCAAAGCCTTCCTTTGGCGGCACTTTTGGGTGGGCGAAAGGGGCTTGTAACGTGTTTTCTGGGGCTCGAGTTTTCAGTCTTCTCCAACGCCGGCCAGGGTTGTATTAAGGCTTGCCTTGAAAGAGTGAACCCGAAGGGTCCAGTTGCATGTAGGGCTGCAAAAAGGCTCCCCTGGGGAGTTCACTTGTACCCAAAGCCTTCCTTTGGGGGCACTTTTGGATGGGCGAAAGGGGCTTGTAACGCTTTTTATTTGGCTTGATGTTTCAGTCGTCTGCAATACGGGCCAGGGTTATATTTGGGTTTGCTGTGAAAGAGCGAATAATAAGGGTCCAGTTGCATGTGGGGCTGCATAAAGGCTCCCCTGGGGAGTTCACTTGTACCCAAAGCCTTCCTTTGGGGGCACTTTTGGATGGTCCAAAGGGACTCGCAATGCATTTTTTAAGGTCCGTTTTTCAGTCTTCTCCCATTGCGGCTAGGGATATATTTATGCTTGCGGTGAAAGAGCGAATAAGGAGGGTCCACTTGCATGTGGGACTGCAAAAAATCTCTCCTGAGGAGTTCAGTTATACCAAAAGCCTTCCTTTGGTGGCACTTTTGAATGGGTGAAAGGAGCTTGGAACACCTTTTCTGGGGCATGAGTTTTCAGTCGTCTGCGATGCGGGCCAGGGCTAGGATTAGGGTTGCTCGGAAACAGCGAACACGGAGGGCCCAGTTGCATGTGGGGCTGCGTAAAGGCTCTCCTGGGGAGTTCAGTTGTACCCAAAGCCTTTCTTTGGGGGCACTTTTGGATGGTCCAAAGGGACTCGCAATGCGTTTTCTGAGGCCAGCTTTTTCAGTCTTCTCCCATTGCGGCTAGGGCTATATTTAGAGTTGCGGTGAAAAAGTGAACCCGGAGGGTCCAGTTGCATGTGGATCTGCGTAAAGGCTCCCCTGGGGAGTTCAGTTGTACCCAAAGCCTACCTCTGGGGGCACTTTTGGATGGGCGAAAGGGGCTTGTAACGCGTTTTCTTTGGTCAGATTTTTCTGTCGTCTGCCATGTGGGCCTGGGATATATTTAGGCTTGCTGTGAAAGAGCATATAAGAAGGGACCAGCTGCATGTGGGTCTGCGTAAAGACTCTCCCGGGGAGTTCAGTTGTACCCAAAGCCTTCCTTTGGGGGCACTTTTGGATGGGAGAAAGGGGCTTGTAACGCGTTTTTTTTGGCCCGATTTTTCAGTCGTCTCCCATGCTTGCTAGGGTTATATTTAGGGTTGCTGTGAAGGAGCGAATAAGGAGGGTCCAGTTGCATATGGGGTTGCATAAAGGCTCCCCTGGGGAGTTCAGATGTACCCAAAGCCTTCCTCTGGGGGCACTTTTGGATGGGTGAAAGGGTCTAATAACGCGTTTTCTGGGGCCCGAGTTTTCATTCGTCTCCAATGCAGGCTAGGGCTATATTTAGGGTTGCTCGGAAACAGCGAACACGGAGGGTCCAGTTGCATGTGGGGCTGCGTAAAGGCTCCCCTGGGGAGTTCAGTTGTACCCAAAGCCTTCCTTTGGGGGCACCTTTGGATGGGCGAAAAGGGCTTGTAACGCGTTTTATTTGCCTTGATTTTTCAGTCGTCTGCAATACGGGCCAGGGTTATATTTGGGTTTGCTGTGAAAAAGCGAATAATAAGGGTCCAGCTGCATGTAGGGCTGCAAAAAGGCTCCCCTGGGGAGTTCACGTGTACCCAAAGCCTTCCTTTGGGGGCACTTTTGGATGGTCCAAAGGGACTCGCAATGCGTTTTCTGAGGCCGGCTTTTTTCGTCTTCTCCCATTGCGGCTAGGGATATATTTATTCTTGCGGTGAAAGAGCGAATACGGAGGGTCCAGTTGCATGTGGGGCTGCGTAAAGGCTCCCCTGGGGAGTTCACTTGTACCCAAAGCCTTCCTTTGGGGGCACTTTTGGATGGGCGAAAGGGGCTCGGAACTCTTTTTCTATAGCATGAATTTTCAGTCGTCTGCCATGCCGCCTAGGGCTATGTTTGGGTTTCCTCAGAAATAGCAAACCCGGAGGGTCCAGTTGCATGTGGGGCTGCATAAAGGCTCCCCTGGGGAGTTCAGTTTTACCCAAACCCTTTCTTTGAGGGCACTTTTGGATGGTCCAAGGGGACTCGCAATGCGTTTTCTGAGGCAAGCTTTTTCAGTCTTCTCCCATTGCGGCTAGGGCTATATTTACGCTTGTGGTGAAAGAGTGAATAAGGAGGGTCCAGTTGCATGTGGGGCTGCGTAAAGCCTCCCCTGGGGAGTTCAGATGTACCCGAAGCCTTCCTTTAGGGGCACTTTTGGGTGGGCGAAAGGGTCTAATAACTCGTTTTCTGGGGCCTGAGTTTTAAGTCATCTCCAATGCTGGCGAGGATTCTATATAGGGTAGCTCGGAAACAGCGAACCCGGAGGGTCCAGTTGCATGTGGGGCTGCATAAAGGCTCCCCTGGAGAGTTCAGATGTACCCAAAACCTTCCTTTGGGGGCACTTTTGGATGGGCGAAAGGGGCTTGTAACATGTTTTCTGGAGCCCTATTTTTCAGTCATCTCCCAATGCGGCTAGGGCTATGTTTAGGGTTGCGGTGAAAAAGTGAACCAGAAGGGTCCAGTTGTATGTGGGGCTGCGTAAAGGCTCCCCTGGGCAGTTCAGTTGTACCCAAAGCCATCCTTTGGGGGCACTTTTAGATGGGCGAAAGGGTCTTGTAACGTGCTTTCTTTGGCCCGATTTTCAATCGTATCCGATGCCGGCTAGGGCTATATTTAGGCTTGCGGTGAAAGAGCGAACAAGGAGGTTCCAGCTGCATTTTGGGATGCGTAAAGGCTCCCCTGGGGAGTTCACGTGTACCCAAAGCCTTCCTTTGGGGGCATTGTGCATGGTCCAAAGGGACTCGCAATGCGTTTTCTGAGGACGGCTTCTTCAGTCTTCTCCCATTGCGGCTACGGATATATTTATTCTTGCGGTGAAAGAGCGAATACGGATTGTCCAGTTGCATGTGGGGCTGCGTAAAGGCTCCCCTGGGGAGTTCACTTGTACCCAAAGCCTTCCTCTGTGGGCACTTTTGGATGGGCGAAAGGGTCTTGTAACGTGCTTTCTTTGGCCCGATTTTCAATCGTATCCGATGCCGGCTAGGGCTATATTTAGGGTTGCTGTGAAAGAGCGAATAAGGAGGGTCCACTTGCATGTGGGGCTGCATAAATGCTCTCCTGGGGAGTTCAGTTTTTCCCAAAGCCTTCCTTTGGGAGCACTTTTGGATGGGCGAAAGGGGCTTGCAATGCGTTTTCTGAGGCCCGCTTTTTCAGTCTTCTCCCATGGCGGCTAGGGCTATATTTAGGCTTGTGGTGAAAGAGTGAATAAGGAGGGTCCAGTTGCATGTGGGGCTGCGTAAAAGCTCCCCTGGGGAGTTCAGTTGTACCCAAAGCCTTCCTTTGGGGACACTTTTGGATGGTCCAAGAGGAATCGCATTGCGTTTTCTGAGGCTCCCTTTTTCAGTATTCTACCAATGCGGCTAGGGCTATATTTAGGCTTGCGGTGAAAGAGTGAATAAGGAGGGCCCAGTTGCATGTGGGGCTGCGTAAAGGCTCCCGTGGGGAGTTCACATGTACCCAAAATCTTCCTCTGGGGGCACTTTTGGATGGGTGAAAGGGTCTTGTAACGCGTTTTCTTTGGCCCGGTTTTTCAGTCATCTCCGATGCCGGCTAGGGCTATATTTCGGCTTGCTGTGAAAGAGCGAATAAAGAGGGTCCAGTTGCATGTGGGGCTGCGTAAAAGCTCTCCTGGGGAGTTCACTTGTACCCAAAGCCTTCCTTTGGGAGCACTTTTGGATTGTCCAAAACGGACTCGCAATGCGTTTTCTGAGGCCCGCTTTTCAGTTTTCTCCCATTGCGGCTAGGGCTATATTTATGCTTGTGGTGAAAGAGTGAATAAGGAGGGTCCAGTTGCATGTGGGGCTGTGTAAAGGCTCCCCTGGGGAGTTCAGTTGTACCCAAAGCCTACCTTTGGGGGCACTTTTGGATGGGCGAAAGGGTCTAATAACGCGTTTTCTGGCGCACGAATTTTCAGTCATCTCCAATGCTGGCGAGGATTCTATATAGGGTAGCTCGGAAACAGCGAACCTGGAGGGTCCAGTTGCATGTGGGGCTGCGTAAAGGCTCCCCTGGGGAGTTCAGTTGTACCCAAAGACTTCCTTTGGGGGCACTTTTGGATGGGCGCAAGGGGCTCAGAACGCGTTTTCTGGGGCCCGAGTTTTCAGTCATCTGCCATCCGGGCAAGGGCTATATTTAAGCTTGCTGTGAAAGAGCGAATACGGAGGGTCCAGTTGCATGTGGGGCTGCGTAAAGGCTCCCCTGGGGACTTCACTTGTACCCAAAGCCTTCCTTTGGGGGCACTTTTGGATTGGTGATATGGTCTTGTAACGCGTTTTCTTTGGCTTGCTTTTCAGTCGTCTCTGAGGCCGGCTAGGGCTATGTTTAAGTTTGCACGGAAAGAGCGAACAAGAAGGGTCCAGTTGCATGTGGGGCTGCGTAAAGGCTCCCCTGGGGAATTCAGTTGTACCCAAAGCCTTCCTTTGGGGGCACTTTTGGATGGGCGCAAGGGGCTCAGAATGCGTTTTCTGCGGCATGAGTTTTTAGTGGTCAGCCTTGCGGTCCAGGGCTATATTTAGGCTTTCTGTGAAGGAGAGGTACGGAGGGTCCAGCTGCATTTGGGGCTGCGTAAAGGCTCCCCTGGGGAGTTCAGATGTACGCAAAGCCTTCCTCTGGGGGAACTTTCGGATGGGTGAAAGGGTCTAATAACGCGTTTTCTTTGCCCGATTTTTCAGTCGTCTCCGATGCCGGCTAGGGCTATGTTTAGGGTTGCACGGAAAGAGCGAATAAGGAAGGTTCAGTTGCATGTGGGGCTGTGTAAAGGCTCCCCTGGGGAGTTCAGTTGTACCCAAAGCCTTCCTTTGGGGGCACTTTTGGATGGGCGAACGGGGCTCCAAACGCGTTTACTGCGGCATGAGTTTTTAGTGGTCAGCCATGCGGGCCAGGGATAGAATTAGGGCTTCTGAGAAAGAGAGAATACGGAGGGTCCAGCTGCATTTGGGGCTGCGTAAAGGCTCCCCTGGGGAGTTCAGATGTACCCAAAGCCTTCCTCTGGGGGCACATTTGGATGGGTGAAAGGGTCTAATAACGCGTTTTTTGGGGCCCGATTTTTCATTCGTCTCCGATGCCGGCTAGGGATATATTTAGGGTTGCTCGGAAACAGCGAACACGGAGGGTTCAGTTGCATGTGGGGCTGCAAAAAGGTTCCCCTGGGGAGTTCAGTTGTACCCAAAGCCTTCCTTTGGGGGCACTTTTAGATGGGTGAAAGGGGCTCGGAACGAGTTTTCTATGGCATGAGTTTTCAGTTCTCTGCCATGCGGGCCACGGCTCTATTTAGGGTTGCTGTGAAAGAGCGAATACGGAGTGTCCAGTTGCATGTGGGGCTGCGTAAAGGCTCCCCTGGGGAGTTCAGTTGTACCCAAAGCCTTCCTCTGGGGGCACTTTTGGATGGGTGAAAGGGTCTAATAACGCGTTTTCTTTGGCCTGATTTTTCAGTCGTCTCCGATGCCGGCTAGGGCTATGTTTAGGGTTGCACGGAAAGAGCGAATAAGGAAGGTTCAGTTGCATATGGGGCTGTGTAAAGGCTACCCTGGGGAGTTCAGTTGTACCCAAAGCCTTTCTCTGGGGGCACTTTTGGATGGGCGAACGGGGCTCCAAACTTGTTTACTGCGGCATGAGTTTTTAGTGGTCTGCCATGCGGGCAGGGATATAATTAGGGTTTCTGTGAAAGAGAGAATACAAAGGGTCCAGCTGCCTTTGGGGCTGCGTAAAGGCTCCCCTGGGGAGTTCAGATGTACGCAAAGCCTTCCTCTGGGGGCACTTTTGGATGGGTGAAAGGGTCTAATAACGCGTTTTCTGGGGCCCGAGTTTTCATTCGTCTCCAATGCCGGCTAGGGACATATTTAGGGATGCTCGGAAACAGCGAACACGGAGGGTCCAGTTGCATGTGGGGCTGCGTAAAGGCTCCCCTGGGGAGTTCAGTTGTACCCAAAGCCTTCCTTTGGGGGCACTTTTGGATGGGCGAACGGGGCTCGAAACGCGTTTTCTGCGGCATGAGTTTTTAGTGGTCAGCCATGCGGGCCAGGGCTATATTTAGGCTTTCTGTGAAAGAGAGGTACGGAGGGTCCAGCTGCATTTGGGGCTGCGTAAAGGCTCCCCTGGGGAGTTCAGATGTACGTAAAGCCTTCCTCTGGGGGCACTTTTGGATGGGTGAAAGTGTCTAATAACGCGTTCTCTTTGCCCGATTTTTCAGTCGTCTCCGATGCCGGCTAGGGCTATGTTTAGGGTTGCACGGAAAGAGCGAATAAGGAAGGTTCAGTTGCATGTGGGGCTGTGTAAAGGCTCCCCTGGGGAGTTCAGTTGTACCCAAAGCCTTCCTTTGGGGGCACTTTTGGATGGGCGAAAGGGGCTCGGAACGCTTTTTCTGGGGCCCGAGTTTTCATTCGTCTCCAATGCCGCCCAGGGCTCTATTTAGGGTTGCTCAGAAACAGCGAACACGGAGGTTCCAGTTGCATGTGGGGCTGCAAAAAGGCTCCCCTGGGGAGTTCAGTTGTACCCAAAGCCTTCCTTTGGGGGCACTTTTGGATGGGATAAAAGGGCTTGTAACGTGTTTTCTGGCGCACGAATTTTCAGTTGTCTCCGATGCCGGCCAGGGATTTTTTTATGGTTGTTGGGAATGAGCGAACACGGAGGGTACAGCTGCATGTGGGGCTGCATAAAGGCTCCCCTGGGGAGTTCAGATGTATGCAAAGCCTTCCTTTGGGAGCACTTTTGGATTGGAGAAAAGGGCTTGTAACGCTTTTTCTGCGGCCAGAGTTTTCAGTCATCTCCGATGCCGGCTAGGGATATATTCAGAGTTGCTGTGAAAGAACGAAGAATAAGGGTCCAGTTGCATGTGGGACTGCCAAAAGGCTCCCCTGGGGAGTTCAGATGTACCCAAAGCCTTCCTCTGGGGGCACTTTTGGATGGGTGAAAGTGTCTAATAACGCGTTTTCTGGGGCCCGAGTTTTCATTCGTCTCCAATGCCGGCTAGGGCTATATTTAGGGTTGCTCGGAAACAGCGAACACGGAGGGTCCAGTTGCATGTGGGGCTGCGTAAAGGCTCCCCTGGGGAATTCAGTTGTACGCAAAGCCTTCCTCTGGGGGCACTTTTGGATGGGCGAAAGGGGCTTGTAACGCATTTTCTGGGGCCTGAGTTTTCAGTCGTCTCCGATGCCGCCCAGGGCTCTATTTAGGGTTGTTGGGAAAGAGCGAACCCGGAGGGTCCAGTTACATGTGGGACTGCAAAAAGGCTCCCCTGGGGAGTTCAGATGTACCCAAAGCCTTCCTCTGGGGGCACTTTTGGATGGGTGAAAGGGTCTAATAACGCGTTTTCTGGGGCCCGAGTTTTCATTCGTCTCCAATGCCGGCTAGGGCTATATTTAGGGTTGCTCGGAAACAGCGAACATGGAGGGTCCAGTTGCATGTGGGGCTGCGTAAAGGCTCCCCTGGGGAGTTCAGTTGTACCCAAAGCCTTCCTTTGGGGGCACTTTTGGATGGGTGAAAGGGGCTCTAAATGCGTTTTCTGCGGCATGAGTTTTCAGTCGTCTCCGATGCCGCCCAGGGCTCTATTTAGGGTTGTTGGGAAAGAGCGAACCCGGAGGGTGCAGTTACATGTGGGACTGCAAAAAGGCTCCCCTGGGGAGTTCAGAAGTACCCAAAGCCTTCCTTTGGGGGCTCTTTTGGATGGGTGAATGTGTCTAATAACGCGTTTTCTTTGCCCGAGTTTTCAGTCGTCTCCGATGCCGGCTAGGGCTATGTTTAGGGTTGCACGGAAAGAGCGAATAAGGAAGGTTCAGTTGCATGTGGGGATGTGTAAAGGCTCCCCTGGGGAGTTCAGTTGGACCCAAAGCCTTCCTTTGGGGGCACTTTTGCATGGGAGAAAAGGGCTTGTAACGTGTTTTCTGGGGCACGAATTTTCAGTCGTCTCCGATGCTGGCCAGGGTGTTTTTTAGGGTTGTTTGGAATGAGCGAACCGGGAGGGTACAGCTGCATGTGGGGCTTCAAAAAGGCTGCCCTGGGGAGTTCAGTTGTACCCAAAGCCTTCCTTTGGGGGCACTTTTGGATGGGAGAAAGGGGATTGTAACGCGTTTTTTTTGGCCCGATTTTTCAGTCGTCTCCCATGCTTGCTAGGGTTATATTTAGGGTTGCACGGAAAGAGCGAATAAGGAAGGTTCAGTTGCATATGGGGTTGCATAAAGGCTCCCCTGGGGAGTTCAGATGGACCCAAAGCCTTCCTCTGGGGGCACTTTTGGATGGGTGAAAGTGTCTAATAACGCGTTTTCTGGGGCCCGAGTTTTCAGTCGTCTCCGATGCCGCCCAGGGCTCTATTTAGGGTTGTTGGGAAAGAGCGAACCCGGAGGGTCCAGTTACATGTGGGACTGCAAAAAGGCTCCCCTGGGGAGTTCAGATGTACGCAAAGCCTTCCTCTGGGGGCACTTTTGGATGGGTGAAAGGGTCTAATAACGCGTTTTCTGGGGCCCGAGTTTTCATTCGTCTCCAATGCAGGCTAGGGCTATATTTAGGGTTGCTCGGAAACAGCGAACACGGAGGGTCCAGTTGCATGTGGGGCTGCGTAAAGGCTCCCCTGGGGAGTTCAGTTGTACCCAAAGCCTTCCTTTGGGGGTACTTTTGGATGGGCGAAAGGGGCTTGTAACGCGTTTTCTGGGGCCTGAGTTTTCAGTCGTCTCCGATGCCGCCCAGGGCTCTATTTAGGGTTGTTGGGAAAGAGCCAACCCGGAGGGTGCAGTTACATGTGGGGCTGCAAAAAGGCTCCCCTGGGGAGTTCAGATGTACCCAAAGCCTTCCTCTGGGGGCACTTTTGGATGGGTGAAAGGGTCTAATAACGCGTTTTCTGGGGCCCGAGTTTTCATTCGTCTCCAATTCCGGCTAGGGACATATTTAGGGATGCTCCGAAACAGCGAACACGGAGGGTCCAGTTGCATGTGGGGCTGCGTAAAGGCTCCCCTGGGGAGTTCAGTTGTACCCAAAGCCTTCCTTTGGGGGCACTTTTGGATGGGCGAAAGGGGCTCGGAACGCGTTTTCTATGGCATGAGTTTTCAGTTGTCTGCCGTGCTGGCCAGGGCTGTATTTAGGGTTGCTGTGAAAGAATGAATACGGAGAGTCCAGTTGCATGTTTGGCTGCGTAAAGGCTTCCCTGGGGAGTTCACTTGTACCCAATGCCTTCCTTTGGGGGATCTTTTGGATGGTCCAAAGAGGCTTGTAACGCGTTTTCTTGGGCCCACCTTTTCAGTCGTCTGCCATGCCGGCTTGTGCTATGTTTCGGCTTGCTGTGAAAGAGCGAATACGGAGGGTCCAGTTGCATGTGGGATTGCAAAAAGGCTTCCCTGGGGAGTTCAGTTGTACTCAAAGCCTTCCTTTGGCGGCACTTTTGGGTGGGCGAAAGGGGCTTGTAACGTGTTTTCTGGGGCTCGAGTTTTCAGTCTTCTCCAACGCCGGCCAGGGTTGTATTAAGGCTTGCCTTGAAAGAGTGAACCCGAAGGGTCCAGTTGCATGTAGGGCTGCAAAAAGGCTCCCCTGGGGAGTTCACTTGTACCCAAAGCCTTCCTTTGGGGGCACTTTTGGATGGGCGAAAGGGGCTTGTAACGCTTTTTATTTGGCTTGATGTTTCAGTCGTCTGCAATACGGGCCAGGGTTATATTTGGGTTTGCTGTGAAAGAGCGAATAATAAGGGTCCAGTTGCATGTGGGGCTGCATAAAGGCTCCCCTGGGGAGTTCACTTGTACCCAAAGCCTTCCTTTGGGGGCACTTTTGGATGGTCCAAAGGGACTCGCAATGCATTTTTTAAGGTCCGTTTTTCAGTCTTCTCCCATTGCGGCTAGGGATATATTTATGCTTGCGGTGAAAGAGCGAATAAGGAGGGTCCACTTGCATGTGGGACTGCAAAAAATCTCTCCTGAGGAGTTCAGTTATACCAAAAGCCTTCCTTTGGTGGCACTTTTGAATGGGTGAAAGGAGCTTGGAACACCTTTTCTGGGGCATGAGTTTTCAGTCGTCTGCGATGCGGGCCAGGGCTAGGATTAGGGTTGCTCGGAAACAGCGAACACGGAGGGCCCAGTTGCATGTGGGGCTGCGTAAAGGCTCTCCTGGGGAGTTCAGTTGTACCCAAAGCCTTTCTTTGGGGGCACTTTTGGATGGTCCAAAGGGACTCGCAATGCGTTTTCTGAGGCCAGCTTTTTCAGTCTTCTCCCATTGCGGCTAGGGCTATATTTAGAGTTGCGGTGAAAAAGTGAACCCGGAGGGTCCAGTTGCATGTGGATCTGCGTAAAGGCTCCCCTGGGGAGTTCAGTTGTACCCAAAGCCTACCTCTGGGGGCACTTTTGGATGGGCGAAAGGGGCTTGTAACGCGTTTTCTTTGGTCAGATTTTTCTGTCGTCTGCCATGTGGGCCTGGGATATATTTAGGCTTGCTGTGAAAGAGCATATAAGAAGGGACCAGCTGCATGTGGGTCTGCGTAAAGACTCTCCCGGGGAGTTCAGTTGTACCCAAAGCCTTCCTTTGGGGGCACTTTTGGATGGGAGAAAGGGGCTTGTAACGCGTTTTTTTTGGCCCGATTTTTCAGTCGTCTCCCATGCTTGCTAGGGTTATATTTAGGGTTGCTGTGAAGGAGCGAATAAGGAGGGTCCAGTTGCATATGGGGTTGCATAAAGGCTCCCCTGGGGAGTTCAGATGTACCCAAAGCCTTCCTCTGGGGGCACTTTTGGATGGGTGAAAGGGTCTAATAACGCGTTTTCTGGGGCCCGAGTTTTCATTCGTCTCCAATGCAGGCTAGGGCTATATTTAGGGTTGCTCGGAAACAGCGAACACGGAGGGTCCAGTTGCATGTGGGGCTGCGTAAAGGCTCCCCTGGGGAGTTCAGTTGTACCCAAAGCCTTCCTTTGGGGGCACCTTTGGATGGGCGAAAAGGGCTTGTAACGCGTTTTATTTGCCTTGATTTTTCAGTCGTCTGCAATACGGGCCAGGGTTATATTTGGGTTTGCTGTGAAAAAGCGAATAATAAGGGTCCAGCTGCATGTAGGGCTGCAAAAAGGCTCCCCTGGGGAGTTCACGTGTACCCAAAGCCTTCCTTTGGGGGCACTTTTGGATGGTCCAAAGGGACTCGCAATGCGTTTTCTGAGGCCGGCTTTTTTCGTCTTCTCCCATTGCGGCTAGGGATATATTTATTCTTGCGGTGAAAGAGCGAATACGGAGGGTCCAGTTGCATGTGGGGCTGCGTAAAGGCTCCCCTGGGGAGTTCACTTGTACCCAAAGCCTTCCTTTGGGGGCACTTTTGGATGGGCGAAAGGGGCTCGGAACTCTTTTTCTATAGCATGAATTTTCAGTCGTCTGCCATGCCGCCTAGGGCTATGTTTGGGTTTCCTCAGAAATAGCAAACCCGGAGGGTCCAGTTGCATGTGGGGCTGCATAAAGGCTCCCCTGGGGAGTTCAGTTTTACCCAAACCCTTTCTTTGAGGGCACTTTTGGATGGTCCAAGGGGACTCGCAATGCGTTTTCTGAGGCAAGCTTTTTCAGTCTTCTCCCATTGCGGCTAGGGCTATATTTACGCTTGTGGTGAAAGAGTGAATAAGGAGGGTCCAGTTGCATGTGGGGCTGCGTAAAGCCTCCCCTGGGGAGTTCAGATGTACCCGAAGCCTTCCTTTAGGGGCACTTTTGGGTGGGCGAAAGGGTCTAATAACTCGTTTTCTGGGGCCTGAGTTTTAAGTCATCTCCAATGCTGGCGAGGATTCTATATAGGGTAGCTCGGAAACAGCGAACCCGGAGGGTCCAGTTGCATGTGGGGCTGCATAAAGGCTCCCCTGGAGAGTTCAGATGTACCCAAAACCTTCCTTTGGGGGCACTTTTGGATGGGCGAAAGGGGCTTGTAACATGTTTTCTGGAGCCCTATTTTTCAGTCATCTCCCAATGCGGCTAGGGCTATGTTTAGGGTTGCGGTGAAAAAGTGAACCAGAAGGGTCCAGTTGTATGTGGGGCTGCGTAAAGGCTCCCCTGGGCAGTTCAGTTGTACCCAAAGCCATCCTTTGGGGGCACTTTTAGATGGGCGAAAGGGTCTTGTAACGTGCTTTCTTTGGCCCGATTTTCAATCGTATCCGATGCCGGCTAGGGCTATATTTAGGCTTGCGGTGAAAGAGCGAACAAGGAGGTTCCAGCTGCATTTTGGGATGCGTAAAGGCTCCCCTGGGGAGTTCACGTGTACCCAAAGCCTTCCTTTGGGGGCATTGTGCATGGTCCAAAGGGACTCGCAATGCGTTTTCTGAGGACGGCTTCTTCAGTCTTCTCCCATTGCGGCTACGGATATATTTATTCTTGCGGTGAAAGAGCGAATACGGATTGTCCAGTTGCATGTGGGGCTGCGTAAAGGCTCCCCTGGGGAGTTCACTTGTACCCAAAGCCTTCCTCTGTGGGCACTTTTGGATGGGCGAAAGGGTCTTGTAACGTGCTTTCTTTGGCCCGATTTTCAATCGTATCCGATGCCGGCTAGGGCTATATTTAGGGTTGCTGTGAAAGAGCGAATAAGGAGGGTCCACTTGCATGTGGGGCTGCATAAATGCTCTCCTGGGGAGTTCAGTTTTTCCCAAAGCCTTCCTTTGGGAGCACTTTTGGATGGGCGAAAGGGGCTTGCAATGCGTTTTCTGAGGCCCGCTTTTTCAGTCTTCTCCCATGGCGGCTAGGGCTATATTTAGGCTTGTGGTGAAAGAGTGAATAAGGAGGGTCCAGTTGCATGTGGGGCTGCGTAAAAGCTCCCCTGGGGAGTTCAGTTGTACCCAAAGCCTTCCTTTGGGGACACTTTTGGATGGTCCAAGAGGAATCGCATTGCGTTTTCTGAGGCTCCCTTTTTCAGTATTCTACCAATGCGGCTAGGGCTATATTTAGGCTTGCGGTGAAAGAGTGAATAAGGAGGGCCCAGTTGCATGTGGGGCTGCGTAAAGGCTCCCGTGGGGAGTTCACATGTACCCAAAATCTTCCTCTGGGGGCACTTTTGGATGGGTGAAAGGGTCTTGTAACGCGTTTTCTTTGGCCCGGTTTTTCAGTCATCTCCGATGCCGGCTAGGGCTATATTTCGGCTTGCTGTGAAAGAGCGAATAAAGAGGGTCCAGTTGCATGTGGGGCTGCGTAAAAGCTCTCCTGGGGAGTTCACTTGTACCCAAAGCCTTCCTTTGGGAGCACTTTTGGATTGTCCAAAACGGACTCGCAATGCGTTTTCTGAGGCCCGCTTTTCAGTTTTCTCCCATTGCGGCTAGGGCTATATTTATGCTTGTGGTGAAAGAGTGAATAAGGAGGGTCCAGTTGCATGTGGGGCTGTGTAAAGGCTCCCCTGGGGAGTTCAGTTGTACCCAAAGCCTACCTTTGGGGGCACTTTTGGATGGGCGAAAGGGTCTAATAACGCGTTTTCTGGCGCACGAATTTTCAGTCATCTCCAATGCTGGCGAGGATTCTATATAGGGTAGCTCGGAAACAGCGAACCTGGAGGGTCCAGTTGCATGTGGGGCTGCGTAAAGGCTCCCCTGGGGAGTTCAGTTGTACCCAAAGACTTCCTTTGGGGGCACTTTTGGATGGGCGCAAGGGGCTCAGAACGCGTTTTCTGGGGCCCGAGTTTTCAGTCGTCTGCCATGCGGGCAAGGGCTATGTTTAGGGTTGCTCGGAAAGAGTGAACACGGAGGGCCCAGTTGCATGTGGGTCTGCGTAAAGGCTCCCGTGGGGAGTTCAGATGTACCCAAAGCCTTCCTTTGGGGGCACTTTTGGATGGTCCAAAGGGACTCGCCATGCTTTTTCTGGGGCCTGATTTTCAGTCTTCTCCCATGCCGGCTAGGGCGATATTTAGGCTTGCGGTGAAAGAGCGAACAAGGAGGGTCCATCTGCATTTTGGCATGCGTAAAGGCTCCCCTGGGGAGTTCACTTGTACCCAAAGCCTTCCTTTGAGAGCACTTTTGGATGGTCCTAAAGAATTATAAATGCGTTTTCTGAGACCCCCTTTTTCAGTCTTCTCCCACTGCGGCTACGGCTATATTTAGTCTTGCATTGAAAGAGCAAATAAGGAGGGTCCAGTTGCATGTGGGGCTGCATAAAGGCTTCCCTGGGGAGTTCAGTTGTACCCAAAGCCTTCCTTTAGGGGCTCTTTTGGATAGGCGAAAGGGTCTTGTAACACTTTTTCTGGGGCCGGAGTTTTAAGTCATCTCCGATGCCGGCAAGGGATATATTTAGTGTTGCTGTGAAAGAACGAACAATGAGGGTTCAGTTGCATGTGCACTGCATAAATGCTCACGTGGGGAGTTCAGTAGTACCCAAAGCCTTCCATTAGGGGACCTTTTGGATGGGCGAAAGTGGCTTGTAACGCGTTTTCAAGGGCTCGAGTTTTCAGTCTTCTCCCATGCCGGCCAGGGCTGTATTAAGGCTTGCGGTGAAAGAGCGAATAAGGAGGGTCCAGTTGCATGTGGGACAGCAAATAATCTTTCCTGGGGAGTTCAGTTGTACCCAAAGCCTTCTTTTGGGGGCACTTTTGGATGGGCGCATTGGGCTCAGAACGCGTTTTTTGGGGCCCGAGTTTTCAGTAGTCTTCCATGCCGGCTAGGGCTATATTTAGGCTTGCTGTGAAAGAGCGATGCCGGAGGGTCCAGTTGC
The DNA here is from genome assembly GCF_047663525.1 of Anas platyrhynchos. Taxonomy (NCBI): domain Eukaryota; kingdom Metazoa; phylum Chordata; class Aves; order Anseriformes; family Anatidae; genus Anas; species Anas platyrhynchos. Next base: position 20,635,100 of record NC_092600.1, read on the forward strand.
ATGTGGGACTGCAAAAAATCTCTCCTGGGGAATTCAGTTGTACCAAAAGCCTTCCTTTGGGGGCACTTTTGGATGCGTGAAAGGAACTCGGAACACGTTTTCTGAGGTCAGAGTTTTCAGTCGTCTGCGATGCGGGCCAGGGCTTTGTTTAGGGTTGCTCGGAAAGAGCGAACACGGAGGGTCCAGTTGCATGTGGGGCTGCTTAAAGGCTCCCCTGGGGAGTTCAGTTGTACCTAATACCTTCCTTTGGCGGCACTTTTGGATGGTCCAAAGGGACACACAATGCGTTTTCTGAGGCCCGCTTTTCAGTCGTCTCCCATTGCGGCTAGGGATATATTTAGTGTTGCGGTGAAAAAGTGAACCCAGAGGGTCCAGCTGCATGTGGGTCTGCGTAAAGGCTCCCCTGGGGAGTTCAGATGTACCCAAAGACTACCTTTGGGGGCACTTTTGGATGGTCCAAAGGGACTCGCAATGCGTTTTCTGAGGCTAGCTTTTTCAGTCTTCTCCCATGCCGGCTAGGGCTATCTTTATGCTTGCGGTGAAAAAGCGAATACGGAGGGCCCAGTTGCATGTGGGACTGCGAAAGGCTCCCCTGGGGAGTTCAGATGTACCCAAAGCCTTCCTTTGGGGGCACGTTTCGATGGTCCAAAGGGACTCGCAATGCGTTTTCTGAGGCCGGCTTTTTCTGTTTTCTCCCATTGCGGCTAGGGATATATATATTCTTGCGTTGAAAGAGCGAATACGGAGGGTCCAGTTGCATGTGGGGCTGCATAAAGGCTCCCCTGGGGAGTTCACTTCTACCCAAAGCCTTCCTTTGGGGGCACTTTTGGATGGGCGAAAGGGTCTTGTAACGCATTTTCTTTGGCCCGCTTTTCAGTCCTCTCCGATGCCGGCTAGGGCCATGTTTAGGGTTGCACAGAAAGAGTAAATAAGGAGGGTCCAGTTGCATGTGGGGCTGCGTAAAGGCTCCCCTGGGGAGTTCACTTGTACCCAAAGCCTTCCTTTGGGGGCACTTTTGGATGGTCCAAAGGGACTCGCCATGCTTTTTCTGGGGCCTGATTTTCAGTCTTCTCCCATGCCGGCTAGGGCTATATTTAGGCTTGCGGTGAAAGAGCGAACAAGGAGGGTCCGGCTGCATTTTGGGATGCGTAAAGGCTCCCGTGGGGAGTTCAGATGTACCCAAAGCCTTCCTTTGGGGGCACTTTTGGATGGGCGAAAGGGGCTTGTAACGCGTTTTCTGGGGCTCGACTTTTCAGTCTTCTCCCATGCTGGCCAGGAATGTATTAAGGCTTGTAGTGAAAGAGTGAACCCGGAGGGTCCAGTTGATTGTAGGGCTGCAAAAAGGCTCCCCTGAGGACTTCACTTGTATCTAAAGCCTTCCTTTGGGGGCAATTTTGGTTGGGCGCAAGGGGCTCAGAACGCGTTTTCTGGGGCCCGGGTTTTCAGTCGTCTGCCATGAGGGCCAGGGCTATGTTTAGGGTTGCTGTGAAAGAGCGAATACGGAGGGTCCAGTTGCATGTGGGACTGCAAAAAATCTCTCCTGGGGAGTTCAGTTGTACCAAAAGCCTTCCTTTCGGGGCACTTTTGGATGGGGAAAGGAGCTCTGAACGCGTTTTCTGGGGTATGAACTTTAAGTCATCTGTGATGCGGGCCAGGGATGTGTTTAGGTTTGCTCGGAAAGAGCGAATAAGGAGGGTCCACTTGCATGTGGGGCTGCATAAAGGCTCTCCTGGGGTGTTCAGTTTTACCCAAAGGCTTCCTTTGGGAGCACTTTTGGAAGGGCGAAAGGAGCTCGGAACGCATTTTCTATGGCATGAGTTTTCAGTCGTCTGCCATGCCGCTGTTATAAATGGCTCAGGATTCAATTTAGGATTAAATAAAAAAATAGGATTTATTAAAAGAATATAAAGGAATAGAGGTAAGCAAACAGCGCTTGGTGCACCGGGAGTCTCCGCTCCACCAGGACCCACACCAGTTACATCAAGCAGCTGATTTTTATGCACCTAGACTAATACATATTCATTACTACTTCTAAAAAAATAGATTATTATAATTAGCTTCCGGGGTCCAGTTCCTCCTACTGGAGCATGCGCATCAGTCTCCTCTGGGGGTCTCTAGGGGTCTTTCATGCTGAAGGCTCGTAGTCTTCCTCTCACCCTTTGTACTTACTCGGCACTATTCCAAGTTTATGGAACACTCTCTGTACACTCTCCACAGGTCTTGTCTCCCAACCGTCCTTCAGCTTCTTTTTCCTTCCTCTTAATCTCTTGGCCCCCCTGGCCAGATACCAAGGATCTCATAACAGTCACTAGTTGTTATCAGTTGTTCTGAAACTCCCAGACATCAAACACAAACAGCTTTCTTATTTGACGCTTCACGAGTAATTAAAACATTCTTCCCCAGCCGTTCACAGACACATCTATAGCAGTGTTAAGTTAATCTCGAAGAAGACAGGAAAAAAGGCTGTAACTGTTAGAAATAGAAGTCCGGAATAACAAAAGCAAACAGGTTCACAAATTTAAGGAGTGTTTTCTGAAGACGTGATAAATTGACTGGAATGAGGGGGAGACTGGGACACACTGCATCTGTGGTTCAAGAATTAAACTGCCAGTGCAGGGCCCAGAGGCAGACAGGATTCAAACAGAATTGTTCTTTATGGACACAAATTTATGGACACGAATTTATGGACATGAATTGGAATTGTTAAAACATTCCTCACACCGCCTAGGGGTATGTTTAGGGTTCCTCAGAAACAGCAAACACTGAGGGTCCAGTTGCATATGGGGCTGCATAAAGGCTTCCCTGGAGAGTTCAGATGTACCCAAAGCTTTCCTTTGGGGGCACTTTTGGATGGGCGAAAAGGACTTGTAATGCGATTTCTGGAGCCCGAGTTTTCAGTCTTCTCCCATTGCGGCTTGGGCTATATTTAGGCTTGTGGTGAAAGAGTGAACCCGGAGGTTCCAGTTGCATGTGGGCCTGCATAAAGGCTCCCCTGGGGAGTTCAGTTGTACCCAAAGCCTTCCTTTGGGGGCACTTTTGGATGGGCTAAAAGGGCTTGTAATGCGTTTTCTGGGACCCGAGTTTTCAGTCGTCTGCCATGCGGGCAAGGGCTATATTTAGGCTTGCTGTGAAAGAGCATATAAGAAGGGTCCAGCTGCATGTGGGTCTGCGTAAAGGCTCCCCTGGGGAGTTCAGTTGTACCCAAAGCCTTCCTTTGGGAGCACTTTTGGATGGTCCAAAGGGACTCGCAATGCGTTTTCTGAGGCCCCCTTTTTCAGACTTCTCCCATTGCGGCTATGGCTATATTTATGCTTGCGGTGAAAGAGCGAATACAAAGGGTCCAGTTGCATGTGGGGCTGCGTAAAGGCTCCCCTGGGGAGTTCAGTTGTACCCAAAGCCTTCCTCTGGGGGCACTTTTGGATGGGCGAAAGGGGCTTGTAACGCGTTTTCTGGGGCTCGAGTTTTCAGTCTTCTCCCATGCCGGCCAGGGCTGTATTAAGGCTTGTAGTGAAAGAGTGAACCCGGAGGGTCCAGTTGCATGTAGGGCTGCAAAAAGGCTCCCCTGGGGAGTTCACTTGTACCCAAAGCCTTCCTTTGGGGGCACTTTTGGATGGGCGAAAAGGGCTTGTAATGCGTTTTCTTTGGCTTGACTTTTCAGTCGTCTCCGATGCCGGCTAGGGCTATATTCGGCTTGCTATGAAACAGCGAATAAGGAGGGTCCACTTGCATGTGGGGCTGCGTAAAGGCTCCCCTGGGGAGTTCAGTTGTAGCCAAAGCCTTCCTTTGGGGGCACTTTTGGATGGGCGAAAGGGTCTTGTAACGCGTTTTCTTTGGCCCGATTTTCAGTTGTCTCCGATGCCAGCTAGGGCTATGTTTAGGGTGTCACGGAAAGAGCGAATAAGGAGGGTCCAGTTGCATGTGGGGCTGCGTAAAGGCTCCCCTGGGGAGATCACTTGTACCCAAAGCCTTCCTTCGGGGGCACTTTCAAATGGTCCAAAGGGACTCGCCATGCTTTTTCTGGGACCTGATTTCCAGTCTTCTCCCATGGTGGCTTGGGCTATATTTATGCTTGCGGTGAAAGAGCGAACAAGGAGGGTCCGGCTGCATTTTGGGATGCGTAAAGGCTCCCCTGGGGAGTTCACTTGTACCCAAAGCCTTCCTTTGGGGGCACTTTTGGATGGGCGAAAGGGGCTCGGAACGCATTGTCTATGGCATGAGTTTTCAGTCGTCTGCCATGCCGCCTAGGGCTATATTTAGGGTTGCACGGAAAGAGCAAATAAGGAGGGTCCAGTTGCAAGTGGGGCTGCAAAAAGGCTCCCTTGGGGAGTTCAGCTGTACCCAAAGCCTTCCTTTGGGGGCACTTTTGGATGGTCCAAAGGGACTCGCAATGCGTTTTCTGAGGCCGGCTTTTTCTGTTTTCTCCCATTGCGGCTAGTGCTATATTTATTCTTGCGGTGAAAGAGTGAACCCGGAGGGTCCAGTTGCATGTGGGGCTGTGTAAATGCTCCCCTTGGGAGTTCAGATGTAACCAAAGCCTTCCTTTAGGAGAACTTTTGGATGGTACAAAGGGACTCGCAATGCGTTTTTTGAGGCCCGCCTTTTCAGTCTTCTCCCATTGCGTCTAGGGATATATATTTAGTGTTGCGGTGAAAAAGTCAACCCGGAGGGTCCAGTTGCATGTGGGGCTGCGTAAAGGCTCCCCTGGGGACCTCACTTGTACCCAAAGCCTTCCTCTGGGGGCACTTTTGGATTGGTGAAAGGGTCTTGTAACGCGTTTTCTTTGGCCCGCTTTTCAGTCGTCTCCGATGCCGGCTAGGGATATGTTTAGGGTGTCACGGAAAGAGCGAATACGGAGGGTCCAGTTGCATGTGGGGCTGCGTAAAGGCTCCCCTGGGGAGTTCACTTGTACCCAAAGCCTTCCTTTGGGGGCACTTTTGGATGGTCCAAAGGGACTCGCCATGCTTTTTCTGGGGCCTGATTTTCAGTCTTCTCCCATGCCGGCTAGGGCAATATTTAGGCTTGCGGTGAAACAGCGATCAAGGAGGGTCCAGCTGCATTTTGGGATGCGTAAAGGCTCCCCTGGGGAGTTCAGTTGTACCCAAAGCCTTCCTTTGGGAGCACTTTTGGATGGGCGAAAGGGGCTTGTAACGCATTTTCTGGGGCTCGAGTTTTCAGTCTTCTCCCATGCCGGCCAGGGCTGTATCAAGGCTTGCGGTGAAAGAGCAAACCCGGAGGGTCCAGTTGCATGTGGGACTGCGTAAAGGCTCCCCTGGGGAGTTCAGTTGTACCCAAAGCCTTCCTCTGGGGGCACTTTTGGATGGGCGAATGGGGCTTGGAACGCATTTTCTGGGGCATGACTTTTCAGTCATCTCTGATGCCGGCCAGGGCTGTATTTAGTGTTGTTGGAAAAGAGCGAATTCGGTTGGTCCACTTGAATGTGCGGTTGCAAAAAGGCTCCCCTGGGGACTTCACTTGTACCCAAAGCCTTCCTTTGGGAGCACTTTTGGATGGGCGAAAGGGGCTTGTAACGCGTTTCCTGGGGCTCGAGTTTTCAGTCTTCTCCCATGCCGGCCAGGGCTTTATTAAGGCTTGTGGTGAAAGAGTGAACCCGGAGGGTCCAGTTGCATGTAGGGCTGCGTAAAGGCTCCACCTGGGGAGTTCAGTTGTACCCAAAGCCTTCCTTTGGGGGCACTTTTGGATGGTCCAAAGGGACTCGCAATGCGTTTTCTGGAGCCCGAAGTTTCAGTCGTCTCCGATGGCGGCTAGGGATATATTTAGGCTTGCTGTGAAAGTGTGAATAAGAAGGGTCCATTTGCATGTGCGGCTGCATAAAGGCTCCCCTGGGGAGTTCACTTGTACCCAAAGCCTTCCTTTGGAGGCACTTTTGGATGAGCGAAAAGGGCTTGTAATGCGTTTTCTGGGGCCCGAGTTTTCAGTCGTCTCCCGTGCAGACCAGGGCTGTATTTAGTGTTGTTGGGAAAGAGCGAACACGGAGGGTTCAGTTGCATGTGGGGCTGCGTAAAGGCTCCCCTGGGGAGTTCACGTGTACCCAAAGCCTTCCTCTGGGGGCACTTTTGGATGGGCGCAAGGGGCTCAGAACGCGTTTTCTGGGGCCCGAGTTTTCAGTCATCTTCCATCCGGGCAAGGGCTATATTTAAGCTTGCTGTGAAAGAGCGAATACGGAGGGTCCAGTTGCATGTGGGACTGCGTAAAGGCTCCCTTGGGGAGTTCAGATGTACCCAAAGCCTTCCTTTGGGGGCACTTTTGGATGGGCGAAAGGGGCTTGTAACGCGTTTTCTGGGGCTCGAGTTTTCAGTCTTCTCCCATGCCGGCCAGGGCTGTATCAAGGCTTGCGGTGAAGGAGCAAACCCGGAGGGTCCAGTTGCATGTGGGACTGCGTAAAGGCTCCCCTGGGGAGTTCACTTCTACCCAAAGCCTTCCTTTGGGGGCACTTTTGGATTGGTGAAATGCTCTTGTAACGCGTTTTCTTTGGCTTGCTTTTCAGTCGTCTCTGATGCCAGCTAGGGCTATGTTTAGGGTTGCACGGAAAGAGCGAATAAGGAGTGTCCAGTTGCATGTGGGGCTTCGTAAAGTCTCCCCTGGGGACTTCACTTGTACCCAAAGCCTTCCTTTGGGGGCACTTTTGGATTGGTGAAATGCTCTTGTAACGCGTTTTCTTTGGCTTGCTTTTCAGTCGTCTCTGATGCCAGCTAGGGCTATGTTTAGGGTTGCACGGAAAGAGCGAACACGAAGGGCCCAGTTGCATGTGGGTCTGCGTAAAGGCTCCCCTGGGGAGTTCAGATGTACCCAAAGCCTTCCTCTGGGGGCACTTTTGGATGGTCCAAAGGGACTCACAATGCGTTTTCTGAGGCCCGCTTTTTCAGTCTTCTCCCATTGTGGCTAGGGTTATATTTAGTGTTGCGGTGAAAAAGTGAACCCGGAGGGTCCAGTTGCATGTGGGTCTGCGTAAAGGCTCCCCTGGGGAGTTCATGTGTACCCAAAGCCTTCCTTTGGGGGCACTTTTGGATGGGCGAAAGGGGCTTGTAACGCGTTTTCTTTGGTCAGATTTTTCAGTCATCTACCATGCGGGCCTGGGATATATATAGGCTTACTGTGAAAGAGCATATAAGAAGGGTCCAGATGCATGTGGGTGTGCGTAAAGGCTCCCCTTGGGAGTTCAGTTGTACCCAAAGCCTTCCTTTGGGGGCACTTTTGGATGGTCCAAAATGACTCGCAATGCGTTTTCTGAGGCCCGCTTTTTCAGTCTTCTCCCATTCCGGCTATGGCTATATATATGCTTGCGGTGAAAGAGCGAATAAGGAGGGCCCAGTTACATGTGGGGCTGCGTAAAGGCTCCCCTGGGGAGTTCAGTTGTACCCAAAGCCTTCCTCTGGGGGCACTTTTTGATGGGCGAAAGGGGCTTTGTACGCCTTTTCTGGGGCCCTCTTCTTAATTTGTTTCCCATGCTGGGTAGGGATATGTTTAGGGTTACTCAGAAAGAGCGAACACAGAGGGTCCAGTTACATGTGGGGCTGCGTAAAGGCTCCCCTGGGGAGTTCAGTTGTACCCAAAGCCTTCCTCTGGGGGCACTTTTGGATGGGCGAAAGGGGCTTGTAACGCGTTTTCTGGGGCTCGAGTTTTCAGTCTTCTCCCATGCCGGCCAGGGCTGTACTTAGGCTTGCGGTGAAGGAGCAAACCCAGAGGGTCCAGTTGCATGTCGGACTGCGTAAAGGCTCCCCTGGAGAGTTCACTTGTACCCAAAGCCTTCCTTTGGGGGCACTTTTGGATTTGTGAAAGGGTCTTGTAACGCGTTTTTGTTTGGCTTGCTTTTCAGTCGTCTCTGATGCCGGCTAGGGCTATGTTTAGGGTTGCACGGAAAGAGCGAATAAGGAGGGTCCAGTTGCATGTGGGGCTGCGTAAAGGCTCCCCTGGGGAGTTCAGTTGTACCCAAAGCCTTCCTTTGGGGCACTTTTGGATTTGTGAAAGGGTCTTGTAACGCGTTTTTGTTTGGCTTGCTTTTCAGTCGTCTCTGATGCCGGCTAGGGCTATGTTTAGGGTTGCACGGAAAGAGCGAATAAGGAGGGTCCAGTTGCATGTGGGGCTGCGTAAAGGCTCCCCTGGGGAGTTCAGTTGTACCCAAAGCCTTCCTCTGGGGGCACTTTTGGATGGGCGAAAGGGGCTTGGAACGCATTTTCTGGGGCATGACTTTTCAGTCATCTCTGATGCCGGCCAGGGCTGTATTTAGTGTTGTTGGAAAAGAGCGAATTCGGATGGTCCACTTGAATGTGCGGTTGCAAAAAGGCTCCCCTGGGGACTTCACTTGTACCCAAAGCCTTCCTTTGGGAGCACTTTTGGATGGGCGAAAGGGGCTTGTAACGCGTTTCCTGGGGCTCGAGTTTTCAGTCTTCTCCCATGCCGGCCAGGGCTTTATTAAGGCTTGTGGTGAAAGAGTGAACCCGGAGGGTCCAGTTGCATGTAGGGCTGCGTAAAGGCTCCCCTGGGGAGTTCAGTTGTACCCAAAGCCTTCCTTTGGGGGCACTTTTGGATGGTCCAAAGGGACTCGCAATGCGTTTTCTGGAGCCCGAAGTTTCAGTCGTCTCCGATGGCGGTTAGGGATATATTTAGGCTTGCTGTGAAAGTGTGAATAAGAAGGGTCCATTTGCATGTGCGGCTGCATAAAGGCTCCCCTGGGGAGTTCACTTGTACCCAAAGCCTTCCTTTGGAGGCACTTTTGGATGAGCGAAAAGGGCTTGTAATGCGTTTTCTGGGGCCCGAGTTTTCAGTCATCTGCCATCCGGGCAAGGGCTATATTTAAGCTTGCTGTGAAAGAGCGAATACGGTGGGTCCAGTTGCATGTGGGGCTGCGTAAAGGCTCCCCTGGGGACTTCACTTGTACCCAAAGCCTTCCTTTGGGGGCACTTTTGGATTGGTGCAATGGTCTTGTAACGCGTTTTCTTTGGCTTGCTTTTCAGTCGTCTCTGATGCCGGCTAGGGCTATGTTTAGGGTTGCTCGGAAAGAGCGAACACGGAGGGCCCAGTTGCATGTGGGGCTGCGTAAAGGCTCCCCTGGGGAGTTCAGTTGTACCCAAAGCCTTCCTTTGGGAGCACTTTTGGATGGGCGAAAGGGGCTTGTAACCCATTTCTGGGGCTTGAGTTTTCAGTCTTCTCCCATGCCGGCCAGGGCTGTATCAAGGCTTGCGGTGAAAGAGCAAACCCGGAGGGTCCAGTTGCATGTCGGACTGCATAAAGGCTCCCCTGGGCAGTTCAGTTGTACCCAAAGCCTTCCTTTGGGGGCACTTTTGGATGGTCCAAAGGGACTCGCAATGCGTTTTCTGGAGCCCGAATTTTCAGTCGTCTCCGATGACGGCTAGGGCTATATTTAGGCTTGCTGTGAAAGTGTGAATAAGAAGGGTCCAGTTGCATGTGCGGCTGCATAAAGGCTCCCCTGGGGAGTTCACGTGTACCCAAAGCCTTCCTTTGGGGGCACTTTTGGATTGGTGCAATGGTCTTGTAACACGTTTTCTTTGGCTTGTTTTTCAGTCGTCTCTGATGCCGGCTAGGGCTATGTTTAGGGTTGCACGGGAAGAGCGAATAAGGAGGGTCCAGTTGCATGTGGGGCTGCGTAAAGGCTCCCCTGGGGAGTTCAGTTGTTCCCAAAGCCTTCCTTTGGGGGCACTTTTGGATGGGCGCAAGGGGCTCAGAACGCGTTTTCTGGGGCCCGAGTTTTCAGTCATCTGCCATCCGGGCAAGGGCTATATTTAAGCTTGCTCTGAAAGAGCAAACACGGAGGGTTCAGTTGCATGTGGGGCTGCGTAAAGGCTCCCCTGGGGAGTTCACGTGTACCCAAAGCCTTCCTTTGGGGGCACTTTTGGATGGGCGCAAGGGGCTCAGAACGCGTTTTCTGGGGCCCGAGTTTTCAGTCATCTGCCATCCGGGCAAGGGATATATTTAAGCTTGCTGTGAAAGAGCGAATACGGAGGGTCCATTTGCATGTGGGGCTGCGTAAAGGCTCCCCTGGGGACTTCACTTGTACCCAAAGCCTTCCTTTGGCGGCACTTTTGGATTGGTGAAATGGTCTTGTAACGCGTTATCTTTGGCTTGCTTTTCAGTCGTCTCTGATGCCGGCTAGGGCTATGTTTAGGGTTGCACGGAAAGAGCGAATAAGGAGGGTCCAGTTGCATGTGGGGCTGCGTAAAGGCTCCCCTGGGGAGTTCAGTTGTACCCAAAGCCTTCCTTTGGGGGCACTTTTGGATGGTCCAAAGGGACTCGCCATTCTTTTTCTGGGGCCTGATTTTCAGTCTTCTCCCATTGCGGCTAGGGTTATATTTAGTGTTGCGGTGAAAAAGTGAACCCGGAGGGTCCAGCAGCATTTTGGGATGCGCAAAGGCTCCCCTGGGGAGTTCACTTGTTCCCAACGCCTTACTTTGGGGGCAGTTTTCGATGGGTGAAAGGAGCTCGGAACGCGTTTTCTGGGGCATGAGTTTTTAGCCGTCTGTGATGCGGGCCAGGGCTATGTTTATGGTTGCTCGGAAAGAGCGAACACGGAGGGCCCAGTTGCTTGTGGGTCTGCGTAAAGGCTCCCCTGGGGAGTTCAGTTGTACCCAAAGCCTTCCTTTGGGAGCACTTTTGGATGGGCGAAAGGGGCTTGTAACGCCTTTTCTGGGGCTCGAGTTTTCAGTCTTCTCCCATGCCGGCCAGGGCTGTATCAAGGCTTGCGGTGAAGGAGCAAACCCGGAGGGTCCAGTTGCATGTGGGACTGCGTAAAGGCTCCCCTGGGGAGTTCACTTGTTCCCAAAGCCTTCCTTTGGGGGCACTTTTGGATGGGCACAAGGGGCTTGTAACGCGTTTTGTTTGGCCCGATTTTTCAATCATCTCTGATGCCGACTACGGCTGTGTTTAGTGTTGCTCGGAAAGAGAGAATAAGGAGGGTCCAGTTGCATGTGGGGCTGCGTAAAGGCTCCCCTGGGGAGTTCACTTGTTCCCAAAGCCTTCCTTTGGGGGCACTTTTGGATGGGCACAAGGGGCTCAGAACGCGTTTTCTGGGGCCCGAATTTTCAGTCATCTCCATCCGGGCAAGGGCTATATTTAAGCTTGCTGTGAAAGAGCGAATACGGAGGGTCCAGTTGCATGTGGGGCTGCGTAAAGGCTCCCCTGGGGACTTCACTTGTACCCAAAGCCTTCCTTTGGGGGCACTTTTGGATTGGTGAAATGGTCTTGTAACGCGTTTTCTTTGGCTTGATGTTTCAGTCGTCTGCAATACGGGCCATGGTTATATTTAGGTTTGCTGTTGAAGAGCAAATAATTAGGGTCCAGCTGCATGTGGGGCTGCGTAAAGGCTTTCCTGGGGAGTTCACGTGTACCCAAAGCCTTCCTTTGGGGGCACTCTTGGATGGTCCAAAGGGACTCGCAATGCATTTTCTGAGGCCGGCTTTTTCAGTCTTCTCCCATTGCGGCTAGGGATATATTTATTCTTGCGGTGAAAGAGCGAATACGGAGGGTCCAGTTGCATGTGGGGCTGCGTAAAGGCTCCCCTGGGGAGTTCAGTTGTACCCAAAGCCTTCCTCTGTGGGCACTTTTGGATGGGCGAAAGGGGCTTGTAACGCGTTTTCTGGGGCTTGCTTTTCAGCCTTCTCCCATGCCGGCCAGGGCTGTATTAAGGCTTGCAGTGAAAGAGCAAATACGAAGGGTCCAGTTGCATGTTGGACTGCGTAAAGGCTCCCCTGGGGAGTTCAGTTGTACCCAAAGCCTTCCTTTGGGGGAATTTTTGGATGGTCCAAAGGGACTCGCCATGCTTTTTCTGGGGCCTGATTTTCAGTCTTCTCCCATGCTGGCTAGGGCTATATTTAGGCTTGCGGTGAAAGAGCGAATACGAAGGGTCCAGTTGCATGTGCGGCTGCGTAAAGGCTCCCCTGGGGAGTTCACTTGTACCCAAAGCCTTCCTTTGGGGGCACATTTGTATGGTCCAAAGGGACTCGCCATGCTTTTTCTGGGGCCTGATTTGCAGTGTTCTCCCATGCCGGCTAGGGCTATATTTAGGCTTGCGGTGAAAGAGCGAACAAGGAGGGTCCAGCTGCATTTTGGGATGCGTAAAGGCTCCCCTGGGGACTTCACGTATACCCAACGCCTTCCTTTGGGGGCACTTTTCGATGGGTGAAAGGAGCTCGGAACGCGTTTTCTGGGACATGAGTTTTCAGCCATCTACGATGCGGGCCAGGGCTATGTTTAGGGTTGCTCGGAAAGAGCGAACACGGAGGGCCCAGTTGCATGTGGGTCTGCGTAAAGGCTCCCCTGGGGAGTTCAGTTGTACCCAAAGCCTTCCTTTGGGAGCAGTTTTGGATGGGCGAAAGGGGCTTGTAACGCATTTTCTGGGGCTCGAGTTTTCAGTCTTCTCCCATGCCGGCCAGGGCTTTATCAAGACTTGCGGTGAAAGAGCAAACCCAGAGGGTCCAGTTGCATGTGGGACTACGTAAAGGCTCCCCTGGGGAGTTCAGTTGTACCCAAAGCCTTCCTTTGGGGGCACTTTTGGATGGTCCAAAGGGACTCGCAATGCGTTTTCTGGAGCCCGAGTTTTCAGTCTTCTCCCATGCCTGTTAGGGATATATTTAGGCTTGCTGTGAAAGTGTGAATAAGAAGGGTCCAGCTGCATGTGCGGCTGCATAAAGGCTCCCCTGGGGAGTTCACTTGTACCCAAAGATTTCCTTTGGGGGCACTTTTGGATGGGCGAAAAGGGCTTGTAATGCGTTTTCTGGGGCCCGAGTTTTCAGTCGTCTCCCGTGCAGACCAGGGCTGTATTTAGTGTTGTTGTTAAAGAGCGAACCCGGAGGGTCCAGTTGCATGTGGGGCTGTGTAAAGGCTCCCCTGGGGAGTTCACTTGTACCCAAAGCCTTCCTTTGGGGGCACTTTTGAATAAGAGAAAGGGGCTTGTATCGTGTTTTCTGGGGCACGCATTTTCAGTCGTCTCCGATGCCGGCCAGGGCTGTATATAGGGTTGTTGGGAATGAGCGAACACGGACGGTCCAGCTGCATGTGGGGCTGCGTAAAGGCTCCCCTGGGGGCTTCACTTGTACCCAAAGCCTTCCTTTGGGGGCACTAGTGGATGGTCCAAAGGGACTCGCAATGCGTTTTCTGAGGACGGCTTTTTCCGTCTTCTCCCATTGCGGCTAGTGCTATATTTATTCTTGCGGTGAAAGAGTGAACCCGGAGGGTCCAGTTGCATGTGGGGCTGCGTAAAGGCTCCCCTGGGGAGTTCAGTTGTACCCAAAGCCTTCCTTTGGGGGCACTTTTGGATGGGCGCAAGGGGCTCAGAACGCGTTTCCTGGGGCCCGAGTTTTCAGTCGTCTGCAATACGGGCCAGGGTTATATATAGGTTTGCTGTGAAAGAGCGAATAATAAGGGTCCAGCTGCGTATGGGGCTGCATACAGGCTCCCCTGGGGAGTTCACTTGTACCCAAAGCCTTCCTTTGGGGGATGTTTTGGATGGGTTAAAGGGGCTTGTAACATGTTTTCTGGAGCCCGAGTATTCAGTCGTCTCCCATTGCGGCTATGGCTATATTTAGTGTTGCGGTGAAAAAGTGAACCGGAAGGGTCCAGTTGTATGTGGGGCTGCAAAAAGGCTCCCCTGGGGAGTTCACGTGTACCCAAAGCCTTCCTTTGGGGGCACTTTTAGATGGTCCAAAGGGACTCGCAATGCATTTTCTGAGGCCGGCTTTTTCAGTCTTCTCCCATTGCGGCTAGGGATATATTTATTCTTGCGGTGAAAGAGCGAACAAGGAGGATCCAGTTGCATGTGGGGCTGCGTAAAGGCTCCCCTGGGGAGTTCAGTTGTACCCAAAGCCTTCCTTTGGGGGCACTTTTGGATGGTCCAAAGGGACTCGCCATGCTTTTTCTGGGGCCTGATTTTCAGTCTTCTCCCATGCCGGCTAGGGCTATATTTAGGCTTGCGGTGAAAGAGCGAACAAGGAGGGTCCAGCTGCATTTTGGGATGCGTAAAGGCTCCCCTGGGGAGTTCACTTGTTCCCAAAGCCTTCCTTTGGGGGCACTTTTGGATGGGCACAAGGGGCTCAGAACGCGTTTTCTGGGGCCCGAATTTTCAGTCATCTGCCATCCGGGCAAGGGCTATATTTAAGCTTGCTGTGAAAGAGCGAATACGGAGGGTCCAGTTGCATGTGGGGCTGCGTAAAGGCTCCCCTGGGGACTTCACTTGTACCCAAAGCCTTCCTTTGGGGGCACTTTTGGATTGGTGAAATGGTCTTGTAACGCGTTTTCTTTGGCTTGATGTTTCAGTCGTCTGCAATACGGGCCATGGTTATATTTAGGTTTGCTGTTGAAGAGCAAATAATTAGGGTCCAGCTGCATGTGGGGCTGCGTAAAGGCTCCCCTGGGGAGTTCAGTTGTACCCAAAGCCTTCCTCTGTGGGCACTTTTGGATGGGCGAAAGGGGCTTGTAACGCGTTTTCTGGGGCTTGCTTTTCAGCCTTCTCCCATGCCGGCCAGGGCTGTATTAAGGCTTGCAGTGAAAGAGCAAATACGAAGGGTCCAGTTGCATGTTGGACTGCGTAAAGGCTCCCCTGGGGAGTTCAGTTGTACCCAAAGCCTTCCTTTGGGGGAATTTTTGGATGGTCCAAAGGGACTCGCCATGCTTTTTCTGGGGCCTGATTTTCAGTCTTCTCCCATGCTGGCTAGGGCTATATTTAGGCTTGCGGTGAAAGAGCGAATACGAAGGGTCCAGTTGCATGTGGGGCTGCGTAAAGGCTCCCCTGGGGAGTTCACTTGTACCCAAAGCCTTCCTCTGGGGGCACTTTTGGATGGGCGAAAGGGGCTCTGAACGCATTGTCTATGGCATGAGTTTTCAGTCGTCTGCCATGCCGCCTAGGGCCATGTTTAGGGTTCCTCAGAAACAGCAAACCCGGAGGGCCCAGTTGCATGTGGGGCTGTGTAAAGGCTCCCCTTGCGAGTTCAGATGTACCCAAAGCCTTCCTTTAGGGGAACTTTTGTATTGTCCAAAGGGACTCGCAATGCATTTTCTGAGGCCCGCTTTTTCAGTCTTCTCCCATTGCGGCTAGGGATATATATTTAGTGTTGCGGTGAAAAAGTGAACCCGGAGGGTCCAGTTGCATGTGGGGCTGCGTAAAGGCTCCCCTGGGGAGTTCACGTGTACCCAAAGCCTTCTTTTGGGGGCACTTTTGGATTGGTGAAAGGGTCTTGTAACGCATTTTCTTTGTCCCGCTTTTCAGTCCTCTCCGATGCCGGCTAGGGCTATGTTTAGGGTTGCACAGAAAGAGCAAATAAGGAGGGTCCAGTTGCATGTGGGGCTGCAAAAAGGCTCCCCTGGGGAGTTCACTTGTACCCAAAGCCTTCCCTTGGGGGCACTTTTGGATGGTCCAAAGGGACTCGCCATGCTTTTTCTGGGGCCTGATTTTCAGTCTTCTCCCATGCCGGCTAGGGCTCTATTTAGGCTTGCGGTGAAAGAGCGAACAAGGAGGGTCCAGCTGCATTTTGGGAAGCGTAAAGGCTCCCCTGGGGAGTTCACTTGTACCCAAAGCCTTCCTTTGGGGGCACTTTTGGATGGGCGAAAGGGTCTTGTAACGTGTTTTCTTTGGCCCGCTTTTCAGTCGTCTCCGATGCTGGCTAGGGCTATGTTTAAGGTTGCACGGAAAGAGCGAATAAGGAGGGTCCAGTTGCATGTGGGGCTGCATAAAGGCTCCCCTGGGGAGTTCAGTTGTACCCAAAGCCTTCCTTTGGGGGCACTTTTGGATGGTCCAAAATGACTCGCAATGCGTTTTCTGAGGCCGGCTTTTTCCGTTTTCTCCCATTGCGGCTAGGGTTATATTTATTCTTGCGGTGAAAGAGCGAATACGGAGGGTCCAGTTGCATGTGGGGCTGCGTAAAGGCTCCCCTGGGGACTTCAGTTGTACCCAAAGCCTTCCTTTGGGGACACTTTTGGATGGGCGAAAGGGGCTCAGAACGCGTTTTCTGGGGCCCGAGTTTTCAGTCTTCACCCATGCCGGCCAGGGCTGTATTAAGGCTGGCGGTGAAGGAGCAAACCCGGAGGGTCCAGTTGCATGTGGGACTGCGTAAAGGCTCCCCTGGGCAGTTCACTTGTACTCAAAGCCTTCCTTTGGGGGCACTTTTGGATGGGCGTGTGAGGAATGTTTTAACATTGAATCCTGAGCCATTTATAACAGGCGAAAGGGGCTCAGAACGCGTTTTCTGGGGCTCGTGTTTTCAGTCTTATCCCATGCCGGCCAGGGCTGTATTAAGGCTTGCCGTGAAAGAGCGAACCCGGAGGGTCCAGTTGCATGTGGGGCTGCAAAAAGACTCCCCTGGGGAGTTCAGTTGTACCCAAAGCCTTCCTTTGGGGACACTTTTGGATGGGCGAAAGGGGCTTGTAACGCGTTTTCTAGGGCCCGACTTTTCAGTCTTCTCCCATGCCGGCCAGGGCTGTATTAAGCTTGCCGTGAAGGCGCAAACCCGGAGGGTCCAGTTGCATGTGGGACTGCGTAAAGGCTCCCCTGGGGAGTTCAGATGTACCCAAAGCCTTCCTTTGGGGGCACTTCTGGGTGGTCCAAAGGGACTCAAAATGCGTTTTCTGAGGCCTGCTTTTTCAGTCTTCTCCCATTGCGGCTAGGGATATATACTTAGTGTTGCGGTGAAAAAGTGAACCCGGATGGTCCAGTTGCATGTGGGGCTGCGTAAAGGCTCCCCTGGGGACTTCACTTGTACCCAAAGCCTTCCTTTGGGGGCACTTTTGGATGGTCCAAAGGGACTCGCCATGCTTTTTCTGGGGCCTGATTTTCAGTCTTCTCCCATGCCGGCTAGGGCTATATTTAGGCTTGCGGTGAAGGAGCAAACCCGGAGGGTCCAGTTGCATGTGGGACTGCGTAAAGGCTCCCCTGGGGAGTTCAGTTGTACCCAAAGCCTTCCTTTGGGAGCACTTTTGGATGGGCGAAAGGGGTTTGTAACGCGTTTTCTGGGGCTCGAGTTTTCAGTCTTCTCCCATGCCGGCCAGGGATGTATTAAGACTTGCGGTGAAAGAGTGAACCCGGAGGGTCCAGTTGCATGTAGGGCTGCAAAAAGGCTCCCCTGGGGAGTTCAGTTGTACCCAAAGCCTTCCTTTGGGAGCACTTTTGGATGGGCGAAAGGGGTTTGTAACGCGTTTTCTGGGGCTCGAGTTTTCAGTCTTCTCCCATGCCGGCCAGGGATGTATTAAGACTTGCGGTGAAAGAGTGAACCCGGAGGGTCCAGTTGCATGTAGGGCTGCAAAAAGGCTCCCCTGGGGAGTTCAGTTGTACCCAAAGCCTTCCTTTGGGGGCACTTTTGCATGTGCGAAAGGGGCTTGTAACGCGTTTTATATGGCTTGATTTTTCAGTCGTCTGCAATACGGACCAGGGTTATATTTAGGTTTGCTCTTAAAGAGAGAATAATAAGGGTCCAGCTGCATGTGGGGCTGCGTAAAGGCTCTCCTGGGGAGTTCACGTGTACCCAAAGCCTTCTCTTTGGGGTCACTTTTGGATGATCCAAAGGGACTCGCAATGCGTTTTTTTAAGGCCTGTTTTTTAGTCTTCTCCCATTGCGGCTAGGGCTATATTTATGTTTGCAGTGAAAGAGCAAATAAGGAGGGTCCAGTTGCATGTGGGATTGCAAAAAACCTCTCCTGTGGAGTTCAGTTGTACCAAACTCTTTCCTCTGGGGACACTTTTGGATGAGTGAAAGGAGCTCGGAACGCGTTTTCTGGGGCATGAGTTTTCAGTCATCTGTGATGCGGGCCAGGGCTATGTTTAGGGTTCCTCGGAAAGAGCGAACACGGAGCGAAGACGGGATATATTTAGGCTTGCTGTGAAAGAGCATATAAGAAGGGTCCAGCTGCATGTGGGTCTGCGTAAAGCTCCCCTGGGGAGTTCACTTGTACCCAAAGCCTTCCTTTGGGGGCACTTTTGGATGGTCCAAAGGGACTCGCCATGCTTTTTCTGGGGCCTGATTTTCAGTCTTCTCCCTTGCCGGCTAGGGCTATATTTAGGCTTGCGGTGAAAGAGCGAACAAGGAGGGTCCAGCTGCATTTTGGGATGCGTAAACGCTCCTCTGGGGTGTTCAGTTGTACCCAAAGCCTTCCTCTGGGGGCACTTTTGGATGGGCGAAAGGGGCTTGGAACGCATTCCCTGGGGCAAGAATTTTCAGTGATCACTGATGCCGGCCAGGGCTGTATTTAGGGTTGTTGGGAAAGAGCGAATTCGGATGGTCCACTTGCATGTGGGGTTGCAAAAAGGCTCCCCTGGGGAGTTCACTTGTACCCAAAGCCTTCCTCTGGAGGCACTTTTGGATGGTCCAAAGGGACTCGCAATGCGCTTTCTGGAGCCCGAGTTGTCAGTCGTCTCCGATGCCGGCTAGGGATATATTTATGCTTGCTGTGAAAGTGTGAATAAGGAGGGTCCAGCTGCATATGCGGCTGCATAAAGGCTCCCCTGGGGAGTTCACTTGTACCCAAAGCCTTCCTTTGGGGGCACTTTTGGATGGGCGAAAAGGGCTTGTAATGCGCTTTCTGGGGCCCGAGTTTTCAGTCGTCTCCCGTGCAGACCAGGGCTGTATTTAGTGTTGTTGGGAAAGAGCGAACACGGAGGGTCCAGTTGTATGTGGGGCTGCGTAAAGGCTCCCCTGGGGAGTTCACTTGTACCCAAAGCCTTCCTTTGGGGGCACTTTTGGATGGGCGCAAGGGGCTCAGAACGTGTTTTCTGGGGCCCGAATTTTCAGTCGTCTGCCATGCGGGCAAGTGCTATATTTAAGCTTGCAGTGAAAGAGCGAATACGGAGGGTCCAGTTGCATGTGGGACTGCAAAAAACCTCTCCTGGGGAGTTCAGTTGTACCCAAAGCCTTCCTTTGGGGGCACTTTAGGATGGTCCAAAGGGACTCGCAATGCGCTTTCTGGAGCCCGAGTTTTCAGTCGTCTCCGATGCCGGCTAGGGATATATTTAGGCTTGACGTGAAAGTGTGAATAAGGAGGGTCCAGTTGCATGTGCGGCTGCATAAAGGCTACCCTGGGGAGTACACTTGTACCCAAAGCTTTCCTTTGGGGGCACTTTTGGATGGGCGAAAAGGGCTTGTAACGCGTTTTCTGGGGCTCGAGTTTTCAGACTTCTCCCATGCTGGCCAGGGCTGTATTAAGGCTTGCGGTGAAAGAGTGAACCCGCAGGGTCCAGTTGCATGTAGGGTTGCAAAAAGGCTCCCCTGGGGAGTGCAGTTGGACCCAAAGCCTTCCTTTGGGGGCTGTTTTGGATGGACGAAACGGGCTTGTAATGCGTTTTATATGGCTTGATTTTAAAGTCGTCTGCAATACGGGCTAGGGTTATATTTAGGTTTGCTGTGAAAGAGCGAATAATAAGGGTCAAGCTCCATGTGGGGCTGTGTAAAGGCTCCCCTGGGGAGTTCACGTGTACCCAAAGCCTTCCTTTGGGGGCACTCTTGGATGGTCCAAAGGGACTCGCAATGCGTTTTCTGAGGCCGGCTTTTTTCGTCTTCTCCTATTGCGGCTAGGTATATATTTATTCTTGCAGTGAAAGAGCGAATAATAAGGGTCCAGTTGCATGTGCGGCTGCGTAAAGGCTCCCCTGGGAAGTTCAGTTGTACCCAAAGCCTTCCTTTGGGGGCACTTTTGGATGGGCGAAAGGGGCTTGTAACGCGATTTCTGGGGCTCGAGTTTTCAGTCTTCTCCCATGCCGGCCAGGGCTGTATTAAGGCTTGCGGTGAAAGAGCAAACCCGGAGGGTCCAGTTGCATGTGGGACTGCGTAAAGGCTCCCCTGGGGAGTTCAGTTGTACCCAAAGCCTTCCTTTGGGGGCACTTTTGGATGGGCGAAAAGGGCTTGTAATGCGCTTTCTGGGGCCCGAGTTTTCAGTCGTCTCCCGTGCAGACCAGGGATGTATTTAGTGTTGTTGGGAAAGAGCGAACACGGAGGGTCCAGTTGCATGTGGGGCTGCGTAAAGGCTCCCCTGGGGACTTCACTTGTACCCAAAGCCTTCCTTTGGGGGCACTTTTGGATGGGCGCAAGGGGCTCAGAATGCGTTTTCTTTAGTCAGATTTTTCGGTCGTCTGCAATACGGGCTAGGGTTATATTTAGGTTTGCTGTGAAAGAGCGAATAATAAGGGTCCAGCTGCATGTGGGGCTGCATAAAGGCTCCCCTGGGGAGTTCACGTGTACCCAAAGCCTTCCTTTGGGGGCACTTTTGGATGGGCACAAGGGTCTCAGAACGCGTTTTCTGGGGCCCGAGTTTTCAGTCGTCTGCCAGGCGGGCAAGGGCTATATTCTCCCATTGCGGCTAGGGATATATACTTAGTGTTGCGGTGAAAAAGTGAACCCGGAGGGTCCACTTGCATGTGGGGTTGCAAAAAGGCTCCCCTGGGGACTTCACTTGTACCCAAAGCCTTCCTTTGGGGGCACTTTAGGATGGTCCAAAGGGACTCGCCATGCTTTTTCTGGGGCCTGATTTTCAGTCTTCTCCCATGCCGGCTAGGGCTATATTAAGGCTTGCGGTGAAAGAGCGAATACGGAGGGTCCAGTTGCATGTGGGACTGCAAAAAACCTCTCCTGGGGAGTTCACTTGTACCCAAAGCCTTCCTTTGGGGGCACTTTTGGATGGGCTAAAAGGGCTTGTAATGCGTTTTCTGGGGCCCGAGTTTTCAGTCGTCTCACGTGCAGACCAGGGCTGTATTTAGTGTTGTTGGGAAAGAGCGAACACAGAGGGTCCAGTTGCATGTGGGACTGCGTAAAGGCTCCCCTGGGGAGTTCACTTGTACCCAAAGCCTTCCTTTGGGGGCACTTTTGGATGGGCGGAAAGGGCTTGTAACGCGTTTTCTGGGGCCCGAGTTTTCAGTCGTCTCCCGTGCAGACCAGGGATGTATTTAGTGTTGTTGGGAGAGAGCGAACACGGAGGGTCCAGTTGCATGTGGGGCTGCGTAAAGGCTCCCCTGGGGACTTCACTTGTACCCAAAGCCTTCCTTTAGGGGCACTTTTGGATGGGCGCAAGGGGCTCAGAACGCGTTTTCTGGAGCCCGAATTTTCAGTCGTCCACCAGGCGGGCAAGGGCTATATTTAATCTTGCTGTGAAAGAGCGAATACGGAGGGTCCAGTTGCATGTGGGGCTGCGTAAAGGCTCCCCTGGGGAGTTCACTTGTACCCAAAGCCTTCCTTTGGGGGCACTTTAGGATGGTCCAAAGGGACTCGCCATGCTTTTTCTGGGGCCTGATTTTCAGTCTTCTCCCATGCCGGCTAGGGCTATATTTAGGCTTGCGGTGAAAGAGCGAACAAGGAGGGTCCAGCTGCATTTTCGGATGCGTAAAGGCTCCCCTGGGGAGTTCAGTTGTACCTAAAGCCTTCCTCTAGGGGCACTTTTGGATGGGCGAAAGGGGCTTGGAACGCATTTTCTGGGGCATGAGTTTTCAGTGATCACTGATGCCGGCCAGGAATGTATTTAGGGTTGTTGGGAAAGAGCGAATTCGGATGGTCCACTTGCATGTGGGGTTGCAAAAAGGCTCCCCTGGGGAGTTCACTTTTACCCAAAGCCTTCCTTTGGGAGCACTTTTGGATGGGCGAAAGGGACTTGTAACGCGTTTTCTGGGGCTCGAGTTTTCAGTCTTCTCCGATGCCGTATAAGGATATATTTAGGCTTGCTGTGAAAGTGTGAATAAGGAGGGTCCAGTTGCATGTGCGGCTGCATAAAGGCTCCCCTGGGGAGTTCACTTGTACCCAAAGCCTTCCTTTGGGGGCACTTTTGGATGGTCCAAATGGACTCGCAATGCGTTTTTTTAAGGCCCGTTTTTCAGTCTTCTCCCATTGCTGCTAGGGCTATATTTATGCTTGCGGTGAAAGAGCGAATAAGGAGGGTCCAGTTGCATGTGGGACTGCAAAAAACCTCTCCTGGGGAGTTCAGTTGTACCAAAATCCTTCCTTTGCGGGCACTTTTGGATGAGTGAAAGGAGCTCGGAACGCGTTTTCTGGGGCATGAGTTTTCAGTTGTCTGCCATGCCGGCTAGGGCTATGTTTAGGGTTGCTCGGAAACAGCGAACACGGAGGGCCCAGTTGCATGTGGGGCGGCGTAAAGGCTCCCCTGGGGAGTTCAGATGTACCCAAAGCCTTCCTTTGGGGGCACTTTTGGATGGTCCAAAGGGACTCGCCATGCTTTTTCTGGAGCCCGAGTTTTCAGTCGTCTCCGATGCCGGCTAGGGATATATATAGGCTTGCTGTGAAAGTGTGAATAAGGAGGGTCCAGTTGCATGTGCGGCTGCATAAAGGCTCCCCTGGGGAGTTCACGTGTACCCAAAGCCTTCCTTTGGGGGCACATTTGGATGGGCGAAAAGGGCTTGTAATGCGTTTTCTGGGGCCCCAGTTTTCAGTCGTCTCCCGTGCAGACCAGGGCTGTATTTAGTGTTGTTGGGAAAGAGCGAACACAGAGGGTCCAGTTGCATGTGGGACTGCGTAAAGGCTCCCCTGGGGAGTTCAGTTGTACCCAAAGCCTTCCTTTGGGGGCACTTTTGGATGGGCGGAAAGGGCTTGTAATGCGTTTTCTGGGGCCCAAGTTTTCAGTCGTCTCCCGTGCAGACCACGGCTGTATTTAGTGTTGTTGGGAAAGAGCGAACACGGAGGGTCCAGTTGCATGTGGGGCTGCGTAAAGGCTCCCCTGGGGAGTTCACTTGTACCCAAAGCCTTCCTTTTGGGGGCTGTTTTGGATGGGCGAAAGGGGTTTGTAACGCGTTTTATATGGCTTGATTTTTCAGTCGTCTGCAATATGGGCTAGGGTTATATTTAGTTTTGCTCTGAATGAGCGAATAATAAGCGTCCAGCTGCATGTGGGGCTGCATAAAGGCTCCCCTGGGGAGTTCACGTGTACCCAAAGCCTTCCTTTGGGGGCACTTTTGGATCGGCGAAAGGGACTCGCAATGTGTTTTCTGAGGACGGCTTTTTCCGTCTTCTCCTATTGCGGATAAGGATATATTTATTTTTGCGGTGAAAGAGCGAATACGGAGGGTCCAGTTGCATGTGGGGCTGCGTAAAGGCTCCCTTGGGGACTTCACTTGTACCCAAAGCCTTCCTTTGGGGGCACTTTTGGATGGTCCAAAGGGACTCGCCATGCTTTTTCTGGGGCCTGATTTTCAGTCTTCTCCCATGCCGGCTAGGGCTATATTTAGGCTTGCGGTGAAAGAGCGAACAAGGAGGGTCCAGCTGCATTTTGGGATGCGTAAAGGCTCCCCCGGGGAGTTCAGTTGTACCCAAAGCCTTTCTAAGGGCGCATTTTTGGATGGGCGAAAGGGGCTTTGAACACATTTTCTCGGCCATATTTTGAATTCCTCTACCAGGCCTGCTAGGGCTATGTTTCGGGTTGCTCAGAAAGAGCAAACACAGAGGGTCCAGTTACATGTTGGACTGCTTGAACGCACCCCTGGGAAGATCAGTTGTACCCAAAGACTTCCTTTGGGGGCATATTTGGATGGGTGAAAGGGGCTTTGAACGCCTTTTCTGGGGCCCCATTTTTCATTCGTCTCAGATTCCGGATAGGGCTATGGTTCGTGTTGCTCAGAAAGAGCGAAGACAGAGGGTCCTGTTGCATGTGGGGCTGCGTGATCGCTCCCCTGGGGAATTTAGTTTTACCCATAGCCTTTATAAGGGCACATTCTTTGATGGGTGAAAGGGGCTTTGAACGCATTTTCTCGGGCCGTAATTTGAATTCCTCTCCCATGCTGGGTAGTGCTATGTTTCTGGTTTCTCAGAAGGAGCGAAGATAGAAGGTCCAGTGTCATGTGGGGCTGTGTTAAGGCTCCCCTGGGGAGTTCAGTTGTACCCAAAGCCTTCCTTTGGGGCACTTTTTGATGGCCTAAATGGGCTTTGAATGCCTTTTTTGGGGACCTATTTTTCATTCGTCTCATGTTCCGGATAGGGTTATGGTTCGCGTTGCTCAGAGAGAGCGAACACAGAGGGTCCAGTGTCATGTGGGGCTGCATGAAGGCTCCCCTGGGGAGTTCAATTGTACCCAAAGCCTCTCGAAGGGGGCACTTTTGGATGGGCAAAAGGGCTTTGAATGCCTTTTCTGGTGCCCTGTTTTAAAAGCCTCTCTGATTCCGGGGAGGGCTACGTTTCTGTTTGCTCGGAAAGAGCAAAAAAAGAGGGTCCAGTGGAATGTGGGGCTGCGTGAATGCTCCCCTGGGGAGTTCAGTTGTACCCAAAGCCTTCCTTTGGGGGCAATTTTCGATGGGCGAAAGGGGTTTGTAACACGTTTTCTGGGTCCCGAGTTTTCAGTCGTCTCCGATGCCGGCTAGGGATTTATTTAGGTTTGCTCGGAAACAGCGAACACGGAGGGTCCAGTTGCATGTGGGGCTGAATGAGTGCTCCCCTTGGGAGTTTAGTTGTACCCAAAGCCTTTCTAAGGGCACATTTTTTGATGTGCGAAAGGGGCTTTGAACGCATTTTCTCGGGACATATTTTGAATTCCTCTACAATGCCGGGTAAGGCTATGTTTCGGGTTGCTCAGAAAGAGCGAATACAGAGGGTCCAGTTACATGTTGGGCTGCGTGAACGCTCCCCTGGGAAGTTCATTTGTACCCAAAGCCTTCCTTTGGGGGCACTTTTGGATGGGAAAAAGGGGCTTTGAAGGCAGTTTCTGGGGCCCTATTGTGAATTTGTCTCGCATGCTGGGTATGGCTATGTTTCTGGTTGCTCAGAAAGATCAAAGACACAGCGTCAAGTGGCATCTGGGATTGCGTTAAGGATCCCCTGGGGAGTTCAGTTGTCCTGAAAGCGTTCCTTCATTAGTGGCCCTTTTGATTGGGCAAAAGGGACTTTCTACGCCTTTTCTGGGACCCTCTTCTTAATACGTCTCCCATGCCGGGTAGGGCTTTGTTTCGGGTTGCTCAGAAAGATAGAACACAGAGGTTCCAGTTACATGTTGGGCTGCTTTAATGCTCCCCTGGGGAGTTCAGTTGTACCCAAAGCCTTCCTTTGGGGCACTTTTGGATGGGCGAAAGGGGCTTTGAACGCATTTTCTCGGGCCATATTTTGAATTCCTCTCCCATGCTGGGTAGTGTTATGTTTCATGTTGCTCAGAAAGAGCGAAGATAGAAGGTCCAGTGTCATGTGGGGCTGCGTGAAGGCTCCCCTGGGGAGTTCAGTTGTACCCAAAGCCTTCCTTTGGGGCACCTTCTGATGGCCTAAAGGGGCTTTGAACGCCTTTTCTGGGGCCCTATTTTTCATTCGTCTCAGATTCCGGATACGGTTATGGTTCGCGTTACTCAGAAAGAGCGAACACAGAGGGTCCATTGGCATATTGGGCTTTGTGATTGCTCCTTTGGGGAGTTCAGTTGTACCCAAAGCCTTCCTTTGGGTGCACTTTGGATGGGCAAAAGGGGCTTTGAAGGCATTTTCTGGGGCCCTATTTTGAATTTGTCTCGCATGCTGGGTATCGCTATGTTTCTGGTTGCTCAGAAAGAGCAAAGACAGAGGGTCCAGTTACATGTGGGGCTGCGTGAAGTCTCCCCTGGGGAGTTCAGTTGTACCCAAAGCCTAACTTTGGGGGCACTTATTGATGGGCGAATGGGTCTTTGAACACAATTTCTCGGGCCATATTTTGAATTCCTCTACCAGGACTGGTAGGGTTTCGTTTCGGGTTGCTCAGAAAGAGCGAACACAGAGGGTCCATTGCCATATTGGGCTTTGTGAATGCTCCTTTGGGGAGTTCAGTTGTACCCAAAGCCTTCCTTTGGGGGCACTTTTGGATGGGCAAAAGGGGCTTTGAAGGCATTTTCTGGGGCCCTATTTTGAATTTGTCTCGCATGCTGGGTATGGCTATGTTTGTGGTTGCTCAGAAAGAGCAAAGACAGAGGGTCCAGTTACATGTGGGGCTGCGTGAAGTCTCCCCTGGGGAGTTCAGTTTTACCTGTTATAAATGGCTCAGGATTCAAATTAGGATTAAATAAAAAAATAGGATTTATTAAAAGAATATAAAGGAATAGAGGTAAGCAAACAGCGCTGGGTGCACCGGGAGTCTCCGCAACAGCAGGACGCACACCAGTTCCATCAAGCAGCTGATTTTTATGCTCCTAGACTAATACATATTCATTACTACTTCTAAAAAAATAGATTATTATCATTAGCTTCCGGGGTCCAGTTCCTCCTACTGGAGCATGCGCATCAGTCTCCCCTGGGGGTCTCTAGGGGTCTTTCATGCTGAAGGCTCGTAGTCTTCCTCTCACCCTTTGTACTTACTCGGCACTATTCCAAGTTTATGGAACACTCTCTGTACACTCTCCTCAGGCCTTGTCTCCCAACCGTCCTTCAGCTTCTTTTTCCTTCCTCTTAATCTCTTGGCCCCCCTGGCCAGATACCAAGGATCCTCATAGTATCCCATAACAGTCACTAGTTGTTATCAGTTGTTCTGAAACTCCCAGACATCAAACACAAACAGCTTTCTTATTTGACATTTTACGAGTAATTAAAACATTCTTCCCCAGCCATTCACAGACACATCTATAGCAGTGTTAAGTTAATCTCAAAGAAGACAGGAAAAAAGGCTGTAACTGTTAGAACTAGAAGACAGGAATAACAAAAGCAAACAGATTCATAAATTTAAGGAGTGTTTTCTGAAGACGTGATAAATTGACTAGAATGAGGGGGAGACTGGGGCACACTGCATCTGTGGTTCAAGAATTAAGTTGCCAGTGCAGGGCCCAGAGGCAGACAGGATTCAAACAGAATTATTCTTTATGGACACAAATTTATGGACACGAATTGGAATTGTTAAAACATTCCTCACATACCCAAAGCCTTACCTTGGGGGCACTTTTGGATGGGCGAAAGGGGCTTGTAACGCGTTTTCTGGGGCCCGAGTTTTCAGTCGTCTCCGATGCCGGCTAGGGATTTATTTAGGGTTGCTCGGAAACAGCGAACCCGGAGGGTCCAGTTGCATGTGGGGCTGCATGCATGGTCCCCTGGGGAGTTCAGTTGTACCCAAAGCCTTTCTAAGGGCGCATTTTTTGATGTGCGAAAGGGGCTTGTAACGCGTTTTCTGGGGCCAGAGTTTTCAGTCGTCTCCGATGCCTGCTAGGGATTTATTTAGGGTTGCTCGGAAACAGAGAAAACGGAGGGTCCACTTGCATGTGGCGCTGCATGAAGGCTCCCCTGGGGAATTTAGTTTTACCTAAAGCCTTTCTTTGGGGGCACTTTTGGATGGGCGAAAGGGGCTTTGTACGTGTTTTCTGGGGCCCTCTTCTTACTTTGTTTCCCATGCCATGTAGGGCTATGTTTCGCGTTGCTCAGAAAGAGCGAACACAGAGGGTCCAGTTTCATGTTGGGTGCGTGAAGGCTCCCCCCGGGAGTTCAGTTGTACCGAAAGCCTCTCGAAGGGGGCACATTTGGATGGGCGAAAGGGGCTTTGATGACATTTTCAGGGGCCGTATTTTGAATTCCTCTACCATGCTGGGTGGGGCTATATTTCTGGTTGCTCAGAAAGAGTGAAGATAGAGGGTCCAGTGTCATGTGGGGCTGCGTGAAGGCTCCCCTGGGGAGTTCAGTTGTCCCCAAAGCATTCCTTTGGGGCACCTTTTGATGGCCTAAAGGGGCTTTGAACTCCTTTTCTGGGGCCCTATTTTTCATTCGTCTCAGATTCCGGATAGGGCTATGGTTCGCGTTACTCAGAAAGAGCAAACACAGATGGTCCTGTTGCATGTGGGGTGTGGGAAGACTCCCGTGGGGAATTTAGTTTTACCCAAAGCCTTTCTAAGGGCGCATTTTTTGATGGGCGAATGGGGCTTTGAACACAATTTCTCGGGTCATATTTTGAGTTCCTCTACCAGGACTGGTAGGGTTTCGTTTCGGGTTGCTCAGAAAGAGCGAACACAGAGGGTCCATTGCCATATTGGGCTTTGTGAATGCTCCTCTGGGGAGTTTAGTTGTATCCAAAGCCATCCTTTGGGGGCACTTTTTGATGGGCGAAAGGGGCTTTGTACGCGTGTTCTGGGGCCCTATTCTTAATTCGTTTCCCATGCCGGGTACGGCTATGTTTCAGGTTACTCAGAAAGAGCGAACACAGAGGGTCCAGTTTCATGTGGGGCTGCGTTAAGGCTCCCCTGGAGAGTTCAGTTGTACTGAATGCCTCTCGAAGTGGGCATTTTTGGATGGGCGAAAGGGGTTTTGAATGCCTTTTCTGGGGCCCTATTTTGAAAGCCTCCCTGCTTCCGGGGAGGGCTATGTTTCTGTTTGCTCAGAAAGAGCAAACACAGAGGGTCAAGTTACATGTTGGGCTGTGTGAAGGCTCCCTTGGGGAGTTCAGTTGTACCCAAAGCCTTCCTGTGGGGGTACTTTGGATGGGCAAAAGGGGCTTTGACCGCATTTTCTTGGGCCCTATTTTGAATTTGTCTCGCATGCTGGGTATGGCTATGTTTCTGGTTGCTCAGAAAGATCAAAGACACAGCGTCAAGTGGCATCTGGGATTGCGTGAAGGATCCCCTGGGGAGTTCAGTTGTCCCGAAAGCCTTCCTTCATTAGTGGCCCTTTTGGATGGGCAAAAGGGACGTTGTACGCCTTTTCTGGGGCCCTCTTCTTAATACGTCTCCCATGCCGGGTAGGGCTATGTTTCGGGTTGCTTAGAAAGAGCGAACACAGAGGTTCCAGTTACATGTTGGGCTGCTTTAATGCTCCCCTGGGGAGTTCAGTTGTACCCAAAGCCTTCCTTTGGGGCACTTTTGGATGGCCTAAAGGGGCTTTGAACGCATTTTCTCGGGCCATATTTTAAATTCCTCTCCCATGCTGGGTAGTGTTATGTTTCATGTTGCTCAGAAAGAGCGAAGATAGAGGGTCCAGTGGCATGTGGGGCTGCGTGAAGGCTCCCCTGGGGAGTTCAGTTGTACCCAAAGCCTTCCTTTGGGGCACCTTCTGATGGCCTAAAGGGGCTTTGAACGCCTTTTCTGGGGCCGTATTTGTCATTCGTCTCAGATTCCGGATACGGTTATGGTTTGCGTTACTCAGAAAGAGCGAACACAGAGGGTCCATTGGCATATTGGGCTTTGTGATTGCTCCTTTGGGGATTTCAGTTGTACCCAAAGCCTTCCTTTGGGGGCACTTTTGGATGGGCAAAAGGGGCTTGTAACGCATTTTCTGGGGCCCTATTTTGAATTTGTCTCGCATGCTGGGTATGGCTATGTTTCTGGTTGCTCAGAAAGAGAAAAGACAGAGGGTCCAGTTACAGAATCACAGAATCACAGAATCACAGAATCTCTAGGTTGGAAGAGACCTCAAGATCATCGAGTCCAACCTCTGACCTAACACTAACAGTCCCCACTAAACCATATCCCTAAGCTCTACATCTAAACGTCTTTTAAAGACTTCCAGGGATGGTGACTCCACCACCTCCCTGGGCAGCCTGTTCCAATGACTAACAACCCTTTCAGTAAAGAAATTCTTCCTAACATCTAACCTAAAACTCCCCTGGCGCAACTTTAGCCCATTCCCCCTCGTCCTGTCACCAGGCACATGGGAGAACAGGCCAACCCCCATCTCGCTAGAGCCTCCTTTAATATACTTATACAGAGTGATAAGGTCACCCCTGAGCCTCCTTTTCTCTAGGCTGAACAAGCCCAGCTCCTTCAGCCGCTCCTCATAGGACTTGCTCTCCAGGCCCCTCACCAGCTTCGTCGCCCTTCTCTGGACCCGCTCAAGCACCTCGATGTCCTTCTTGTAGCGAGGGGCCCAGAACTGAACACAGTACTCGAGGTGCGGCCTCACCAGAGCCGAGTACAGGGGGACGATCACCTCCCTAGCCCTGCTGGTCACAGTGTTTCTGATACAAGCCAGGATGCCGTTGGCCTTCTTGGCCACCTGAGCACACTGCTGGCTCATATTCAGCCGACTGTCCACCATCACTCCCAGGTCCTTCTCTGCCTGGCAGCTCTCCAGCCATTCCTCTCCCAGCCTGTAGCTCTTCTTGGGGTTATTGCGCCCCAGGTGCAGGACCCGGCACTTGGCCTTGTTAAACTTCATACAGTTGACCTCAGCCCATCGGTGCAGCCTATCCAGATCCTCCTGCAGAGCCTTCCTACCCTCAAGCAGATCGACACACGCACCTAGCTTGGTGTCATCTGCAAACTTACTGAGGGTGCACTCAATGCCCTCATCCAGATCATTGATGAAGATGTTAAAGAGGACCGGCCCCAGCACCGAGCCCTGGGGGACGCCACTAGTGACTGGCCTCCAACTGGACTTGGCTCCATTTACCACAACTCTCTGGGCCCGGCTATCCAGCCAGTTTCTAACCCAACGAAGCGTGCACCAGTCCAAGCCAAGAGCAGCCAGTTTCTTGAGGAGAATGCTGTGGGAGACGGTGTCAAAAGCCTTGCTGAAGTCAAGGTAGACCACATCCACAGCCTTTCCCTCGTCCACCCAGCGCGTCACTTTGTCGTAGAAGGAGATCAGGTTCGTCAAGCAGGATCTGCCTTCCATAAACCCATGCTGACTGGGCCTGATCGCCTGCTTGCCCTTCAAGTGCCGCATGATGACTCCCAAGAGGATCTGCTCCATGAGCTTCCCTGGTACTGAGGTCAAACTGACCGGCCTGTAGTTCCCCGGGTCTGCCCTCCGGCCCTTCTTGTAGATGGGAGTCACGTTTGCTAGCCGCCAGTCAGCTGGGACCTCCCCCGATAGCCAGGACTGCTGATAAATGATGGATAGGGGCTTGGCCAGCTCCTCTGCCAGTTCTCTCAGTACCCTTGGGTGGATCCCATCCGGCCCCATCGACTTGTGCACATCCAAGTTCCGTAACAGGTCACCAACCAGTTCTTCGTGGATGGTGAGGGCCACATCCTGCTCCCCGTCCCCTTCCACCAGTTCTGGGTACTGGGTGTCCAGAGAGCAACCGGTTTTACCACTAAAGACTGAGGCAAAGAAGGCATTGAGCACCTCCGCCTTTTCCTCATCTCTTGTAACTAAGTTTCCCCCCGCATCCAGTAAAGGATGGAGATTCTCCTTAGTCCTCCTTTTTGTGTTGATGTATTTATAAAAGCGTTTTTTGTTATCTTTAACGGCAGTAGCCAGCTTGAGCTCCAGATGAGCTTTGGCCTTCCTAATTTTGTCCCTGCATAGCCTCGCTACATCCTTATAGTCCTCCCTAGTGGCCTGCCCAATTTTCCAAAGATTATAAACCCTCTTTTTCCTCCTAAGCTCAAGCCACAATTCTCTGTTGAGCCAGGCTGGTCGTCTTCCCCGCTGGCTCATCTTTGGGCACATGGGGATAGACCGCTCCTGTGCCATTAGGATTTGCCTCTTGAATAGCACCCAGCCTTCCTGAACCCCTCTGCCCTTCAGAACCGCCTCCCATGGGACTCCACCAACCAGTGTCCTGAGCAGCCTAAAGTCAGCCCTCCGAAAGTCCAATACAGTGGTTTTACTGGTTCCCTTCCTGGCCCCGCCAAGAATAGAGAACTCCACCATTTCGTGGTCACTCTGCCCAAGACTGTTCCCGACAATCACATCCTCCACCAGTCCTTCTCTGTTTGTGAAGAGAAGGTCTAGCAGGGCACCACCCCTGGTAGGTTCACTAATCAGCTGCGTCAGGAAGCTATCTTCCACTTTCTCCAGAAACCTCCTAGACTGCTTCCTCTGGGCTGTGTTGTGCTTCCAGGATATGTCTGGGAAGTTGAAGTCCCCCACGAGTACAAGCGCTGACGATTTCGCAACTTCTGTCAGCTGCCTGTAGAACTCCTCATCCGTCTCCTCATCCTGGTTCGGCGGTCTATAGCAGACCCCGACCAGGACACTAGCCTTGTTGTCCCTGCCGATCCTAACCCAAAGGGACTCGATCTTGTCATTCCTAGCCTCGAGTTCTACAACATCGAAAGACTCTCTAATATAGAGAGCCACACCGCCACCCCTTCCATGCTGCCTGTCCCTTCTGAAGAGCCTATAGCCAGGCATCGCAGCACTCCAGTCATGAGACTGGTCCCACCACGTTTCCGTGATGGCAACCAAGTCGTAGCCTGCCCGCTGCACGATGGCTTCCAGCTCCTCCTGTTTGTTACCCATGCTGCGTGCATTGGTGTAGATGCACTTCAGCTGGGCCTTTACCTTATCCTCCGGCCTTGCCACTGCTCCCCCTGGTACAGCCCCAACAGTCCTCGCTCCAGCCCCATCCCCCTTCTTACCTAGTTTAAAGCCCTATCAATGAGCCCCGCCAGCTCCTGGCCCAGGATCCTTTTTCCCCTAAAGGATAGGGACC
Source organism: Anas platyrhynchos (assembly GCF_047663525.1). Classification (NCBI taxonomy): domain Eukaryota; kingdom Metazoa; phylum Chordata; class Aves; order Anseriformes; family Anatidae; genus Anas; species Anas platyrhynchos. The sequence continues at coordinate 20,667,335 of NC_092600.1, forward strand.
CGTCTACGGCCACCAGACCAGGTGCTGAGTAAACTGCCCCATGGTCGAAAAACCCAAGATTTCTGCGTAGGCACCAGCCCCGGAGCCACGTGTTTAACAGGTGGGCTTTCGTTGTCCTCTCCGTACCCCTCCCTGTCAACGTAGGGACGGACGAAAAAACTACTTGCACTCCTGCTCCGTCCACTAACCGTCCCAGTCCCCTAAAGTCTCTTTTGATAGCCTTCAGGCTTCTGTTGTCAATGTCATCAGTGCCCGCCTGGATTATCAGGAGCGGATAATAATCAGAGGGGCAATCTTACATGTGGGGCTGCGAGAAGGCTCCCCTGGGGAGTTCAGTTGTACCCAAAGCCTTCCTTTGGGGGCACTTTTGGATGGGCGAAAGGGGCTTGTAACGCGTTTTCTGGGGCCCGAGTTTTCAGTCATCTCCGATGCCGGCTAGGGATTTATTTAGGGTTGCTCGGAAACAGCGAACCCGGAGGGTCCAGTTGCATGTGGGGCTGCATGCATGGTCCCCTGGGGAGTTCAGTTGTACCCAAAGCCTTTCTAAGGGCGCATTTTTTGATGTGCAAAAGGGGCTTGTAACTCTTTTCTGGGGCCAGAGTTTTCAGTCGTCTCCGATGCCTGCTAGGGATTTATTTAGGGTTGCTCGGAAACAGAGAACACGGAGGGTCCACTTGCATGTGGCGCTGCATGAAGGCTCCCCTGGGGAATTTAGTTTTACCTAAAGCCTTTCTAAGGGCGCATTTTTTGATGGGTGAAAGGGGCTTTGAACACAATTTCTCGGGCCATATTTTGAATTCCTCTACCAGGACTGGAATGGCTTTGTTTCGGGTTGCTCAGAAAGAGCGAACACAGAGGGTCCAGTGGCATATTGGGCTTTGTGAATGCTCCTCTGGGGAGTTTAGTTGTACCCAAAGCCTTTCTTTGGGGGCACTTTTGGATGGGCGAAAGGGGCTTTGTACGTGTTTTCTGGGGCCCTCTTCTTACTTTGTTTCCCATGCCATGTAGGGCTATGTTTCGCGTTGCTCAGAAAGAGCGAACACAGAGGGTCCAGTTTCATGTTGGGTGCGTGAAGGCTCCCCCCGGGAGTTCAGTTGTACCGAAAGCCTCTCGAAGGGGGCACATTTGGATGGGCGAAAGGGGCTTTGATGACATTTTCAGGGGCCGTATTTTGAATTCCTCTACCATGCTGGGTGGGGCTATATTTCTGGTTGCTCAGAAAGAGTGAAGATAGAGGGTCCAGTGTCATGTGGGGCTGCGTGAAGGCTCCCCTGGGGAGTTCAGTTGTCCCCAAAGCATTCCTTTGGGGCACCTTTTGATGGCCTAAAGGGGCTTTGAATGCCTTTTCTTGGGCCCTATTTTTCATTCGTCTCAGATTCCGGATAGGGCTATGGTTCGCGTTACTCAGAAAGAGCAAACACAGATGGTCCTGTTGCATGTGGGGTGTGGGAAGACTCCCGTGGGGAATTTAGTTTTACCCAAAGCCTTTCTAAGGGCGCATTTTTTGATGGGCGAATGGGGCTTTGAACACAATTTCTCGGGCCATATTTTGAGTTCCTCTACCAGGACTGGTAGGGTTTCGTTTCGGGTTGCTCAGAAAGAGCGAACACAGAGGGTCCATTGCCATATTGGGCTTTGTGAATGCTCCTCTGGGGAGTTTAGTTGTATCCAAAGCCATCCTTTGGGGGCACTTTTTGATGGGCGAAAGGGGCTTTGTACGCGTGTTCTGGGGCCCTATTCTTAATTCGTTTCCCATGCCGGGTACGGCTATGTTTCAGGTTACTCAGAAAGAGCGAACACAGAGGGTCCAGTTTCATGTGGGGCTGCGTTAAGGCTCCCCTGGAGAGTTCAGTTGTACTGAATGCCTCTCGAAGTGGGCATTTTTGGATGGGCGAAAGGGGTTTTGAATGCCTTTTCTGGGGCCCTATTTTGAAAGCCTCCCTGCTTCCGGGGAGGGCTATGTTTCTGTTTGCTCAGAAAGAGCAAACACAGAGGGTCAAGTTACATGTTGGGCTGTGTGAAGGCTCCCTTGGGGAGTTCAGTTGTACCCAAAGCCTTCCTGTGGGGGTACTTTGGATGGGCAAAAGGGGCTTTGACCGCATTTTCTTGGGCCCTATTTTGAATTTGTCTCGCATGCTGGGTATGGCTATGTTTCTGGTTGCTCAGAAAGATCAAAGACACAGCGTCAAGTGGCATCTGGGATTGCGTGAAGGATCCCCTGGGGAGTTCAGTTGTCCCGAAAGCCTTCCTTCATTAGTGGCCCTTTTGGATGGGCAAAAGGGACGTTGTACGCCTTTTCTGGGGCCCTCTTCTTAATACGTCTCCCATGCCGGGTAGGGCTATGTTTCGGGTTGCTTAGAAAGAGCGAACACAGAGGTTCCAGTTACATGTTGGGCTGCTTTAATGCTCCCCTGGGGAGTTCAGTTGTACCCAAAGCCTTCCTTTGGGGCACTTTTGGATGGCCTAAAGGGGCTTTGAACGCATTTTCTCGGGCCATATTTTTAATTCCTCTCCCATGCTGGGTAGTGTTATGTTTCATGTTGCTCAGAAAGAGCGAAGATAGAGGGTCCAGTGGCATGTGGGGCTGCGTGAAGGCTCCCCTGGGGAGTTCAGTTGTACCCAAAGCCTTCCTTTGGGGCACCTTCTGATGGCCTAAAGGGGCTTTGAACGCCTTTTCTGGGGCCGTATTTGTCATTCGTCTCAGATTCCGGATACGGTTATGGTTTGCGTTACTCAGAAAGAGCGAACACAGAGGGTCCATTGGCATATTGGGCTTTGTGATTGCTCCTTTGGGGATTTCAGTTGTACCCAAAGCCTTCCTTTGGGGGCACTTTTGGATGGGCAAAAGGGGCTTGTAACGCATTTTCTGGGGCCCTATTTTGAATTTGTCTCGCATGCTGGGTATGGCTATGTTTCTGGTTGCTCAGAAAGAGAAAAGACAGAGGGTCCAGTTACATGTGGGGCTGCGAGAAGGCTCCCCTGGGGAGTTCAGTTGTACCCAAAGCCTTCCTTTGGGGGCACTTTTGGATGGGCGAAAGGGGCTTGTAACGCGTTTTCTGGGGCCCGAGTTTTCAGTCGTCTCCGATGCCGGCTAGGGATTTATTTAGGGTTGCTCGGAAACAGCGAACCCGGAGGGTCCAGTTGCATGTGGGGCTGCATGCATGGTCCCCTGGGGAGTTCAGTTGTACCCAAAGCCTTTCTAAGGGCGCATTTTTTGATGTGTGAAAGGGGCTTGTAACGCGTTTTCTGGGGCCAGTGTTTTCAGTCGTCTCCGATGCCTGCTAGGGATTTATTTAGGGTTGCTCGGAAACAGAGAACAAGGAGGGTCCACTTGCATGTGGCGCTGCATGAAGGCTCCCCTGGGGAATTTAGTTTTACCTAAAGCCTTTCTAAGGGCGCATTTTTTGATGGGCGAAAGGGGCTTTGAACACTATTTCTCGGGCCATATTTTGAATTCCTCTACCAGGACTGGTATGGATTTGTTTCGGGTTGCTCAGAAAGAGTGAACACTGAGGGTCCACTGGCATATTGGACTTTGTGAATGCTCCTCTGGGGAGTTTAGTTGTACCCAAAGCCTTTCTTTGGGGGCACTTTTGGATGGGCGAAAGGGGCTTTGTACGTGTTTTCTGGGGCCCTCTTCTTACTTTGTTTCCCATGCCGTGTAGGGCTATGTTTCGCGTTGCTCAGAAAGAGCGAACACAGAGGGTCCAGTTTCATGTTGGGTGCGTGAAGGCTCCCCCCGGGAGTTCAGTTGTACCGAAAGCCTCTCGAAGGGGGCACTTTTGGATGGGCGAAAGGGGCTTTGATGACATTTTCTCGGGCCATATTTTGAATTCCTCTCCCATGCTGGGTAGTGATATGTTTGTGATTGCTCAGAAAGAGCGAAGATAGAGGGTCCAGTGTCATGTGGGGCTGCGTGAAGGCTCCCCTGGGGAGTTCAGTTGTACCCAAAGCCTCTCGAAGGGGGCACTTTTGGATGTGCGAAAGGGGCTTTGAACGCATTTTCTCGGGTCATATTTTGAGTTCCTCTACCAGGACTGGTAGGGTTTCGTTTCGGGTTGCTCAGAAAGAGCGAACACAGAGGGTCCACTGGCATATTGGGCTTTGTGAATGCTCCTCTGGGGAGTTCAGTTCTACCCAAAGCCTTCCTTTGGGGGCACTTTTGGATGGGCAAAAGGGGCTTTGTACGCCTTTTCTGGGGCCCTCTTCTTAATTTGTTTCCCATGCTGGGTAGGGATATGTTTCGGGTTACTCAGAAAGAGCAAAGACAGAGGGTCCATTTGCATGTGGGGCTGCGTGAAGGCTCTCCTGGGGAGTTCAGTTGTACCGAAAGTCTCTCGGTGGGGGCATTTTTTGTTGGGCGAAACGGGATTTGAATGCATTTTTTGGCTCCCTATTTTGAATTCGTCTCATATTCCGGATAGGGCTATGTTTCGGGTTGCTCAGAAAGAGCGAAAACAGAGGGTCCAGTTACATCTTTGGCTGTGTGATGGGTCCCCTGGGGAGTTCAGATGTACCCAAAGCCTTCCTTTGGGGGCACTTTTGGATTGGCAAAAGGGTCTTTGGACGCATTTTCTCGGGCCATATTTTGAATTCCTCTACCATGCCTGGTATGGCTATGATTCTGGTTGCTCAGAAAGAGCGAACACAGAGGTTCCAGTTACATGTGGGTCTGCTTGAAGACTCCCCTCGGGAGTTCAGTTGTCCCAAAAGCCTTCCTTTGGGGCACTTTTTGATGGCCTAAATGGTCTTTGAACTCCATTTTTGGAGCCCTATTTTTCATTCATCTCAGATTCCGGATACGGCTATGTTTTGCGTTACTCAGAAAGAGCGAACACAGAGGGTCCAGTTACATGTGGTGCTTTGTGAAGGCTCCCCTGGGGAGTTTAGTCGTACCCAAACAATTCTTTTGGAGGCACTTTTAAATAGGCAAAAAGTGATTTAAAGCGTTTTCTGGGGCCCTCTTTTGAATTCGTCTCCCATGGGGTGAAGGGGTTTGTTTTGGGTTGCTCAGAAAGAGCGAACACAGAGGGTCCAGTTACATGTGGGGCTGCGTGAACGCTCCCCTGGGGAGTTCAGATGTACCCAAAGCCTTCCTTTGGGGGCACTTTTGGATGGGCGAAAGGGGCTTTGAACGCATTTTCTCGGGCCATATTTTGAATTCCTCTACCATGCTTGGTATGTCTATGTTTCTGTTTGCTCAGAAAGAGCGAACACAGAGGGTCCAGTTACATGTTGGGCTGCTTGAAGGCCCGCCCTGGGGAGTTCAGTTGTACCCAAAGCCTTCCTTTGGGGCACTTTTTGGTGGGTGAAAGGGGCTTTGAATGCATTTTTTTGGGGCCTAATTTTTCATTCGTCTCAGATTCCGTATAGGGCTCTGGTTCACGTTGCTCAGACAGAGTGAACACAGAGGGTCCAGTTACATGTTGGGCTGCGTGAACGCTCCCCTGGGAAGTTCAGTTGTACCCAAAGCCTTCCTTTGGGGGCATATTTGGATGGGCGAAAGGGGCTTTGAACGCCTTTTCTCGGGCCCCATTTTTCATTCGTTTCAGATTCCGGATAGGGCTATGTTTTGCGTTACTCAGAAAGAGCGAACACAGAGGGTCCAGTGGCATGTGGGGCTGTGTGAAGGCTCCCCTTGGGAGTTCAGTTGTACCCAAAGCCTTCCTTTGGGGCACTTTTGGATGGGCGAAAGGGGCTTTGAACGCATTTTCTCGGGCCATATTTTGAATTCCTCACCCATGCTGGGTAGTGCTATGTTTCTGTTTGTTCTGAAAGAGCGAAGATAGAGGGTCCAGTGTCATGTGGGGCTGCGTGAAGGCTCCCCTGGGGAGTTCAGTTGTACCCAAAGCCTTCCTTTGGGGCACTTTTGGATGGGCGACAGGGGCTTTGAACGCATTTTCTCGGGCCATATTTTGAATTCGTCTCCCATGCTGGGTAGTGCTATGTTTCTGTTTGCTCAGAAAGAGCGAACACAGAGGGTCCAGTTACATGTTGGGCTGCTTGAAGGCCCGCCCTGGGGAGTTCAGTTGTACCCAAAGCCTTCCTTTGGGGCACTTTTTGATGGCCTAAATGGGCTTTGAATGCATTTTTTTGGGGCCTAATTTTTCATTCGTCTCAGATTCCGTATAGGGCTCTGGTTCACGTTGCTCAGACAGAGTGAACACAGAGGGTCCAGTTACATGTTGGGCTGCGTGAACGCTCCCCTGGGAAGTTCAGTTGTACCCAAAGCTTTCCTTTGGAGGCATATTTGGATGGGCGAAAGGGGCTTTGAACGCCTTTTCTCGGGCAGCATTTTTCATTCGTCTCAGATTCCGGATAGGGATCTGGTTCACGTTGCTCAGACAGAGTGAACACAGAGGGTCCAGTTACATGTAGGGCTGCGTGAACGCTCCCCTGGGGAGTTCAGTTGTACCCAAAGCCTTCCTTTGGGGGCATATTTGGATGGGCGAAAGGGGCTTTGAACGCCTTTTCTCGGACCCTATTTTTCATTCGTTTCAGATTCCGGATAGGGCTATGTTTTGCGTTACTCAGAAAGAGCGAACACAGAGGGTCCAGTGGCATGTGGGGCTGTGGGAAGGCTCCCCTGGGAAATTTAGTTTTACCCAAAGCCTTTCTAAGGGCGCATTTTTTGATGGGCGAAAGGGGCTTTGAACGCATTTCTTCGGGCCATATTTTGAATTCCTCTACCATGCCTGGTAGGGCGATGTTTCTGGTTGCTCAGAAAGATAGAACAAAGAGGGTCCAGTTACATGTTGGGCTGTGTGAAGGCTCCCCTGGGGAGTTCAGATGTACCCAAAGCCTTCTTTGGGGGCACTTTTGGATGGGCGAAAGGGGCTTTGAACGCATTTCTTCGGGCCATATTTTGAATTCCTCTACCATGCCTGGTAGGGCGATGTTTCTGGTTGCTCAGAAAGATAGAACAAAGAGGGTCCAGTTACATGTTGGGCTGTGTGAACGCTCCCATGGGAAATTCAGTTGTACCCAAAGCCTTCCTTTGGGGGCACTTTTGGATGGGCGAAATGGGCTTGTAACGCATTTTGTGGGGCCCTATTTTGAATTCGTCTCACATGCTGGGTATGGCTATATTTCTGGTTGCTCTGAAAGAGCGAAGAAAGAGGGTCCAGTTACATGTGGGATTGTGTGAAGTCTCCCCTAGTGTGTTCATTTGTCCCAAAACCTTCCTTAGGGGCACTTTTTGTTGGGCAACAGGGACTTTCTACGCGTTATCTGGGGACCTCTTCTTAATTCGTCTCCCATGCCGGGTAGGGCTATGTTTCTGGTTGCTCAGAAAGAGCGAACACAGATGGACCAGTCACATGTGGGGCTGCGTGAAGGCTCCCCTGGGGAGTTCAGTTGTACCCAAAGCCTTCCTTTGGGGGCACTACTTAATGGGTGAAACGGGCTTTGAACGCCTTTTCTGGGTCCCTATTTTGAATGCCACTCCGATTCCAGGGAGGGCTATGTTTCGGGTTGCTCAGAAAGTGCAAACACAGAGGGTCCAGTTACATGTGGTGCTTTGTGAAGGCTCCCCTGGGGAGTTTAGTTGTACCCAAACCCTTCTTTTGGAGGCACTTTTTGATGGACTAAAGGGGCTTTGAACGCCTTTTCTGGGGCCCTATTTTTCATTCGTCTCAGATGCAGGATAGGGTTATGGTTCGCGTTACACAGAAAGAGCGAACACAGAGGGTCCATTGGCATATTGGGCTTTGTGAATGCTCCTCTGGGGAGTTCAGTTCTACCCAAAGCCTTCCTTTGGGGGCACTTTTTGATGGGCGAAAGGGGCTTTGTACGCCTTTTCTGGGGCCCTCTTCTTAATTTGTTTCCCATGCTGGGTAGGGATATGTTTCAGGTTACTCAGAAAGAGCAAAGACAGAGGGTCCATTTGCATGTGGGGCTGCGTGAAGGCTCTCCTGGGGAGTTCAGTTGTACCGAAAGTCTCTCGGTGGGGGCATTTTTTGTTGGGCGAAACGGGATTTGAATGCATTTTTTGGCTCCCTATTTTGAATTCGTCTCATATTCCGGATAGGGCTATGTTTCGGGTTGCTCAGAAAGAGCGAACACAGAGGGTCCAGTTACATGTGGGGCTGCGTGAACGCTCCCCTGGGGAGTTCAGATGTACCCAAAGCCTTCCTTTGGGGGCACTTTTGGATTGGCAAAAGGGTCTTTGGACGCATTTTCTCGGGCCATATTTTGAATTCCTCTACCATGCCTGGTATGGCTATGATTCTGGTTGCTCAGAAAGAGCGAACACAGAGGTTCCAGTTACATGTGGGTCTGCTTGAAGACTCCCCTCGGGAGTTCAGTTGTCCCAAAAGCCTTCCTTTGGGGCACTTTTTGATGGCCTAAATGGTCTTTGAACTCCATTTTTGGAGCCCTATTTTTCATTCATCTCAGATTCCGGATACGGCTATGTTTTGCGTTACTCAGAAAGAGCGAACACAGAGGGTCCAGTTACATGTGGTGCTTTGTGAAGGCTCCCCTGGGGAGTTTAGTCGTACCCAAACAATTCTTTTGGAGGCACTTTTAAATAGGCAAAAAGTGATTTAAAGCGTTTTCTGGGGCCCTCTTTTGAATTCGTCTCCCATGGGGTGAAGGGGTTTGTTTTGGGTTGCTCAGAAAGAGCGAACACAGAGGGTCCAGTTACATGTGGGGCTGCGTGAACGCTCCCCTGGGGAGTTCAGATGTACCCAAAGCCTTCCTTTGGGGGCACTTTTGGATGGGCGAAAGGGGCTTTGAACGCATTTTCTCGGGCCATATTTTGAATTCCTCTACCATGCTTGGTATGTCTATGTTTCTGTTTGCTCAGAAAGAGCGAACACAGAGGGTCCAGTTACATGTTGGGCTGCTTGAAGGCCCGCCCTGGGGAGTTCAGTTGTACCCAAAGCCTTCCTTTGGGGCACTTTTTGGTGGGTGAAAGGGGCTTTGAATGCATTTTTTTGGGGCCTAATTTTTCATTCGTCTCAGATTCCGTATAGGGCTCTGGTTCACGTTGCTCAGACAGAGTGAACACAGAGGGTCCAGTTACATGTTGGGCTGCGTGAACGCTCCCCTGGGAAGTTCAGTTGTACCCAAAGCCTTCCTTTGGGGGCATATTTGGATGGGCGAAAGGGGCTTTGAACGCCTTTTCTCGGGCCCCATTTTTCATTCGTTTCAGATTCCGGATAGGGCTATGTTTTGCGTTACTCAGAAAGAGCGAACACAGAGGGTCCAGTGGCATGTGGGGCTGTGTGAAGGCTCCCCTTGGGAGTTCAGTTGTACCCAAAGCCTTCCTTTGGGGCACTTTTGGATGGGCGAAAGGGGCTTTGAACGCATTTTCTCGGGCCATATTTTGAATTCCTCACCCATGCTGGGTAGTGCTATGTTTCTGTTTGTTCTGAAAGAGCGAAGATAGAGGGTCCAGTGTCATGTGGGGCTGCGTGAAGGCTCCCCTGGGGAGTTCAGTTGTACCCAAAGCCTTCCTTTGGGGCACTTTTGGATGGGCGACAGGGGCTTTGAACGCATTTTCTCGGGCCATATTTTGAATTCGTCTCCCATGCTGGGTAGTGCTATGTTTCTGTTTGCTCAGAAAGAGCGAACACAGAGGGTCCAGTTACATGTTGGGCTGCTTGAAGGCCCGCCCTGGGGAGTTCAGTTGTACCCAAAGCCTTCCTTTGGGGCACTTTTTGATGGCCTAAATGGGCTTTGAATGCATTTTTTTGGGGCCTAATTTTTCATTCGTCTCAGATTCCGTATAGGGCTCTGGTTCACGTTGCTCAGACAGAGTGAACACAGAGGGTCCAGTTACATGTTGGGCTGCGTGAACGCTCCCCTGGGAAGTTCAGTTGTACCCAAAGCTTTCCTTTGGAGGCATATTTGGATGGGCGAAAGGGGCTTTGAACGCCTTTTCTCGGGCAGCATTTTTCATTCGTCTCAGATTCCGGATAGGGATCTGGTTCACGTTGCTCAGACAGAGTGAACACAGAGGGTCCAGTTACATGTAGGGCTGCGTGAACGCTCCCCTGGGGAGTTCAGTTGTACCCAAAGCCTTCCTTTGGGGGCATATTTGGATGGGCGAAAGGGGCTTTGAACGCCTTTTCTCGGGCCCTATTTTTCATTCGTTTCAGATTCCGGATAGGGCTATGTTTTGCGTTACTCAGAAAGAGCGAACACAGAGGGTCCAGTGGCATGTGGGGCTGTGGGAAGGCTCCCCTGGGAAATTTAGTTTTACCCAAAGCCTTTCTAAGGGCGCATTTTTTGATGGGCGAAAGGGGCTTTGAACGCATTTCTTCGGGCCATATTTTGAATTCCTCTACCATGCCTGGTAGGGCGATGTTTCTGGTTGCTCAGAAAGATAGAACAAAGAGGGTCCAGTTACATGTTGGGCTGTGTGAAGGCTCCCCTGGGGAGTTCAGATGTACCCAAAGCCTTCTTTGGGGGCACTTTTGGATGGGCGAAAGGGGCTTTGAACGCATTTCTTCGGGCCATATTTTGAATTCCTCTACCATGCCTGGTAGGGCGATGTTTCTGGTTGCTCAGAAAGATAGAACAAAGAGGGTCCAGTTACATGTTGGGCTGTGTGAACGCTCCCATGGGAAATTCAGTTGTACCCAAAGCCTTCCTTTGGGGGCACTTTTGGATGGGCGAAATGGGCTTGTAACGCATTTTGTGGGGCCCTATTTTGAATTCGTCTCACATGCTGGGTATGGCTATATTTCTGGTTGCTCTGAAAGAGCGAAGAAAGAGGGTCCAGTTACATGTGGGATTGTGTGAAGTCTCCCCTAGTGTGTTCATTTGTCCCAAAACCTTCCTTAGGGGCACTTTTTGTTGGGCAACAGGGACTTTCTACGCGTTATCTGGGGACCTCTTCTTAATTCGTCTCCCATGCCGGGTAGGGCTATGTTTCTGGTTGCTCAGAAAGAGCGAACACAGATGGACCAGTCACATGTGGGGCTGCGTGAAGGCTCCCCTGGGGAGTTCAGTTGTACCCAAAGCCTTCCTTTGGGGGCACTACTTAATGGGTGAAACGGGCTTTGAACGCCTTTTCTGGGTCCCTATTTTGAATGCCACTCCGATTCCAGGGAGGGCTATGTTTCGGGTTGCTCAGAAAGTGCAAACACAGAGGGTCCAGTTACATGTGGTGCTTTGTGAAGGCTCCCCTGGGGAGTTTAGTTGTACCCAAACCCTTCTTTTGGAGGCACTTTTTGATGGACTAAAGGGGCTTTGAACGCCTTTTCTGGGGCCCTATTTTTCATTCGTCTCAGATGCAGGATAGGGTTATGGTTCGCGTTACACAGAAAGAGCGAACACAGAGGGTCCATTGGCATATTGGGCTTTGTGAATGCTCCTCTGGGGAGTTCAGTTCTACCCAAAGCCTTCCTTTGGGGGCACTTTTTGATGGGCGAAAGGGGCTTTGTACGCCTTTTCTGGGGCCCTCTTCTTAATTTGTTTCCCATGCTGGGTAGGGATATGTTTCGGGTTACTCAGAAAGAGCAAAGACAGAGGGTCCATTTGCATGTGGGGCTGCGTGAAGGCTCTCCTGGGGAGTTCAGTTGTACCGAAAGTCTCTCGGTGGGGGCATTTTTTGTTGGGCGAAACGGGATTTGAATGCATTTTTTGGCTCCCTATTTTGAATTCGTCTCATATTCCGGATAGGGCTATGTTTCGGGTTGCTCAGAAAGAGCGAAAACAGAGGGTCCAGTTACATCTTTGGCTGTGTGATGGGTCCCCTGGGGAGTTCAGATGTACCCAAAGCCTTCCTTTGGGGGCACTTTTGGATTGGCAAAAGGGTCTTTGGACGCATTTTCTCGGGCCATATTTTGAATTCCTCTACCATGCCTGGTATGGCTATGATTCTGGTTGCTCAGAAAGAGCGAACACAGAGGTTCCAGTTACATGTGGGTCTGCTTGAAGACTCCCCTCGGGAGTTCAGTTGTCCCAAAAGCCTTCCTTTGGGGCACTTTTTGATGGCCTAAATGGTCTTTGAACTCCATTTTTGGAGCCCTATTTTTCATTCATCTCAGATTCCGGATACGGCTATGTTTTGCGTTACTCAGAAAGAGCGAACACAGAGGGTCCAGTTACATGTGGTGCTTTGTGAAGGCTCCCCTGGGGAGTTTAGTCGTACCCAAACAATTCTTTTGGAGGCACTTTTAAATAGGCAAAAAGTGATTTAAAGCGTTTTCTGGGGCCCTCTTTTGAATTCGTCTCCCATGGGGTGAAGGGGTTTGTTTTGGGTTGCTCAGAAAGAGCGAACACAGAGGGTCCAGTTACATGTGGGGCTGCGTGAACGCTCCCCTGGGGAGTTCAGATGTACCCAAAGCCTTCCTTTGGGGGCACTTTTGGATGGGCGAAAGGGGCTTTGAACGCATTTTCTCGGGCCATATTTTGAATTCCTCTACCATGCTTGGTATGTCTATGTTTCTGTTTGCTCAGAAAGAGCGAACACAGAGGGTCCAGTTACATGTTGGGCTGCTTGAAGGCCCGCCCTGGGGAGTTCAGTTGTACCCAAAGCCTTCCTTTGGGGCACTTTTTGGTGGGTGAAAGGGGCTTTGAATGCATTTTTTTGGGGCCTAATTTTTCATTCGTCTCAGATTCCGTATAGGGCTCTGGTTCACGTTGCTCAGACAGAGTGAACACAGAGGGTCCAGTTACATGTTGGGCTGCGTGAACGCTCCCCTGGGAAGTTCAGTTGTACCCAAAGCCTTCCTTTGGGGGCATATTTGGATGGGCGAAAGGGGCTTTGAACGCCTTTTCTCGGGCCCCATTTTTCATTCGTTTCAGATTCCGGATAGGGCTATGTTTTGCGTTACTCAGAAAGAGCGAACACAGAGGGTCCAGTGGCATGTGGGGCTGTGTGAAGGCTCCCCTTGGGAGTTCAGTTGTACCCAAAGCCTTCCTTTGGGGCACTTTTGGATGGGCGAAAGGGGCTTTGAACGCATTTTCTCGGGCCATATTTTGAATTCCTCACCCATGCTGGGTAGTGCTATGTTTCTGTTTGTTCTGAAAGAGCGAAGATAGAGGGTCCAGTGTCATGTGGGGCTGCGTGAAGGCTCCCCTGGGGAGTTCAGTTGTACCCAAAGCCTTCCTTTGGGGCACTTTTGGATGGGCGACAGGGGCTTTGAACGCATTTTCTCGGGCCATATTTTGAATTCGTCTCCCATGCTGGGTAGTGCTATGTTTCTGTTTGCTCAGAAAGAGCGAACACAGAGGGTCCAGTTACATGTTGGGCTGCTTGAAGGCCCGCCCTGGGGAGTTCAGTTGTACCCAAAGCCTTCCTTTGGGGCACTTTTTGATGGCCTAAATGGGCTTTGAATGCATTTTTTTGGGGCCTAATTTTTCATTCGTCTCAGATTCCGTATAGGGCTCTGGTTCACGTTGCTCAGACAGAGTGAACACAGAGGGTCCAGTTACATGTTGGGCTGCGTGAACGCTCCCCTGGGAAGTTCAGTTGTACCCAAAGCTTTCCTTTGGAGGCATATTTGGATGGGCGAAAGGGGCTTTGAACGCCTTTTCTCGGGCAGCATTTTTCATTCGTCTCAGATTCCGGATAGGGATCTGGTTCACGTTGCTCAGACAGAGTGAACACAGAGGGTCCAGTTACATGTAGGGCTGCGTGAACGCTCCCCTGGGGAGTTCAGTTGTACCCAAAGCCTTCCTTTGGGGGCATATTTGGATGGGCGAAAGGGGCTTTGAACGCCTTTTCTCGGGCCCTATTTTTCATTCGTTTCAGATTCCGGATAGGGCTATGTTTTGCGTTACTCAGAAAGAGCGAACACAGAGGGTCCAGTGGCATGTGGGGCTGTGGGAAGGCTCCCCTGGGAAATTTAGTTTTACCCAAAGCCTTTCTAAGGGCGCATTTTTTGATGGGCGAAAGGGGCTTTGAACGCATTTCTTCGGGCCATATTTTGAATTCCTCTACCATGCCTGGTAGGGCGATGTTTCTGGTTGCTCAGAAAGATAGAACAAAGAGGGTCCAGTTACATGTTGGGCTGTGTGAACGCTCCCATGGGAAATTCAGTTGTACCCAAAGCCTTCCTTTGGGGGCACTTTTGGATGGGCGAAATGGGCTTGTAACGCATTTTGTGGGGCCCTATTTTGAATTCGTCTCACATGCTGGGTATGGCTATATTTCTGGTTGCTCTGAAAGAGCGAAGAAAGAGGGTCCAGTTACATGTGGGATTGTGTGAAGTCTCCCCTAGTGTGTTCATTTGTCCCAAAACCTTCCTTAGGGGCACTTTTTGTTGGGCAACAGGGACTTTCTACGCGTTATCTGGGGACCTCTTCTTAATTCGTCTCCCATGCCGGGTAGGGCTATGTTTCTGGTTGCTCAGAAAGAGCGAACACAGATGGACCAGTCACATGTGGGGCTGCGTGAAGGCTCCCCTGGGGAGTTCAGTTGTACCCAAAGCCTTCCTTTGGGGGCACTACTTAATGGGTGAAACGGGCTTTGAACGCCTTTTCTGGGTCCCTATTTTGAATGCCACTCCGATTCCAGGGAGGGCTATGTTTCGGGTTGCTCAGAAAGTGCAAACACAGAGGGTCCAGTTACATGTGGTGCTTTGTGAAGGCTCCCCTGGGGAGTTTAGTTGTACCCAAACCCTTCTTTTGGAGGCACTTTTTGATGGACTAAAGGGGCTTTGAACGCCTTTTCTGGGGCCCTATTTTTCATTCGTCTCAGATGCAGGATAGGGTTATGGTTCGCGTTACACAGAAAGAGCGAACACAGAGGGTCCATTGGCATATTGGGCTTTGTGAATGCTCCTCTGGGGAGTTCAGTTCTACCCAAAGCCTTCCTTTGGGGGCACTTTTTGATGGGCGAAAGGGGCTTTGTACGCCTTTTCTGGGGCCCTCTTCTTAATTTGTTTCCCATGCTGGGTAGGGATATGTTTCAGGTTACTCAGAAAGAGCAAAGACAGAGGGTCCATTTGCATGTGGGGCTGCGTGAAGGCTCTCCTGGGGAGTTCAGTTGTACCGAAAGTCTCTCGGTGGGGGCATTTTTTGTTGGGCGAAACGGGATTTGAATGCATTTTTTGGCTCCCTATTTTGAATTCGTCTCATATTCCGGATAGGGCTATGTTTCGGGTTGCTCAGAAAGAGCGAACACAGAGGGTCCAGTTACATGTGGGGCTGCGTGAACGCTCCCCTGGGGAGTTCAGATGTACCCAAAGCCTTCCTTTGGGGGCACTTTTGGATTGGCAAAAGGGTCTTTGGACGCATTTTCTCGGGCCATATTTTGAATTCCTCTACCATGCCTGGTATGGCTATGATTCTGGTTGCTCAGAAAGAGCGAACACAGAGGTTCCAGTTACATGTGGGTCTGCTTGAAGACTCCCCTCGGGAGTTCAGTTGTCCCAAAAGCCTTCCTTTGGGGCACTTTTTGATGGCCTAAATGGTCTTTGAACTCCATTTTTGGAGCCCTATTTTTCATTCATCTCAGATTCCGGATACGGCTATGTTTTGCGTTACTCAGAAAGAGCGAACACAGAGGGTCCAGTTACATGTGGTGCTTTGTGAAGGCTCCCCTGGGGAGTTTAGTCGTACCCAAACAATTCTTTTGGAGGCACTTTTAAATAGGCAAAAAGTGATTTAAAGCGTTTTCTGGGGCCCTCTTTTGAATTCGTCTCCCATGGGGTGAAGGGGTTTGTTTTGGGTTGCTCAGAAAGAGCGAACACAGAGGGTCCAGTTACATGTGGGGCTGCGTGAACGCTCCCCTGGGGAGTTCAGATGTACCCAAAGCCTTCCTTTGGGGGCACTTTTGGATGGGCGAAAGGGGCTTTGAACGCATTTTCTCGGGCCATATTTTGAATTCCTCTACCATGCTTGGTATGTCTATGTTTCTGTTTGCTCAGAAAGAGCGAACACAGAGGGTCCAGTTACATGTTGGGCTGCTTGAAGGCCCGCCCTGGGGAGTTCAGTTGTACCCAAAGCCTTCCTTTGGGGCACTTTTTGGTGGGTGAAAGGGGCTTTGAATGCATTTTTTTGGGGCCTAATTTTTCATTCGTCTCAGATTCCGTATAGGGCTCTGGTTCACGTTGCTCAGACAGAGTGAACACAGAGGGTCCAGTTACATGTTGGGCTGCGTGAACGCTCCCCTGGGAAGTTCAGTTGTACCCAAAGCCTTCCTTTGGGGGCATATTTGGATGGGCGAAAGGGGCTTTGAACGCCTTTTCTCGGGCCCCATTTTTCATTCGTTTCAGATTCCGGATAGGGCTATGTTTTGCGTTACTCAGAAAGAGCGAACACAGAGGGTCCAGTGGCATGTGGGGCTGTGTGAAGGCTCCCCTTGGGAGTTCAGTTGTACCCAAAGCCTTCCTTTGGGGCACTTTTGGATGGGCGAAAGGGGCTTTGAACGCATTTTCTCGGGCCATATTTTGAATTCCTCACCCATGCTGGGTAGTGCTATGTTTCTGTTTGTTCTGAAAGAGCGAAGATAGAGGGTCCAGTGTCATGTGGGGCTGCGTGAAGGCTCCCCTGGGGAGTTCAGTTGTACCCAAAGCCTTCCTTTGGGGCACTTTTGGATGGGCGACAGGGGCTTTGAACGCATTTTCTCGGGCCATATTTTGAATTCGTCTCCCATGCTGGGTAGTGCTATGTTTCTGTTTGCTCAGAAAGAGCGAACACAGAGGGTCCAGTTACATGTTGGGCTGCTTGAAGGCCCGCCCTGGGGAGTTCAGTTGTACCCAAAGCCTTCCTTTGGGGCACTTTTTGATGGCCTAAATGGGCTTTGAATGCATTTTTTTGGGGCCTAATTTTTCATTCGTCTCAGATTCCGTATAGGGCTCTGGTTCACGTTGCTCAGACAGAGTGAACACAGAGGGTCCAGTTACATGTTGGGCTGCGTGAACGCTCCCCTGGGAAGTTCAGTTGTACCCAAAGCTTTCCTTTGGGGGCATATTTGGATGGGCGAAAGGGGCTTTGAACGCCTTTTCTCGGGCAGCATTTTTCATTCGTCTCAGATTCCGGATAGGGATCTGGTTCACGTTGCTCAGACAGAGTGAACACAGAGGGTCCAGTTACATGTAGGGCTGCGTGAACGCTCCCCTGGGGAGTTCAGTTGTACCCAAAGCCTTCCTTTGGGGGCATATTTGGATGGGCGAAAGGGGCTTTGAACGCCTTTTCTCGGGCCCTATTTTTCATTCGTTTCAGATTCCGGATAGGGCTATGTTTTGCGTTACTCAGAAAGAGCGAACACAGAGGGTCCAGTGGCATGTGGGGCTGTGGGAAGGCTCCCCTGGGAAATTTAGTTTTACCCAAAGCCTTTCTAAGGGCGCATTTTTTGATGGGCGAAAGGGGCTTTGAACGCATTTCTTCGGGCCATATTTTGAATTCCTCTACCATGCCTGGTAGGGCGATGTTTCTGGTTGCTCAGAAAGATAGAACAAAGAGGGTCCAGTTACATGTTGGGCTGTGTGAAGGCTCCCCTGGGGAGTTCAGATGTACCCAAAGCCTTCTTTGGGGGCACTTTTGGATGGGCGAAAGGGGCTTTGAACGCATTTCTTCGGGCCATATTTTGAATTCCTCTACCATGCCTGGTAGGGCGATGTTTCTGGTTGCTCAGAAAGATAGAACAAAGAGGGTCCAGTTACATGTTGGGCTGTGTGAACGCTCCCATGGGAAATTCAGTTGTACCCAAAGCCTTCCTTTGGGGGCACTTTTGGATGGGCGAAATGGGCTTGTAACGCATTTTGTGGGGCCCTATTTTGAATTCGTCTCACATGCTGGGTATGGCTATATTTCTGGTTGCTCTGAAAGAGCGAAGAAAGAGGGTCCAGTTACATGTGGGATTGTGTGAAGTCTCCCCTAGTGTGTTCATTTGTCCCAAAACCTTCCTTAGGGGCACTTTTTGTTGGGCAACAGGGACTTTCTACGCGTTATCTGGGGACCTCTTAATTCGTCTCCCATGCCGGGTAGGGCTATGTTTCTGGTTGCTCAGAAAGAGCGAACACAGATGGACCAGTCACATGTGGGGCTGCGTGAAGGCTCCCCTGGGGAGTTCAGTTGTACCCAAAGCCTTCCTTTGGGGGCACTACTTAATGGGTGAAACGGGCTTTGAACGCCTTTTCTGGGTCCCTATTTTGAATGCCACTCCGATTCCAGGGAGGGCTATGTTTCGGGTTGCTCAGAAAGTGCAAACACAGAGGGTCCAGTTACATGTGGTGCTTTGTGAAGGCTCCCCTGGGGAGTTTAGTTGTACCCAAACCCTTCTTTTGGAGGCACTTTTTGATGGACTAAAGGGGCTTTGAACGCCTTTTCTGGGGCCCTATTTTTCATTCGTCTCAGATGCAGGATAGGGTTATGGTTCGCGTTACACAGAAAGAGCGAACACAGAGGGTCCATTGGCATATTGGGCTTTGTGAATGCTCCTCTGGGGAGTTCAGTTCTACCCAAAGCCTTCCTTTGGGGGCACTTTTTGATGGGCGAAAGGGGCTTTGTACGCCTTTTCTGGGGCCCTCTTCTTAATTTGTTTCCCATGCTGGGTAGGGATATGTTTCGGGTTACTCAGAAAGAGCGAACACAGAGGGTCCAGTTACATGTGGGGCTGCGTGAACGCTCCCCTGGGGAGTTCAGATGTACCCAAAGCCTTCCTTTGGGGGCACTTTTGGATTGGCAAAAGGGTCTTTGGACGCATTTTCTCGGGCCATATTTTGAATTCCTCTACCATGCCTGGTATGGCTATGATTCTGGTTGCTCAGAAAGAGCGAACACAGAGGTTCCAGTTACATGTGGGTCTGCTTGAAGACTCCCCTCGGGAGTTCAGTTGTCCCAAAAGCCTTCCTTTGGGGCACTTTTTGATGGCCTAAATGGTCTTTGAACTCCATTTTTGGAGCCCTATTTTTCATTCATCTCAGATTCCGGATACGGCTATGTTTTGCGTTACTCAGAAAGAGCGAACACAGAGGGTCCAGTTACATGTGGTGCTTTGTGAAGGCTCCCCTGGGGAGTTTAGTCGTACCCAAACAATTCTTTTGGAGGCACTTTTAAATAGGCAAAAAGTGATTTAAAGCGTTTTCTGGGGCCCTCTTTTGAATTCGTCTCCCATGGGGTGAAGGGGTTTGTTTTGGGTTGCTCAGAAAGAGCGAACACAGAGGGTCCAGTTACATGTGGGGCTGCGTGAACGCTCCCCTGGGGAGTTCAGATGTACCCAAAGCCTTCCTTTGGGGGCACTTTTGGATGGGCGAAAGGGGCTTTGAACGCATTTTCTCGGGCCATATTTTGAATTCCTCTACCATGCTTGGTATGTCTATGTTTCTGTTTGTTCTGAAAGAGCGAAGATAGAGGGTCCAGTTACATGTTGGGCTGCTTGAAGGCCCGCCCTGGGGAGTTCAGTTGTACCCAAAGCCTTCCTTTGGGGCACTTTTTGATGGCCTAAATGGGCTTTGAATGCATTTTTTTGGGGCCTAATTTTTCATTCGTCTCAGATTCCGTATAGGGCTCTGGTTCACGTTGCTCAGACAGAGTGAACAAAGAGGGTCCAGTTACATGTTGGGCTGCGTGAACGCTCCCCTGGGGAGTTCAGTTGTACCCAAAGCCTTCCTTTGGGGGCATATTTGGATGGGCGAAAGGGGCTTTGAACGCATTTTCTCGGGCCCTATTTTTCATTCGTTTCAGATTCCGGATAGGGCTATGTTTTGCGTTACTCAGAAAGAGCGAACACAGAGGGTCCAGTGGCATGTGGGGCTGTGGGAAGGCTCCCCTGGGAAATTTAGTTTTACCCAAAGCCTTTCTAAGGGCGCATTTTTTGATGGGCGAAAGGGGCTTTGAACGCATTTCTTCGGGCCATATTTTGAATTCCTCTACCATGCCTGGTAGGGCGATGTTTCTGGTTGCTCAGAAAGATAGAACAAAGAGGGTCCAGTTACATGTTGGGCTGCGTGAAGGCTCCCCTGGGGAGTTCAGATGTACCCAAAGCCTTCTTTGGGGGCACTTTTGGATGGGCGAAAGGGGCTTTGAACGCATTTCTTCGGGCCATATTTTGAATTCCTCTACCATGCCTGGTAGGGCGATGTTTCTGGTTGCTCAGAAAGATAGAACAAAGAGGGTCCAGTTACATGTTGGGCTGTGTGAACGCTCCCATGGGAAATTCAGTTGTACCCAAAGCCTTCCTTTGGGGGCACTTTTGGATGGGCGAAATGGGCTTGTAACGCATTTTGTGGGGCCCTATTTTGAATTCGTCTCACATGCTGGGTATGGCTATATTTCTGGTTGCTCTGAAAGAGCGAAGAAAGAGGGTCCAGTTACATGTGGGATTGTGTGAAGTCTCCCCTAGTGTGTTCATTTGTCCCAAAACCTTCCTTAGGGGCACTTTTTGTTGGGCAACAGGGACTTTCTACGCGTTATCTGGGGACCTCTTAATTCGTCTCCCATGCCGGGTAGGGCTATGTTTCTGGTTGCTCAGAAAGAGCGAACACAGATGGACCAGTCACATGTGGGGCTGCGTGAAGGCTCCCCTGGGGAGTTCAGTTGTACCCAAAGCCTTCCTTTGGGGGCACTACTTAATGGGTGAAACGGGCTTTGAACGCCTTTTCTGGGTCCCTATTTTGAATGCCACTCCGATTCCAGGGAGGGCTATGTTTCGGGTTGCTCAGAAAGTGCAAACACAGAGGGTCCAGTTACATGTGGTGCTTTGTGAAGGCTCCCCTGGGGAGTTTAGTTGTACCCAAACCCTTCTTTTGGAGGCACTTTTTGATGGACTAAAGGGGCTTTGAACGCCTTTTCTGGGGCCCTATTTTTCATTCGTCTCAGATGCAGGATAGGGTTATGGTTCGCGTTACACAGAAAGAGCGAACACAGAGGGTCCATTGGCATATTGGGCTTTGTGAATGCTCCTCTGGGGAGTTCAGTTCTACCCAAAGCCTTCCTTTGGGGGCACTTTTTGATGGGCGAAAGGGGCTTTGTACGCCTTTTCTGGGGCCCTCTTCTTAATTTGTTTCCCATGCTGGGTAGGGATATGTTTCGGGTTACTCAGAAAGAGCGAACACAGAGGGTCCAGTTACATGTGGGGCTGCGTGAACGCTCCCCTGGGGAGTTCAGATGTACCCAAAGCCTTCCTTTGGGGGCACTTTTGGATTGGCAAAAGGGTCTTTGGACGCATTTTCTCGGGCCATATTTTGAATTCCTCTACCATGCCTGGTATGGCTATGATTCTGGTTGCTCAGAAAGAGCGAACACAGAGGTTCCAGTTACATGTGGGTCTGCTTGAAGACTCCCCTCGGGAGTTCAGTTGTCCCAAAAGCCTTCCTTTGGGGCACTTTTTGATGGCCTAAATGGTCTTTGAACTCCATTTTTGGAGCCCTATTTTTCATTCATCTCAGATTCCGGATACGGCTATGTTTTGCGTTACTCAGAAAGAGCGAACACAGAGGGTCCAGTTACATGTGGTGCTTTGTGAAGGCTCCCCTGGGGAGTTTAGTCGTACCCAAACAATTCTTTTGGAGGCACTTTTAAATAGGCAAAAAGTGATTTAAAGCGTTTTCTGGGGCCCTCTTTTGAATTCGTCTCCCATGGGGTGAAGGGGTTTGTTTTGGGTTGCTCAGAAAGAGCGAACACAGAGGGTCCAGTTACATGTGGGGCTGCGTGAACGCTCCCCTGGGGAGTTCAGATGTACCCAAAGCCTTCCTTTGGGGGCACTTTTGGATGGGCGAAAGGGGCTTTGAACGCATTTTCTCGGGCCATATTTTGAATTCCTCTACCATGCTTGGTATGTCTATGTTTCTGTTTGCTCAGAAAGAGCGAACACAGAGGGTCCAGTTACATGTTGGGCTGCTTGAAGGCCCGCCCTGGGGAGTTCAGTTGTACCCAAAGCCTTCCTTTGGGGCACTTTTTGGTGGGTGAAAGGGGCTTTGAATGCATTTTTTTGGGGCCTAATTTTTCATTCGTCTCAGATTCCGTATAGGGCTCTGGTTCACGTTGCTCAGACAGAGTGAACACAGAGGGTCCAGTTACATGTTGGGCTGCGTGAATGCTCCCCTGGGAAGTTCAGTTGTACCCAAAGCCTTCCTTTGGGGGCATATTTGGATGGGCGAAAGGGGCTTTGAACGCATTTCTTCGGGCCATATTTTGAATTCCTCTACCATGCCTGGTAGGGCGATGTTTCTGGTTGCTCAGAAAGATAGAACAAAGAGGGTCCAGTTACATGTTGGGCTGTGTGAACGCTCCCATGGGAAATTCAGTTGTACCCAAAGCCTTCCTTTGGGGGCACTTTTGGATGGGCGAAATGGGCTTGTAACGCATTTTGTGGGGCCCTATTTTGAATTCGTCTCACATGCTGGGTATGGCTATATTTCTGGTTGCTCTGAAAGAGCGAAGAAAGAGGGTCCAGTTACATGTGGGATTGTGTGAAGTCTCCCCTAGTGTGTTCATTTGTCCCAAAACCTTCCTTAGGGGCACTTTTTGTTGGGCAACAGGGACTTTCTACGCGTTATCTGGGGACCTCTTCTTAATTCGTCTCCCATGCCGGGTAGGGCTATGTTTCTGGTTGCTCAGAAAGAGCGAACACAGATGGACCAGTCACATGTGGGGCTGCGTGAAGGCTCCCCTGGGGAGTTCAGTTGTACCCAAAGCCTTCCTTTGGGGGCACTACTTAATGGGTGAAACGGGCTTTGAACGCCTTTTCTGGGTCCCTATTTTGAATGCCACTCCGATTCCAGGGAGGGCTATGTTTCGGGTTGCTCAGAAAGTGCAAACACAGAGGGTCCAGTTACATGTGGTGCTTTGTGAAGGCTCCCCTGGGGAGTTTAGTTGTACCCAAACCCTTCTTTTGGAGGCACTTTTTGATGGACTAAAGGGGCTTTGAACGCCTTTTCTGGGGCCCTATTTTTCATTCGTCTCAGATGCAGGATAGGGTTATGGTTCGCGTTACACAGAAAGAGCGAACACAGAGGGTCCATTGGCATATTGGGCTTTGTGAATGCTCCTCTGGGGAGTTCAGTTCTACCCAAAGCCTTCCTTTGGGGGCACTTTTTGATGGGCGAAAGGGGCTTTGTACGCCTTTTCTGGGGCCCTCTTCTTAATTTGTTTCCCATGCTGGGTAGGGATATGTTTCGGGTTACTCAGAAAGAGCGAACACAGAGGGTCCAGTTACATGTGGGGCTGCGTGAACGCTCCCCTGGGGAGTTCAGATGTACCCAAAGCCTTCCTTTGGGGGCACTTTTGGATGGGCGAAAGGGGCTTTGAACGCATTTTCTCGGGCCATATTTTGAATTCCTCTACCATGCTTGGTATGTCTATGTTTCTGTTTGCTCAGAAAGAGCGAACACAGAGGGTCCAGTTACATGTTGGGCTGCTTGAAGGCCCGCCCTGGGGAGTTCAGTTGTACCCAAAGCCTTCCTTTGGGGCACTTTTTGGTGGGTGAAAGGGGCTTTGAATGCATTTTTTTGGGGCCTAATTTTTCATTCGTCTCAGATTCCGTATAGGGCTCTGGTTCACGTTGCTCAGACAGAGTGAACACAGAGGGTCCAGTTACATGTTGGGCTGCGTGAACGCTCCCCTGGGAAGTTCAGTTGTACCCAAAGCCTTCCTTTGGGGGCATATTTGGATGGGCGAAAGGGGCTTTGAACGCCTTTTCTCGGGCCCCATTTTTCATTCGTTTCAGATTCCGGATAGGGCTATGTTTTGCGTTACTCAGAAAGAGCGAACACAGAGGGTCCAGTGGCATGTGGGGCTGTGTGAAGGCTCCCCTTGGGAGTTCAGTTGTACCCAAAGCCTTCCTTTGGGGCACTTTTGGATGGGCGAAAGGGGCTTTGAACGCATTTTCTCGGGCCATATTTTGAATTCCTCACCCATGCTGGGTAGTGCTATGTTTCTGTTTGTTCTGAAAGAGCGAAGATAGAGGGTCCAGTGTCATGTGGGGCTGCGTGAAGGCTCCCCTGGGGAGTTCAGTTGTACCCAAAGCCTTCCTTTGGGGCACTTTTGGATGGGCGACAGGGGCTTTGAACGCATTTTCTCGGGCCATATTTTGAATTCGTCTCCCATGCTGGGTAGTGCTATGTTTCTGTTTGCTCAGAAAGAGCGAACACAGAGGGTCCAGTTACATGTTGGGCTGCTTGAAGGCCCGCCCTGGGGAGTTCAGTTGTACCCAAAGCCTTCCTTTGGGGCACTTTTTGATGGCCTAAATGGGCTTTGAATGCATTTTTTTGGGGCCTAATTTTTCATTCGTCTCAGATTCCGTATAGGGCTCTGGTTCACGTTGCTCAGACAGAGTGAACACAGAGGGTCCAGTTACATGTTGGGCTGCGTGAACGCTCCCCTGGGAAGTTCAGTTGTACCCAAAGCTTTCCTTTGGAGGCATATTTGGATGGGCGAAAGGGGCTTTGAACGCCTTTTCTCGGGCAGCATTTTTCATTCGTCTCAGATTCCGGATAGGGATCTGGTTCACGTTGCTCAGACAGAGTGAACACAGAGGGTCCAGTTACATGTAGGGCTGCGTGAACGCTCCCCTGGGGAGTTCAGTTGTACCCAAAGCCTTCCTTTGGGGGCATATTTGGATGGGCGAAAGGGGCTTTGAACGCCTTTTCTCGGGCCCTATTTTTCATTCGTTTCAGATTCCGGATAGGGCTATGTTTTGCGTTACTCAGAAAGAGCGAACACAGAGGGTCCAGTGGCATGTGGGGCTGTGGGAAGGCTCCCCTGGGAAATTTAGTTTTACCCAAAGCCTTTCTAAGGGCGCATTTTTTGATGGGCGAAAGGGGCTTTGAACGCATTTCTTCGGGCCATATTTTGAATTCCTCTACCATGCCTGGTAGGGCGATGTTTCTGGTTGCTCAGAAAGATAGAACAAAGAGGGTCCAGTTACATGTTGGGCTGCGTGAAGGCTCCCCTGGGGAGTTCAGATGTACCCAAAGCCTTCTTTGGGGGCACTTTTGGATGGGCGAAAGGGGCTTTGAACGCATTTCTTCGGGCCATATTTTGAATTCCTCTACCATGCCTGGTAGGGCGATGTTTCTGGTTGCTCAGAAAGATAGAACAAAGAGGGTCCAGTTACATGTTGGGCTGTGTGAACGCTCCCATGGGAAATTCAGTTGTACCCAAAGCCTTCCTTTGGGGGCACTTTTGGATGGGCAAAAGGGGCTTTGAACATATTTTCTGGGGCCCAATTTTGAATTTGTCTCGCATGCTGGGTATGGATATGTTTCTGGTTACTCAGAAAGACCAAAGACAGAGGGTCCAGTTACATGTGGGGCTGCGTGAAGGCTCCCCTGGGGAGTTCAGTTGTACCCAAAGCCTCTCGAAGGGGGCACTTTTGGGTGGGCGAAAGGGGCTTTGAACGCACTTTCTCGGGCCGTATTTTCAATTCCTCGCCCATGCTGGGTAGTGCTATGTTTCCGTTTGCTCAGAAAGAGCAAACACAGAGGGTCCAGTGTCATGTGGGGCTGTGAGAAGGTTGCCCTGGGGAGTTCAGTTGTACCCAAAGCCTTCCTTTGGGGCACTTTTTGATGGACTAAAGGGGCTTTGAATGCCTTTTTTTGGGCCATATTTTTCATTCGTCTCAGATTTCGGATAGGGCTATGGTTCGCGTTGCTCAGAAAGAGCGAACACAGAGGGTCCAGTGGCATGTGGGGCTGTGGGAAGGCTCCCCTGGGGAGTTCAGTTGTACCCAAAGACTTCCTTAGGGGCACTTTTGGGTGGGCGAAACCGACGTTGAACGCATTTTCTCAGGACATATTTTGAATTCCTCTCCCATGCTGGGTAGTGCTATCTTTCTGCTTGCTCTGAAAGAGCGAAGATTGAGTGTCCAGTGTCATGTGGGGCTGCGTGAAGGCTCCCCTGGGGAGTTCAGTTTTACCCAAAGCCTTCCTTTGGGGTACTTTTTGATGGCCTAAAGGGGCTTTGAACAACTTTTCTGGGGCCCGAGTTTTCAGTCGTCTCCGATGCAGGCTAGGGATTTATTTAGGGTTGCTCAGAAAGAGCGAACACAGAGGGTCTAGTTGCATGTGGGGCTGCGTGAAGGCTCCCCTGGGGAGTTCAGTTGTACCCTAAGCCTTCCTTTGTTGGCACTTTTGGATGGGCGAAAGGGGCTTGTAACCCTTTTTCTGGGGCCCGAGTTTTCAGTCGTCTCCGACGCCGGCTAGGGATTTATTTAGGGTTGCTCGGAAAGAGCGAACACGGAGTGTCCAGTTTCATGTGGGGCTGCATGAAGGCTCCCCTGGGGAGTTTAGTTGTACCCAAAGCCTTTCTAAGGGCGCATTTTTTGATGTGCGAAAGGGGCTTTGAACGCGTTTTCTCGGGACATATTTTGAATTCCTCTACACTGCTGGGTAGGGCTATGTTTCGGGTTGCTCAGAAAGAGCGAAAATAGAGGGTCCAGTGTCAAGTGGGGCTGCGTGAAGGCTCCGCTGGGGAGTTCAGTTGTACCCAAAGCCTCTCGAAGGGGGCACTTTTGGATGGGCAAAAGGGGCTTTGAACGCATTTTCTCGGGCCGTAGTTTGAATTCCTCTCCCATGCTGGGTAGTGCTATGTTTCTGGTTGCTCAGAAAGAGCGAAGATAGAGGGTCCAGTGTCATGTGGGGCTGTGTGAAGGCTCCCCTGGGGAGTTCAGTTGTACCCAAAGCCTTCCTTTGGGGCACTTTTTGATGGCCTAAATGGGCTTTGAATGCCTTTTTTGGGGACCTATTTTTCATTCGTCTCATGTTCCGGATAGGGTTATGTTTCGCGTTGCTCAGAGAGAGCGAACACAGAGGGTCCAGTGTCATGTGGGGCTGCATGAAGGCTCCCCTGGGGAGTTCAATTGTACCCAAAGCCTCTCGAAGGGGGCACTTTTGGATGGGCAAAAGGGCTTTGACTGCCTTTTGTGGTGCCCTGTTTTGAAAGCCTCTCTGATTCCGGGGAGGGCTACGTTTCTGTTTGCTCGGAAAGAGCAAAGACAGAGGGTCCAGTGGAATGTGGGGCTGCGGGAATGCTCCCCTGGGGAGTTCAGTTGTACCCAAAGCCTTCCTTTGGGGGCAATTTTCGATGGGCGAAAGGGGTTTGTAACACGTTTTCTGGGTCCCGAGTTTTCAGTCGTCTCCGATGCCGGCTAGGGATTTATTTAGGGTTGCTCGGAAACAGCGAACCCGGAGGGTCCAGTTGCATGTGGGGCTGAATGAGTGCTCCCCTTGGGAGTTTAGTTGTACCCAAAGCCTTTCTAAGGGCACATTTTTTGATGTGCGAAAGGGGCTTTGAACGCATTTTCTTGGGACATATTTTGAATTCCTCTACAATGCCGGGTAAGGCTATGTTTGGGGTTGCTCAGAAAGAGCGAATACAGAGGGTCCAGTTACATGTTGGGCTGTGTGAACGCTCCCCTGGGAAGTTCATTTGTACCCAAAGCCTTCCTTTGGGGGCACTTTTGGATGGGCAAAAGGGGCTTTGAAGGCATTTTCTGGGGCCCTATTGTGAATTTGTCTCGCATGCTGGGTATGGCTATGTTTCTGGTTGCTCAGAAAGATCAAAGACACAGCGTCAAGTGGCATCTGGGATTGCGTTAAGGATCCCCTGTGGAGTTCAGTTGTCCCGAAAGCCTTCCTTAATTAGTGGCCCTTTTGATTGGGCAAAAGGGACTTTCTACGCCTTTTCTGGGACCCTCTTCTTAATACGTCTCCCATGCCGGGTAGGGCTATGTTTCGGGTTGCTTAGAAAGAGCGAACACAGAGGTTCCAGTTACATGTTGGGCTGCTTTAATGCTCCCCTGGGGAGTTCAGTTGTACCCAAAGCCTTCCTTTGGGGCACCTTCTGATGGCCTAAAGGGGCTTTGAACGCCTTTTCTGGGGCCCTATTTTTCATTCGTCTCAGATTCCGGATACGGTTATGGTTCGCGTTACTCAGAAAGAGCGAACACAGAGGGTCCATTGGCATATTGGGCTTTGTGATTGCTCCTTTCGGGAGTTCAGTTGTACCCAAAGCCTTCCTTTGGGGCACTCTTTGATGGCCTAAAGGGGCTTTGAATGCCTTTTTTGGGGCCCTATTTTTTATTCGTCTCAGATTCCGGGTAGGGTTGTGGTTCGCGTTGCTCAGAAAGATCGAACACAGAGGGTCCCGTGCCATGTGGGGCTTCGTGAAGGCTCCCCTGGGGAGCTCAGTTGTACCCAAAGCCTCTCGAAGGGGGCACATTTGGATGGGCGAAAGGGGCTTTGAATGCCTTTTCTGGGGCCCTATTTAGAAAGCCTCTCCAATTCCGGGGAAGGATATGTTTCTGGTTGCTTAGAAAGAGCAAAGACAGAGGGTCCAGTTGCATGTGGGGCTGCGTGAAGGCTCCCCTGGGGAGTTCAGTTGTACCCAAAGCCTTTCTAAGGGTGCTTTTTTTGATGTGCGAAAGGGGCTTTGAACACATTTTCTCGGGACATTTTTTGAATTCCTCTACACTGCCGGGTAGGGATATGTTTCGGGTTGCTCAGAAAGAGCGAACACAGAGGGTCCAGTTATATGTCGGGCTGTGTGAACGCTCCCCTGGGGAGTTCAGTTGTACCCAAAGCCTTCCATTGGGGCACTTTTTGATGGACTAAAGGGGCTTTGAACGCCTTTTCTGGGGCCCTATTTTTCATTCGTCTCATATTCCGGATAGTGCTATGGTTCGCCTTGCTCAGAAAGAGCGAACACACAGGGTCCAGTGGCATGTGGGGCTGCATGAAGGCTCCCCTGGGGAGTTCATTAGTACCCAAAGCCTTCCTTAGGGGCACTTTTGGATGGGCGAAAGGGACTTTGAATGGATTTTCTCGGGACATATTTTGAATTCCTCTCCCATGCTGGTTAGTGCTATGTTTCTGGTTGCTCAGAAAGAGCGGAGACAGAGGGTCCAGTGTCATGTGGGGCTGCGTGAAGGCTCCCCTTGGGAGTTCAGTTGTACCCAAAGCCTCTCGAAGGGGGCACTTTTGGATGGGCGAAAGGGGCTTTGAATGCTTTCTCTGGGGCCGTATTTTAAAAGCCTCTCCGATTCCGGGGAAGGCTATGTTTCTGTTTTCTCAGAAAGAGCAAAGACAGACGGTCCAGTTGCATGTGGGGCTGCATGAATGCTCCCCTGGGGAGTTCAGTTGTACCCAAAGCCTTTCTAAGGGCGCATTTTTTGATGGGCGAAAGGGGCTTTGAACGCATTTTCTCGGGCCATATTTTGAATTCCTCTACCATGCCGGGTAGGGATATGTTTTGGGTTGCTCAGAAAGAGCGGACACAGAGGGTCCAGTTACATGTTGGGCTGTGTGAACGGTCCCCTGGGGAGTTCAGTTGTACCCAAAGCCTTCCTTTGGCGGCACATTGGGATGGTCGAAAGGGGCTTTGAACGCCTTTTCTGTGGCCCTATTTTTCATTCGTCTCAGATTCTGGGTAGGGCTATGGTTCGCGTTGCTCAGGAAGAGCGAAGACAGAGGGTCCAGTGGCATGTGGGGCTGCGTGAAGGCTCCCCTGGGGAGTTCAGTTGTACCCAAAGCCTCTCGAAGGGGGCATTTTTGGATGGGCGAAAGGGGCTTTGAACGCATTTTCTCGGGCCGTATTTTGAATTCCTCTCCCATGCTGGGTAGATCTATGTCTCTGGTTGCTCAGAAAGAGCGAAGATAGAGCGTCCAGTGGCATGTGGGGCTGTGTGAAGGCTCCCCTGGGGAGTTCAGTTGTACCCAAAGCCTCTCGAAGGGGGCACTTTTGATGGGCAAAACGGGCTTTGAATTCATTTTCTGGGGCCCTATTTTGAAAGCCTCTCCGATTCCAAGGAGGGCTATGTTTCTGTTTGCTCAGAAAGAGCAAACACAGAGGGTCCAGTAACATGTTGGGCTGCGTGAAGGCTCCCCTGCGGAGTTCAGTTGTACTTAAAGCCTTTCTAAGGGCGCATTTTTGGATGGGTGAAAGGGGCTTTGAACGCGTTTTCTCGGGCCAAATTTTTCATTCGTTTCAGATTTCGGATAGGGCTATGGTTCGTGTTACTCAGAAAGAGCGAACACAGAGGGTCCAGTGGCATGTGGGGCTGTGGGAAGGCTCCCCTGGGGAGTTCAGTTGTACCCAAAGACTTCCTTAGGGGCACTTTTGGGTGGGCGAAACCGACGTTGAACGCATTTTCTCAGGACATATTTTGAATTCCTCTCCCATGCTGGGTAGTGCTATCTTTCTGCTTGCTCTGAAAGAGCGAAGATTGAGTGTCCAGTGTCATGTGGGGCTGTGTGAAGGCTCCCCTGGGGAGTTCAGTTTTACCCAAAGCCTTCCTTTGGGGCACTTTTTGATGGCCTAAATGGGCTTTGAATGCCTTTTTTGGGGACCTATTTTTCATTCGTCTCATGTTCCGGATAGGGTTATGGTTCGCGTTGCTCAGAGAGAGCGAACACAGAGGGTCCAGTGTCATGTGGGGCTGCATGAAGGCTCCCCTGGGGAGTTCAATTGTACCCAAAGCCTCTCGAAGGGGGCACTTTTGGATGGGCAAAAGGGCTTTGAATGCCTTTTGTGGTGCCCTGTTTTGAAAGCCTCTCTGATTCCGGGGAGGGCTACGTTTCTGTTTGCTCGGAAAGAGCAAAGACAGAGGGTCCAGTGGAATGTGGGGCTGCGTGAATGCTCCCCTGGGGAGTTCAGTTGTACCCAAAGCCTTCCTTTGGGGGCAATTTTCGATGGGCGAAAGGGGTTTGTAACACGTTTTCTGGGTCCCGAGTTTTCAGTCGTCTCCGATGCCGGCTAGGGATTTATTTAGGGTTGCTCGGAAACAGCGAACCCGGAGGGTCCAGTTGCATGTGGGGCTGAATGAGTGCTCCCCTTGGGAGTTTAGTTGTACCCAAAGCCTTTCTAAGGGCACATTTTTTGATGTGCGAAAGGGGCTTTGAACGCATTTTCTTGGGACATATTTTGAATTCCTCTACAATGCCGGGTAAGGCTATGTTTGGGGTTGCTCAGAAAGAGCGAATACAGAGGGTCCAGTTACATGTTGGGCTGTGTGAACGCTCCCCTGGGAAGTTCATTTGTACCCAAAGCCTTCCTTTGGGGGCACTTTTGGATGGGCAAAAGGGGCTTTGAAGGCATTTTCTGGGGCCCTATTGTGAATTTGTCTCGCATGCTGGGTATGGCTATGTTTCTGGTTGCTCAGAAAGATCAAAGACACAGCGTCAAGTGGCATCTGGGATTGCGTTAAGGATCCCCTGTGGAGTTCAGTTGTCCCGAAAGCCTTCCTTAATTAGTGGCCCTTTTGATTGGGCAAAAGGGACTTTCTACGCCTTTTCTGGGACCCTCTTCTTAATACGTCTCCCATGCCGGGTAGGGCTATGTTTCGGGTTGCTTAGAAAGAGCGAACACAGAGGTTCCAGTTACATGTTGGGCTGCTTTAATGCTCCCCTGGGGAGTTCAGTTGTACCCAAAGCCTTCCTTTGGGGCACCTTCTGATGGCCTAAAGGGGCTTTGAACGCCTTTTCTGGGGCCCTATTTTTTATTCGTCTCAGATTCCGGGTAGGGTTGTGGTTCGCGTTGCTCAGAAAGATCGAACACAGAGGGTCCCGTGCCATGTGGGGCTTCGTGAAGGCTCCCCTGGGGAGCTCAGTTGTACCCAAAGCCTCTCGAAGGGGGCACATTTGGATGGGCGAAAGGGGCTTTGAATGCCTTTTCTGGGGCCCTATTTAGAAAGCCTCTCCAATTCCGGGGAAGGATATGTTTCTGGTTGCTTAGAAAGAGCAAAGACAGAGGGTCCAGTTGCATGTGGGGCTGCGTGAAGGCTCCCCTGGGGAGTTCAGTTGTACCCAAAGCCTTTCTAAGGGTGCTTTTTTTGATGTGCGAAAGGGGCTTTGAACACATTTTCTCGGGACATTTTTTGAATTCCTCTACACTGCCGGGTAGGGATATGTTTCGGGTTGCTTAGAAAGAGCGAACACAGAGGGTCCAGTTATATGTCGGGCTGTGTGAACGCTCCCCTGGGGAGTTCAGTTGTACCCAAAGCCTTCCATTGGGGCACTTTTTGATGGACTAAAGGGGCTTTGAACGCCTTTTCTGGGGCCCTATTTTTCATTCGTCTCATATTCCGGATAGTGCTATGGTTCGCCTTGCTCAGAAAGAGCGAACACACAGGGTCCAGTGGCATGTGGGGCTGCATGAAGGCTCCCCTGGGGAGTTCATTAGTACCCAAAGCCTTCCTTAGGGGCACTTTTGGATGGGCGAAAGGGACTTTGAATGGATTTTCTCGGGACATATTTTGAATTCCTCTCCCATGCTGGTTAGTGCTATGTTTCTGGTTGCTCAGAAAGAGCGGAGACAGAGGGTCCAGTGTCATGTGGGGCTGCGTGAAGGCTCCCCTTGGGAGTTCAGTTGTACCCAAAGCCTCTCGAAGGGGGCACTTTTGGATGGGCGAAAGGGGCTTTGAATGCTTTCTCTGGGGCCGTATTTTAAAAGCCTCTCCGATTCCGGGGAAGGCTATGTTTCTGTTTTCTCAGAAAGAGCAAAGACAGACGGTCCAGTTGCATGTGGGGCTGCATGAATGCTCCCCTGGGGAGTTCAGTTGTACCCAAAGCCTTTCTAAGGGCGCATTTTTTGATGGGCGAAAGGGGCTTTGAACGCATTTTCTCGGGCCATATTTTGAATTCCTCTACCATGCCGGGTAGGGATATGTTTTGGGTTGCTCAGAAAGAGCGGACACAGAGGGTCCAGTTACATGTTGGGCTGTGTGAACGGTCCCCTGGGGAGTTCAGTTGTACCCAAAGCCTTCCTTTGGCGGCACATTGGGATGGTCGAAAGGGGCTTTGAACGCCTTTTCTGTGGCCCTATTTTTCATTCGTCTCAGATTCTGGGTAGGGCTATGGTTCGCGTTGCTCAGGAAGAGCGAAGATAGAGGGTCCAGTGGCATGTGGGGCTGCGTGAAGGCTCCCCTGGGGAGTTCAGTTGTACCCAAAGCCTCTCGAAGGGGGCATTTTTGGATGGGCGAAAGGGGCTTTGAACGCATTTTCTCGGGCCGTATTTTGAATTCCTCTCCCATGCTGGGTAGATCTATGTCTCTGGTTGCTCAGAAAGAGCGAAGATAGAGCGTCCAGTGGCATGTGGGGCTGTGTGAAGGCTCCCCTGGGGAGTTCAGTTGTACCCAAAGCCTCTCGAAGGGGGCACTTTTGATGGGCAAAACGGGCTTTGAATTCATTTTCTGGGGCCCTATTTTGAAAGCCTCTCCGATTCCAAGGAGGGCTATGTTTCTGTTTGCTCAGAAAGAGCAAACACAGAGGGTCCAGTAACATGTTGGGCTGCGTGAAGGCTCCCCTGCGGAGTTCAGTTGTACTTAAAGCCTTTCTAAGGGCGCATTTTTGGATGGGTGAAAGGGGCTTTGAACGCCTTTTCTCGGGCCAAATTTTTCATTCGTTTCAGATTTCGGATAGGGCTATGGTTCGTGTTACTCAGAAAGAGCGAACACAGAGGGTCCAGTGGCATGTGGGGCTGTGGGAAGGCTCCCCTGGGGAGTTCAGTTGTACCCAAAGACTTCCTTAGGGGCACTTTTGGGTGGGCGAAACCGACGTTGAACGCATTTTCTCAGGACATATTTTGAATTCCTCTCCCATGCTGGGTAGTGCTATCTTTCTGCTTGCTCTGAAAGAGCGAAGATTGAGTGTCCAGTGTCATGTGGGGCTGCGTGAAGGCTCCCCTGGGGAGTTCAGTTTTACCCAAAGCCTTCCTTTGGGGTACTTTTTGATGGCCTAAAGGGGCTTTGAACAACTTTTCTGGGGCCCGAGTTTTCAGTCGTCTCCGATGCAGGCTAGGGATTTATTTAGGGTTGCTCAGAAAGAGCGAACACAGAGGGTCTAGTTGCATGTGGGGCTGCGTGAAGGCTCCCCTGGGGAGTTCAGTTGTACCCTAAGCCTTCCTTTGTTGGCACTTTTGGATGGGCGAAAGGGGCTTGTAACCCTTTTTCTGGGGCCCGAGTTTTCAGTCGTCTCCGACGCCGGCTAGGGATTTATTTAGGGTTGCTCGGAAAGAGCGAACACGGAGTGTCCAGTTTCATGTGGGGCTGCATGAAGGCTCCCCTGGGGAGTTTAGTTGTACCCAAAGCCTTTCTAAGGGCGCATTTTTTGATGTGCGAAAGGGGCTTTGAACGCGTTTTCTCGGGACATATTTTGAATTCCTCTACACTGCTGGGTAGGGCTATGTTTCGGGTTGCTCAGAAAGAGCGAAAATAGAGGGTCCAGTGTCATGTGGGGCTGCGTGAAGGCTCCGCTGGGGAGTTCAGTTGTACCCAAAGCCTCTCGAAGGGGGCACTTTTGGATGGGCAAAAGGGGCTTTGAACGCATTTTCTCGGGCCGTAGTTTGAATTCCTCTCCCATGCTGGGTAGTGCTATGTTTCTGGTTGCTCAGAAAGAGCGAAGATAGAGGGTCCAGTGTCATGTGGGGCTGTGTGAAGGCTCCCCTGGGGAGTTCAGTTGTACCCAAAGCCTTCCTTTGGGGCACTTTTTGATGGCCTAAATGGGCTTTGAATGCCTTTTTTGGGGACCTATTTTTCATTCGTCTCATGTTCCGGATAGGGTTATGGTTCGCGTTGCTCAGAGAGAGCGAACACAGAGGGTCCAGTGTCATGTGGGGCTGCATGAAGGCTCCCCTGGGGAGTTCAATTGTACCCAAAGCCTCTCGAAGGGGGCACTTTTGGATGGGCAAAAGGGCTTTGAATGCCTTTTGTGGTGCCCTGTTTTGAAAGCCTCTCTGATTCCGGGGAGGGCTACGTTTCTGTTTGCTCGGAAAGAGCAAAGACAGAGGGTCCAGTGGAATGTGGGGCTGCGGGAATGCTCCCCTGGGGAGTTCAGTTGTACCCAAAGCCTTCCTTTGGGGGCAATTTTCGATGGGCGAAAGGGGTTTGTAACACGTTTTCTGGGTCCCGAGTTTTCAGTCGTCTCCGATGCCGGCTAGGGATTTATTTAGGGTTGCTCGGAAACAGCGAACCCGGAGGGTCCAGTTGCATGTGGGGCTGAATGAGTGCTCCCCTTGGGAGTTTAGTTGTACCCAAAGCCTTTCTAAGGGCACATTTTTTGATGTGCGAAAGGGGCTTTGAACGCATTTTCTCGGGACATATTTTGAATTCCTCTACAATGCCGGGTAAGGCTATGTTTGGGGTTGCTCAGAAAGAGCGAATACAGAGGGTCCAGTTACATGTTGGGCTGTGTGAACGCTCCCCTGGGAAGTTCATTTGTACCCAAAGCCTTCCTTTGGGGGCACTTTTGGATGGGCAAAAGGGGCTTTGAAGGCATTTTCTGGGGCCCAATTGTGAATTTGTCTCGCATGCTGGGTATGGCTATGTTTCTGGTTGCTCAGAAAGATCAAAGACACAGCGTCAAGTGGCATCTGGGATTGCGTTAAGGATCCCCTGTGGAGTTCAGTTGTCCCGAAAGCCTTCCTTAATTAGTGGCCCTTTTGATTGGGCAAAAGGGACTTTCTACGCCTTTTCTGGGACCCTCTTCTTAATACGTCTCCCATGCCGGGTAGGGCTATGTTTCGGGTTGCTTAGAAAGAGCGAACACAGAGGTTCCAGTTACATGTTGGGCTGCTTTAATGCTCCCCTGGGGAGTTCAGTTGTACCCAAAGCCTTCCTTTGGGGCACCTTCTGATGGCCTAAAGGGGCTTTGAACGCCTTTTCTGGGGCCCTATTTTTAATTCGTCTCAGATTCCGGATACGGTTATGGTTCGCGTTACTCAGAAAGAGCGAACACAGAGGGTCCATTGGCATATTGGGCTTTGTGATTGCTCCTTTGGGGAGTTCAGTTGTACCCAAAGCCTTCCTTTGGGGGCACTTTTGGATGGGCAAAAGGGGCTTTGAACACAATTTCTCGGGCCATATTTTGAATTTGTCTCGCATGCTGGGTATCGCTATGTTTCTGGTTGCTCAGAAAGAGCAAAGACAGAGGGTCCAGTTACATGTGGGGCTGCGTGAAGTCTCCCCTGGGGAGTTCAGTTGTACCCAAAGCCTTACTTTGGGGGCACTTTTTGATGGGCGAATGGGGCTTTGAACACAATTTCTCGGGCCATATTTTGAATTCCTCTACCAGGACTGGTAGGGTTTCGTTTCGGGTTGCTCAGAAAGAGCGAACACAGAGGGTCCATTGCCATATTGGGCTTTGTGAATGCTCCTCTGGGGAGTTTAGTTGTATCCAAAGCCATCCTTTGGGGGCACTTTTTGATGGGCGAAAGGGGCTTTGAACGCCTTTTCTGGGGCCCTATTCTTAATTCGTTTCCCATGCCGGGTACGGCTATGTTTCAGGTTACTCAGAAAGAGCGAACACAGAGGGTCCAGTTTCATGTGGGGCTGTGTTAAGGCTCCCCTGGAGAGTTCAGTTGTACTGAATGCCTCTCGAAGGGGGCACTTTGGATGGGCGAAAGTGGCTTTGAATGCCTTTTCTGGTGCCCTATTTTGAAAGCCTCCCCGATTCCAGGGAGGGCTATGTTTCTGGTTGCTCAGAAAGAGCAAACACAGAGGGTCCAGTGTCATGTGGGGCTGTGTGAAGGCTCCCCTGGGGAGTTCAGTTGTACCCAAAGCCTTCCTTTGGGGGCACTTTTGGATGGGCAAAAGGTCTTTGAAGGCATTTTCTGGGGCCCTATTTTGAATTTGTCTCGCATGCTGGGTATGGCTATGTTTTGGTTGCTCAGAAAGAGCAAAGACAGAGGGTCCAGTTACATGTGGGGCTGCGTGAAGTCTCCCCTGGGGAGTTCAGTTTTACCTGTTATAAATGGCTCAGGATTCAAATTAGGATTAAATAAAAAAATAGGATTTATTAAAAGAATATAAAGGAATAGAGGTAAGCAAACAGCGCTGGGTGCACCGGGAGTCTCCGCAACAGCAGGACGCACACCAGTTCCATCAAGCAGCTGATTTTTATGCTCCTAGACTAATACATATTCATTACTACTTCTAAAAAAATAGATTATTATCATTAGCTTCCGGGGTCCAGTTCCTCCTACTGGAGCATGCGCATCAGTCTCCTCTGGGGTTCTCTAGGGGTCTTTCATGCTGAAGGCTCGTAGTCTTCCTCTCACCCTTTGTACTTACTCGGCACTATTCCAAGTTTATGGAACACTCTCTGTACACTCTCCTCAGGCCTTGTCTCCCAACCGTCCTTCAGCTTCTTTTTCCTTCCTCTTAATCTCTTGGCCCCCCTGGCCAGATACCAAGGATCCTCATAGTATCCCATAACAGTCACTAGTTGTTATCAGTTGTTCTGAAACTCCCAGACATCAAACACAAACAGCTTTCTTATTTGACATTTTACGAGTAATTAAAACATTCTTCCCCAGCCATTCACAGACACATCTATAGCAGTGTTAAGTTAATCTCAAAGAAGACAGGAAAAAAGGCTGTAACTGTTAGAACTAGAAGTCAGGAATAACAAAAGCAAACAGATTCATAAATTTAAGGAGTGTTTTCTGAAGACGTGATAAATTGACTAGAATGAGGGGGAGACTGGGGCACACTGCATCTGTGGTTCAAGAATTAAGTTGCCAGTGCAGGGCCCAGAGGCAGACAGGATTCAAACAGAATTATTCTTTATGGACACAAATTTATGGACACGAATTGGAATTGTTAAAACATTCCTCACATACCCAAAGCCTTCCTTTGGGGGCACTTTTGGATGGGCGAAAGGGGCTTGTAACGCGTTTTCTGGGGCCCGAGTTTTCAGTCGTCTCCGATGCCGGCTAGGGATTTATTTAGGGTTGCTCGGAAACAGCGAACCCGGAGGGTCCAGTTGCATGTGGGGCTGCATGCATGGTCCCCTGGGGAGTTCAGTTGTACCCAAAGCCTTTCTAAGGGCGCATTTTTTGATGTGCGAAAGGGGCTTGTAACGCGTTTTCTGGGGCCAGAGTTTTCAGTCGTCTCCGATGCCTGCTAGGGATTTATTTAGGGTTGCTCGGAAACAGAGAACACGGAGGGTCTACTTGCATGTGGCGCTGCATGAAGGCTCCCCTGGGGAATTTAGTTTTACCTAAAGCCTTTCTAAGGGCGCATTTTTTGATGGGTGAAAGGGGCTTTGAACACAATTTCTCGGGCCATATTTTGAATTCCTCTACCAGGACTGGTATGGCTTTGTTTCGGGTTGCTCAGAAAGAGTGAACACAGAGGGTCCAGTGGCATATTGGGCTTTGTGAATGCTCCTCTGGGGAGTTTAGTTGTACCCAAAGCCTTTCTTTGGGGGCACTTTTGGATGGGCGAAAGGGGCTTTGTACGTGTTTTCTGGGGCCCTCTTCTTACTTTGTTTCCCATGCCATGTAGGGCTATGTTTCGCGTTGCTCAGAAAGAGCGAACACAGAGGGTCCAGTTTCATGTTGGGTGCGTGAAGGCTCCCCCCGGGAGTTCAGTTGTACCAAAAGCCTCTCAAAGGGGGCACATTTGGATGGGCGAAAGGGGCTTTGATGACATTTTCTCGGGCCATATTTTGAATTCCTCTCCCATGCTGGGTAGTGATATGTTTGTGATTGCTCAGAAAGAGCGAAGATAGAGGGTCCAGTGTCATGTGGGGCTGCGTGAAGGCTCCCCTGGGGAGTTCAGTTGTACCCAAAGCCAATCGAAGGGGGCACCTTTGGATGGGCGAAAGGGGCTTTGAATGCATTTTCTGGGGCCCTATTTTGAAAGCCTCCCCGATTCCGGGGAGGGTTATGTTTCTGTTTGCTCAGAAAGAGCAAACACAGAGGGTCCAGTTACATGTTGGGCTGTGTGAAGGCTCCCCTGGGGAGTTCAGTTGTACCCAAAGCCTTCCTTTGGGGGAACTTTGGATGGGCAAAAGGGGCTTTGACCGCATTTTCTTGGGCCCTATTTTGAATTTGTCTCGCATGCTGGGTATGGCTATGTTTCTGGTTGCTCAGAAAGAGCAAAGACAGAGGGTCCAGTTACATGTGGGGCTGCGTGAAGGCTCCCCTGGGGAGTTCAGTTGTACCCAAAGCCTTCCTTTGCGGGCACTTTTGGATGGGCGAAAGGGGCTTGTAACGCATTTTGTGGGGCCCTATTTTGAATTCGTCTCACATGCTGGGTATGGCTATATTTCTGGTTGCTCTGAAAGAGCGAAGACAGAGGGTCCAGTTACATGTGGGATTGTGTGAAGTCTCCCCTAGTGTGTTCAGTTGTCGAAAACCTTCCTTAGGGGCACTTTTGGTTGGGCAACAGGGACTTTCTACGCTTTATCTGGGGACCTCTTCTTAATTCGTCTCCCATGCCGGGTAGGGCTATGTTTCTGGTTGCTCAGAAAGAGCGAACACAGATGGACCAGTCACATGTGGGGCTGCGTGAAGGCTCCCCTGGGGAGTTCAGTTGTACCCAAAGCCTTCCTTTGGGGGCACTACTTAATGGGTGAAACGGGCTTTGAACGCCTTTTCTGGGTCCCTATTTTGAATGCCACTCCGATTCCAGGGAGGGCTATGTTTTGGGTTGCTCAGAAAGTGCAAACACAGAGGGTCCAGTTACATGTGGTGCTTTGTGAAGGCTCCCCTGGGGAGTTTAGTTGTACCCAAACCCTTCTTTTGGAGGCACTTTTAAACAGGCAAAAAAGGATTTAAAGCGTTTTCTGGGGCCCTCTTTTGAATTCGTCTCCCATGGGGGGAAGGGGTTTGTTTCGGGTTGCTCAGAAAGAGCGAACACAGAGGGTCCAGTTGCATGTAGGGCTGCGTGAAGGCTCCCCTGGGGAGTTCAGTTGTACCCAAAGCCTTCCTTTGGGGGCACATTTGGATGGGCGAAAGGGGCTTGTAAACCTTTTTCTGTGGCCCGAGTTTTCAGTCGTCTCCGATACCGGCTAGGGATTTATTTAGGGTTGCTCGGAAACAGCGAACACGGAGGGTCCAGTTGCATGTGGGGCTGCATGAATGCTCACCTGGGCAGTTCAGTTGTACCCAAAGCCTCTCGAAGGGGGCACTTTTGGATGGGCGAAAGGGGCTTTGAATGCATTTTCTGGGGCCCGATTTTTCATTCGTCTCAGATTCCGGATAGGGCAATGTTTCTGGTTTCTCAGAATGCGCGAAGATAGAGGGTCCAGTTGCATGTGGGGCTGTGTGAAGGCTCTCCTGGGGAGTTCAGTTGTACCCAAAGCCTTCCTTTGGGGGCACTTTTTGATGGCCTAAAGGGGCTTTGAACAACTTTCCTGGGGCCCTATTTTTCATTCGTCTCAGATTCCGGATAGGGCTATGGTTCGCGTTGCTCAGAAAGAGCGAAGGTAGAGGGTCCTGTTGCATGTGGGGCTGTGGGATGGCTCCCCTGGGGAATTTAGTTTTACCCATAGCCTTTCTAAGGGCAAATTTTTTATGGGCGAAAGGGGCTTTGATGACATTTTCTCGGGCCATATTTTGAATTCCTCTACCAGGCCTGGTAGGGCTATGTTTCGGGTTGCTCAGAAAGAGCGAACACAGAGGGTCCAGTTACATGTTGGGCTGCTTGAAGGCTCCGCTGGGGAGTTCAGATGTACCCAAATCCTTCGTTTGGGGGCACTTTTGGATGGGCGAAAGGGGCTTTGAAGGCATTTTATCGGGCCGTATTTTGAATTCCTCTCCCATGCTGGGTAGTGCTATGTTTCTGGTTGCTCAGAAAGAGCGAAGATAGAGGGTCCATTTGCATGTGGGGCTGCGTGAAGGCTCCCCTGGGGAGTTCAGTTGTACCCAAAGCCAATCGAAGGGGGCACTTTTGGATGGGCGAAAGGGGCTTTGAATGCTTTTTCTGGCGCCCTGTTTTGAAAGACTCTCCGATTCCGGGGAAGGCTATGTTTCTGTTTGATCAGAAAGAGCAAACACAGAAGGGCCAGTTAAATGTTGGGCTGTGTGAACACTCCCCTGGGGAGTTCAGTTGTACCTAAAGCCTTCCTTTGGGGCACTTTTTGATGGACTAAAGGGGCTTTGAACGCCTTTTCTGGGGCCCTATTTTTCATTCGTCTCAGATGCCGGATAGGGTTATGGTTCGCGTTACACAGAAAGAGCGAACACAGAGGGTCCAGTGGCATATTGGGCTTTGTGAATGCTCCTCTGGGAGTTCAGTTGTACCCAAAGCCTTCCTTTGGGGGCACTTTTTGATGGGCGAAAGGGGCTTTGTACGCCTTTTTTGGGGCCCTATTCTTAATTTGTTTCCCATGCTGGGTAGGGCTATGTTTCGGGTTACTCAGAAAGAGCGAAGACAGAGGGTCCAGTTGCATGTGGGGCTGCATGAAGGCTCACCTGGGGAGTTCAGTTGTACCCAAACCCTCTCGAAGGGGGCACTTTTGGGTGGGCGAAATGGGCTTGTAACGCGTTTTCTGGGGACCTCTTTTGAATTTGTCTCACATGCTGGGTATGGCTATGTTTCTGGTTACTCAGAAAGAGCAAACACAGAGGGTCCAGTTACATGTGGTATTGCGTGAAGGCTCCCCTGGGGAGTTCAGTTGTACCCAAAGCCTTCCTTTGGGGGCACTACTTAATGGGTGAAACGGGCTTTGAACGCCTTTTCTGGGTCCCTATTTTGAATGCCACTCCGATTCCAGGGAGGGCTATGTTTCGGGTTGCTCAGAAAGTGCAAACACAGAGGGTCCAGTTACATGTGGTGCTTTGTGAAGGCTCCCCTGGGGAGTTTAGTTGTACCCAAACCCTTCTTTTGGAGGCACTTTTAAACAGGCAAAAAAGGATTTAAAGCGTTTTCTGGGGCCCTCTTTTGAATTCGTCTCCCATGGGGGGAAGGGGTTTGTTTCGGGTTGCTCAGAAAGAGCGAACACAGAGGGTCCAGTTGCATGTAGGGCTGCGTGAAGGCTCCCCTGGGGAGTTCAGTTGTACCCAAAGCCTTCCTTTGGGGGCACATTTGGATGGGCGAAAGGGGCTTGTAAACCTTTTTCTGTGGCCCGAGTTTTCAGTCGTCTCCGATGCCGGCTAGGGATTTATTTAGGGTTGCTCGGAAACAGCAAACACGGAGGGTCCAGTTGCATGTGGGGCTGCATGAAGGCTCCCCTGGGGAGTTCAGTTGTACCCAAAGCCTCTCGAAGGGGGCACTTTTGGATGGGCGAAAGGGGCTTTGAATGCTTTTTCTGGGGCCGTATTTTAAAAGCCTCTCCGATTCCGGGGAAGGCTATTTTTCTGTTTGCTCAGAAAGAGCGAAGATAGAGGGTCCCGTGTCATGTGGTGCTGCGTGAAGGCTCCCCTGGGGAGTTCAGTTGTACCCAAAGCCTTCCTTTGGGGCACTCTTTGATGGCCTAAAGGGGCTTTGAATGCCTTTTCTGGGGCCCTATTTTTTATTCGTCTCAGATTCCGGGTAGGGTTATGGTTCGCGTTGCTCAGAAAGATCGAACACAGAGGGTCCCGTGCCATGTGGGGCTGCGTGAAGGCTCCCCTGGGGAGTTCAGTTGTACCCAAAGCCTCTCGAAGGGGGCACTTTTGGATGGGCGAAAGGGGATTTGAATGCCTTTTCTGGGGCCCTATTTAGAAAGCCTCTCCAATTCCGGGGAAGGATATGTTTCTGGTTGCTTAGAAAGAGCAAAGACAGAGGGTCCAGTTGCATGTGGGGCTGCGTGAAGGCTCCCCTGGGGAGTTCAGTTGTACCCAAAGCCTTTCTAAGGGTGCTTTTTTTGATGTGCGAAAGGGGCTTTGAACACATTTTCTCGGGACATTTTTTGAATTCCTCTACACTGCAAGGTAGGGCTATGTTTCGGGTTGCTCAGAAAGAGCGAACACAGAGGGTCCAGTTATATGTCGGGCTGTGTGAAGTCTCCCCTGGGGAGTTCAGTTGTACCCAAAGCCTTCCTTTGGGGCACTTTTTGATGGACTAAAGGGGCTTTGAACGCCTTTTCTGGGGCCCTATTTTTCATTCGTCTCATATTCCGGATAGTGCTATGGCTCGCCTTGCTCAGAAAGAGCGAACACACAGGGTCCAGTGGCATGTGGGGCTGCATGAAGGCTCCCCTGGGGAGTTCAGTTGTACCCAAAGCCTCTCGAAGGGGGCACTTTTGGATGGGCGAAAGGGACTTTGAATGGATTTTCTCGGGACATATTTTGAATTCCTCTCCCATGCTGGGTAGTGCTATGTTTCTGGTTGCTCAGAAAGAGCGAAGATAGAGGGTCCAGTGTCATGTGGGGCTGCGTGAAGGATCCCCTGGGGAGTTCAGTTGTACCCAAAGACTCTCGAAGGGGGCATTTTTGATGTCCTAAATGGGCTTTGAACACCTTTTCTGGGGCCTAATTTTTCATTAGTCCCCGATTCCGGATAGTGCTATGGTTCGCGTTACTCAGAAAGAGCAAACACAGAGGGTCCAGTTACATATTGGGCTGCTTGAAGGCCCCCCTGGGGAGTTCAGTAGTACCCAAAGCCTTCCTTTGGGGGTACTTTTGGATGGGCAAAAGGGGCTTTGAACATATTTTCTGGGGCCCAATTTTGAATTTGTCTCGCATGCTGGGTATGGATATGTTTCTGGTTACTCAGAAAGACCAAAGACAGAGGGTCCAGTTACATGTGGGGCTGCGTGAAGGCTCCCCTGGGGAGTTCAGTTGTACCCAAAGCCTCTCGAAGGGGGCACTTTTGGGTGGGCGAAAGGGGCTTTGAACGCACTTTCTCGGGCCG
The DNA here is from genome assembly GCF_047663525.1 of Anas platyrhynchos. NCBI lineage: Eukaryota > Metazoa > Chordata > Aves > Anseriformes > Anatidae > Anas > Anas platyrhynchos. The sequence continues at coordinate 20,710,737 of NC_092600.1, forward strand.
TATTTTCAATTCCTCTCCCATGCTGGGTAGTGCTATGTTTCCGTTTGCTCAGAAAGAGCAAACACAGAGGGTCCAGTGTCATGTGGGGCTGTGAGAAGGTTGCCCTGGGGAGTTCAGTTGTACCCAAAGCCTTCCTTTGGGGCACTTTTTGATGGACTAAAGGGGCTTTGAATGCCTTTTTTTGGGCCATATTTTTCATTCGTCTCAGATTTCGGATAGGGCTATGGTTCGCGTTGCTCAGAAAGAGCGAACACAGAGCGTCCACTGTCATGTGGGGCTGCGTGAAGGCTCCCCTGGGGAGTTCAGTTGTACCCAAAGCCTCTCGAAGGGGGCACTTTTGGATGGGCGAAAGGGGCTTTGAATGCATTTTCTGGGGCCCGATTTTTCATTCGTCTCAGATTCCGGATAGGGCAATGTTTCTGGTTTCTCAGGAAGAGCGAAGATAGAGGGTCCAGTTGCATGTGGGGCTCTGTGAAGGCTCTCCTGGGGAGTTCAGTTGTACCCAAAGCCTTCCTTTGGGGGCACTTTTTGATGGCCTAAAGGGGCTTTGAACAACTTTCCTGGGGCCCTATTTTTCATTCGTCTCAGATTCCGGATAGGGCTATGGTTCGTGTTGCTCAGAAAGAGCGAAGGCAGAGGGTCCTGTTGCATGTGGGACTGTGGGAAGGCTCCCCTGGGGAATTTAGTTTTACCCATAGCCTTTCTAAAGGGCAAATTTTTTATGGGCGAAAGGGGCTTTGATGACATTTTCTCGGGCCATATTTTGAATTCCTCTACCAGGCCAGGTAGGGCTATGTTTCGGGTTGCTCAGAAAGAGCGAAGATAGAGGGTCCAGTGGCATGTGGGGCTGCGTGAAGGCTCCCTTGGGGAGTTCAGTTGTACCCAAAGCCTCTCGAAGGGGGCACTTTTGGATGGGCAAAAGGGGCTTTGAACGCATTTTCTCGGGCTGTATTTTGAATTCCTCTCCCATGCTGGGTAGATCTATGTCTCTGGTTGCTCAGAAAGAGCGAAGATAGAGCGTCCAGTGTCATGTGGGGCTGCGTGAAGGCTCCCCTGGGGAGTTCAGTTGTACCCAAAGCCTCTCGAAGGGGGCACTTTTGATGGGCAAAACGGGCTTTGAATTCATTTTCTGGGGCCCTATTTTGAAAGCCTCTCCGATTCCAAGGAGGGCTATGTTTCGGGTTGCTCAGAAAGAGCAAACACAGAGGGTCCAGTAACATGTTGGGCTGCGTGAAGGCTCCCCTGGGGAGTTCAGTTGTACCCAAAGCCTTCCTTTGGGGGCACATTGGGATGGGCGAAAGGGGCTTTGAACGCCTTTTCTGGGGCCCTATTTTGAATTTGTCTCACATGCTGGCTATGGCTATGTTTCTGTTTGCTCAGAAAGAGCAAAGATAGAGGGTCAAGTTACATGTGGGGCTGCGTGAAGGCTCCCCTGGGGAGTTCAGTTGTACCCAAAGCCTTCCTTTGGGGGCACATTGGGATGGGCGAAAGGGGCTTTGAACGCCTTTTCTGGGGCCCTATTTTTCATTCGTCTCAGATTCCGGATAGGGCTGTGGTTCGCGTTGCTCTCAATGAGCGAAGTTAGAGGGTCCAGTGTCATGTTGGGCTGCTTTAATGCTCCCCTGGGGAGTTCAGTTGTACCCAAACCCTCTTGAAGGGGGCACTTTTGGGTGGGCGAAAGGGGCTTGTAACGCATTTTCTGGGGCCCTATTTTGAATTCGTCTCCCATGGGGGGAAGGGGTTTGTTTCGGGTTGCTCAGAAAGAGCGAAGATAGAGGGTCCAGTTGCATGTGGGGTTGCGTGAAGGCTCCCCTGGGGAGTTCAGTTGTACCCAAAGCTTTCCTTTGGGGCACTTTTTGGTGGGTGAAAGGTGCTTTGAATGCATTTTTTGGGGCCTTATTTTTCATTCGTCTCAGATTCCGGATAGGGCTCTGGTTCACGTTGCTTAGACAGAGTGAACACAGAGGGTCCAGTTACATGTTTGGCTGCGTGAACGCTACCCTGCGGAGTTCAGTTGTACTTAAAGCCTTTCTAAGGGCGCATTTTTGGATGGGCGAAAGGGGCTTTGAACGCCTTTTCTCGGGCCAAATTTTTCATTCGTTTCAGATTTCGGATAGGGCTATGGTTCGTGTTACTCAGAAAGAGCGAACACAGAAAATCCAGTGGCATGTGGGGCTGTGGGAAGGCTCCCCTGGGGAGTTCAGTTGTACCCAAAGACTTCCTTAGGGGCACTTTTGGGTGGGCGAAACCGACGTTGAACGCATTTTCTCAGGACATATTTTGAATTCCACTCCCATGCTGGGTAGTGCTATCTTTCTGCTTGCTCTGAAAGAGCGAAGATTGAGTGTCCAGTGTCATGTGGGGCTGCGTGAAGGCTCCCCTGGGGAGTTCAGTTGTACCCTACGCCTTCCTTTGTTGGCACTTTTGGATGGGCGAAAGGGGCTTGTAACCCTTTTTCTGGGGCCCGAGTTTTCAGTCGTCTCCGATGCCGGCTAGGGATTTATTTAGGGTTGCTCGGAAACAGCAAACACGGAGGGTCCACTTGCATGTGGGGCTGCATGAATGCTGCCCTGGGGAGTTCAGTTGTACCCAAAGCCTCTCGAAGAGGGCACTTCTGGATGGGCAGAAGGGGCTTTGAACGCATTTTCTCGGGCCATATTTTGAATTCCTCTACCATACTGCGTAGTGCTATGTTTCTGTTTGCTCAGAAAGAGCAAACACAGAGGGTCCAGTGTCATGTGGGGCTGCGTGAAGGCTCCCCTGGGGAGTTCAGTTGTACCCAAAGCCTATCGAAGGGGGCACTTTTGGATGGGCGAAAGGGGCTTTGAATGCCTTTTCTGGGGCCCTATTTTGAAAGCCTCTCCGATTCCGGGGAAGGATATGATTCGGGTTGCTCAGTAAGAGCAAAGACAGAGGGTCCAGTTGCATGTGGGGCTGCGTGAAGGCTCCCCTGGGGAGTTCAGTTGTACCCAAAGCCTTTCTAAGGGTGCTTTTTTTGATGTGCGAAAGGGGGTTTGAACGCATTTTCTCGGGACATATTTTGAATTCCTCTACCATGCCGGGTAGGGCTTTGTTTCGGGTTGCTCAGAAAGAGCGAACACAGAGGGTCCAGTTACATGTTGGGCTGCGTGAAGTCTCCCCTGGGGAGTTCAGTTGTACCCAAAGCCTTCCTTTGGGGGCACTTTTGGATGGGCGAAAGGGGCTTTGAACGCCTTTTCTGAGGCCCTATTTTTCATTCGTCTCAGATTCCGGATAGGGTTATGGTTCGCGTTGCTCAGAAAGAGCGAACACAGAGGGTCCAGTGTCATGTGGGGCTGCGTGAAGGCTCCCCTGGGGAGCTCAGTTGTACCCAAAGCCTCTCGAAGGGGGCACTTTTGGATGGGGGAAAGGGGCTTTGAAGGCATTTTCTGGGGCCCTATTTTTAAACCCTCCCCGATTCCGGGGAGGGCTATGTTTCTGTTTGCTCAGAAAGAGCAAACACAGAGGGTCCAGTTACATGTTGGGCTGCGTGAACGCTCTCCTGGGAAGTTCAGTTGTACCCAAAGCCTCTCGAAGGGGGCATTTTTTGTTGGGCAAAAGGGGCTTTGTACGCGTTTTCTGGGGCCCTCTTCTTAATTTGTTTCCCATGCTGCGTAGGGATATGTTTCAGGTTAGTCAGAAAGAGCAAACACAGAGGGTCCACTTACATGTGGGGCTGCGTGAAGGCTCCCCTGGGGAGTTGAGTTGTACCCAAAGCCTTTCTAAGGGAGCGTTTTTTGATGTGCGAAAGCGGCTTTGAACGCATTTTCTCGGGACATATTTTTATTCCTCTACACTGCCGGGTAGGGCTACGTTTCTGGTTGCTCAGAAAGAGAAAACACAGAGGGTCCAGTTACATGTTGGGCTGCGTGAACGCTCCCCTGGGAAGTTCAGTTGTACGCAAAGCCTTCCTTTTGGGGCACTTTTGGATGGGCGAAAGGGGCTTTGAACGCCTTTTCTGGGGCCCTATTTTTCATTCGTCTCAGATTCCGGATAGGGATATGGTTCGTGTTGCTCAGAAAGAGCGAACACAGAGGGTCAAGTGGCATGTAGGGGTGCATGAAGGCTCCCCTGGGGATTTCAGTTGTACGCAAAGCCTCATGAAGGGGGCACTTTTGGATGGGCCAAAGGGGCTTTGAATGCTTTTTCTGGAACCCTCTTCTTAATTTCTTCCCCATGCTTGGTTGTGCTATGTTTCTGGTTGCTCAGAAAGAGCAAACACAGAGGGTGCAGTTACATGTGGGGCTGTGTGAAGGCTCCCCTGGGGAGTTCAGTTGTACCCAAAGCCTTCCTTTGGGGGCACTTTTGGATGGGCGAAAGGGGCTTGTAACGCGTTTTCTGGGGCCCGAGTTTTCAGTCATCTCCGACGCCGGCTAGGGATTTATTTAGGGTTGCTCGGAAACAGCGAAAACGGAGGGTCCAGTTGCATGTGGGGCTGCATGAATGCTCCCCTTGGGAGTTCACTTGTACCCAAAGCCTTCCTTTGGGGCACTTTTTGAATGCCTAATGCGGCTTTGAACAACATTTCTGGGGCCATATTTTTCATTCCTCTCAGATTCCGGATAGGGCTATTGTTCGCGTTGCTCAGAAAGAGCGAACACAGAGGGTCCTGTTGCATGTGGGGCTGTGGGAAGGCTCCCCTGGGGAATTTAGTTTTACCCATAGCCTTTCTAAGGGCGCATTTTTTGATGTGCGAAATGGGCTTTGAACACAATTTCTCGGGCCATATTTTGAATTCCTCTAGCAGGACTGGTAGGGTTTCGTTTCGGGTTCCTCAGAAAGAGCGAACACAGAGGGTCCAGTGTCATGAGGGGCTGCGTGAAGGCTCCCCTGGGGAGTTCAGTTGTACACAAAGCCTTCCTTAGGGGCACTTTGAATGGGCAAAAGGGGCTTTGACCGCATTTTCTTGGGCCCAATTTTGAATTTGTCTCGCATGCTGGGTATGGCTATGTTTCTGGTTGCTCAGAAAGAGCCAAGACAGTGGGTCCAGTGGCATGTGGGGCTGCATGAAGGCTCACCTGGGCAGTTCAGTTGTACCCAAAGCCTCTCGAAGGGGGCACTTTTGGATGGGCGAAAGGGGCTTTGAATGCATTTTCTGGGGCCCTATTTTGAAAGCCTCTCCGATTCTGGGGAGGGCTATGTTTCTGTTTGCTCAGAAAGAGCAAACACAGAGGGTCCAGTTACATGTTGCTCTGTGTGAACACTCCCCTGGGGAGTTTAGTTGTACCCAACGCCTTCCTTTGGGGGCACTTTTGATGGACTAAAGGGGCTTTGAACGCCTTTTCTGGGGCCCTATTTTGAATGCTACTCCGATTCCAGGGAGGGCTACGTTTCGGGTTGCTCAGAAAGTGCAAACACAGAGGGTCCAGTTACATGTGGTGCTTTGTGAAGGCTCCCCTGGGGAGTTCAGTTGTACCCAAAACCTTCCTTTGGGGGCACTTTTAAATAGGCAAGAAGGGATTTTAATCGTTTTCTGGGGCCCTCTTTTGAATTCGTCTCCCATGGGGTGAAGGAGTTTGTTTCGGGTTGCTCAGAAAGTGCGAACACAGAGGGTCAAGTTACATGTTGGGCTGCATGAAGGCTCCCCTGGGGAGTTCAGATGTACCCAAAGCCTTCCTTTGGGGGCACTTTTGGATGGGCGAAAGGTGCTTTGAACGCATTTTCTTGGGCCATATTTTGAATTCCTCTACCATGCTTGGTATGTCTATGTTTCTGGTTGCTCAGAAAGAGCGAAGATAGAGGGTCCAGTGTCATGTGGGGCTGCGTGAAGGCTCCCCTGGGGAGTTCAGTTGTACCCAAAGCCTTCCTTTGGGGCACTTTTTGATGTACTAAAGGGGCTTTGAACGCCTTTTCTGGGGCCCTATTTTTCATTCGTCTCAGATTCCGGATAGGGCTATGGTTCGCGTTACTCAGAAAGAGCGAACACAGAGTGTCCATTGGCATATTGGGCTTTCTGAATGCTCCTCTGGGGAGTTTAGTTTTACCCCAAGCCTTCCTTTGGGGGCACTTTTTGATAGGGGAAAGGGGCTTTGTACGCGTTTTCTGGGGCCCTCTTCTTAATTCGTTTCCCATGCTGGGTAGAGCTATGTTTCAGGTTGCTATGAAAGAGCGAAGAGAGGGGGTCCAGTGTCATGTGGGGCTGCGTGAAGGCTCCCCTGGGGAGTTCAGTTGTACCCAAAGCCTTCCTTTGGGGGCACTTTTGGATGGGCGAAAGAGGCTTGTAACGCGTTTTCTGGGGCCCGAGTTTTCACTCGTCTCCGATGCTGGCAAGGGATTTATTTACGGTTGCTCGGAAACAGCGAACACGGAGGGTCCAGCTGCATGTGGGGCTGCATGAAGGCTCCCCTGGGGAGTTCAGTTGTACCCAAAGCCTTTCTAAGGGCACAATTTTTGATGTGCGAAAGCGGCTTTGAACGCATTTCCTCGGGCCATATTTTGAATTCCTCTACACTGCCGGATAGGGCCTTGTTTCTGGTTGCTCAGAAAGAGCGAACACAGAGGGTCCAGTTACATGTTGGGCTGTGTGAACGCTCCCCTGGGAAGTTCAGTTCTACCCAAAGCCTTCCTTTGGGGGCACATTTGGATGGGCGAAAGGGGCTTGTTTTTCTTTTCAGGGGCCCTATTTTTCATTCGTCTCAGATTCCGGATAGGGGTATTGGTCGCGTTGCTCAGAAAGAGCGAACACAGAGGGTCCAGTGGCATGTGGGGCTGCGTGAAGGCTCCCCTGGGGAGTTCAGTTGTACCCAAAGCCTTCCTTTGGGGCACTTTTTGATGGCTTAAAGGGTCTTTGAACGCATTATCTCGCGCCGTATTTTGAATTCCTTACCCTTGCTGGGTAGTGCTATGTTTCTGGTTGCTCAGAAAGAGCGAAGATAGAGGGTACAGTGTCATGTGGGGCTGCGTCAAGGCTCCCCTGGGAATTTCAGTTGTACCCAAAGCCTCTCGAAGTGGGCACTTTTGGATGGGTGAAAGGGGCTTTGAATTCTTTTTCTGGGGCCCTATTTTGAAAGCCTCTCCGATTCCGGGGTGGGCTATGTTTCTGTTTGCTCAGAAAGAGCAAACACAGAGGGTCCAGTGGCATGTTGGGCTGCGTGAAGGCTCCCCTGGGGAATTCAGTTGTACGCAAAGAATTCCTTTGGGGGCACTTTCTGGGTCCCGAGTTTTCAGTCGTCTCCGATGCCGGCTAGGGATTTATTTAGGGTTGCTCGGAAACAGCGAACACGGAGGGTCCAGCTGCATGTGGGGCTGCATGAAGGCTCCCCTGGGGAGTTCAATTTTACCCAAACCCTTTCTAAGTGCACGTTTTTTGATGTGCAAAAGGGTCTTTGAACGCATTTTCTCGGGACATATTTTGAATTCCTCTACCATGCCGGGTAGGGTTATGTTTCTGGTTGCTCAGAAAGAGTGAACACAGAGGGTCCACTTACATGTTGGGCTGCCTGAAGGCTCCCCTGGGGAGATCAGCTGTACCCAAAGTCTTCCTTTGGGAGTACTTTTGGTTGGGCAAAAAGGACCTTATACACGTTTTCTGGGGCCCTCTTCTTAATTCGTCTCCCATGCCGGGTAGGGCTATGTTTCTGGTTGCTCAGAAAGAGCGAACACAGAGGGTCCAGTGTCATGTGGGGCTGCGTGAAGGCTCCCCTGGGGAATTCAGTTGTACCCAAAGAATTCCTTTCGGGCCTTTTTTTGTTGTGCGAAAGGGGATTTGAATGTATTTTCTGGCTCCCTATTTTGAATTCGTCTTAGATTCCGGATAGGGCTATGGTTCACGTTGCTCAGAAAGAGCGAACACAGAGGGTGCAGTTGCATGTAGGGCTGCGTGAATTTTCCCCTGTGGAGTTCATTTGTACCCAAAGCCTTTCTACGTTGGAACTTTTTGGTGGGCGGAAAGGGCTTTGAACACATTTTCTGGGGCCCTATTTTTCATTGGTCTCATGTTCAAGCATGGTAGAGGAATTCATAATATGTCCCGAGAAAATGCGTTCAAAGACCCTTTCGCCCATCCAAAAGTGCCCCCAAACGAAGGCTTTGGGTACTTCTGAAATCCCCAGGGAAGACTTCACGCAGCCCCATATGTAACTGGACCCTCTGTCTTTGCTCTTTATGAGCAACCAGAAACATAGACATACCCAGCATGCGAGACAAATTCAAAATAGGGCCCCATAAAAGGCATTCAAAGCCCCTTTAGTCCATCAAAAAGTGCCCCAAAGGAAGGCTTTGTGTACAACTGAACTCCCCAGGGGAGCCTTCACGCAGCCCCACATGACACTGGACCCTCTATCTTCGCTCTTTCTGAGCAACCAGAAACATAGCCTTCCCCGGAATTGGAGAGGCTTTCAAATAGGGCCCCAGAAAAAGCATTCAAAGCCCCTTTCGCCCATTCAAAAGTGCCCCCTTCGAGAGGCTTTGGGTACAACTGAACTCCCCAGGGGAGCCTTCACGCAGCCCCACATGACACTGGACCCTTTATCTTCGCTCTTTCAGAGCAACCAGAAACATAGCACTACCCACCATGGGAGAGGAATTCAAAATATGGCCCGAGAAAATGCGTTCAAAGCCCCTTTCGCCCATCCAAAAGTGCCCCCTTCGAGAGGCTTTGGGTACAACTGAACTCCCCAGGGGAGCCTTCACGCAGCCCCACATGACACTGGACCCTCTATTTTCGCTCTTTCAGAACAAACAGAAACATAGCACTACCCAGCATGGGAGAGGAATTCAAAATATGGCCCGAGAAAATGCGGTCAAAGCCCCTTTCGCCCATCCAAAAGTGCCCCAAAGGAAGGCTTTGGGTACAACTGAACTCCCCAGGGGAGCCTTCACACAGCCCCACATGACACTGGACCCTCTATCTTCGCTCTTTCTGAGCAACCAGATATATAGCACTACGCAGCATGGGAGAGGAATTCCAAATATGGCCCGAGAAAATGTCATCAAAGCCCTTTTCGCCCATCCAAATATGCCCCCAAAGGAAGGCTTTGGGTACAACTGATCTTCCAAGGGGAGCGTTCACGCAGCCCAACATGTAACTGGACCCTCTGTGTTCGCCCTTTCTGAGCAACGTGAACCGTAGCCCTATCCGGAATCTGAGATGAATGAAAAATTAAGCCTCAAAAAATGCATTCAAAGCCCCTTTCACCCTTCCAAAAGTGCCCCTTTAGAAAGGCTTTGGGTACAACTGAACTCCCCAGGGTAGGCCTTCAAGCAGCCCCACATGCAACTGGACCCTCTGTCTTCGCTCTTTCTGAGCAACCCGAAACAAACCCCTTCCCCCCATGGGAGAAGAATTCAAAAGAGGGCCCCAGAAAACGCTTAAAATCCCTTTATGCCTATTTAAAAGTGCCTCCAAAAGAAGGGTTTGGGTACAACTAAACTCCCCAGGGGAGCCTTCACAAAGCACCACATGTAACTGGACCCTCTGTGTTTGCACTTTCTGAGCAACCCGAAACATAGCCCTCCCTGTAATCGGAGTAGCATTCAAAATATGGACGCAGAAAAGGCGTTCAAAGCCCGTTTCACCCATTAAGCAGTACCCCCAAAGGAAGGCTTTGGGTACAACTAAACTCCCCAGGGGAGTGTACACACAGCCCAACATGTAACTGGACCCTCTGTGTTGGCTCTTTCTGAGTAACGCAAAACATAGCCCAATCTGGAATCTGAGATGAATGAAAAATAGGGCCCCAAATAAGGCGTTTAAAGACCATTTAGGCCATCAAAAAGTACCCCAAAGGAAGGCTTTGGGTACATCTGAACTCCCCAGGGGAGCCTTCACGCAGCCAAACATGTAACTAGACCCTCTGTGTTTGCTCTTTCTGAGTAACCCGAAACATAGCCCTATCCGGAATATGAGACGAATTCAAAATAGGGAGCCAGAAAATGCATTCAAATCCCCTTTCGCCCAAAAAAAAATGCCCCCTTCGAGAGGCTTTGGGTACAACTGAACTCCCCAGGAGAGCCTTCACGCAGCCCCACATGCAACTGGACCCTCTATCTTCGCTCTTACTGAGCAACCAGAAACATAGCACTACCCAGCATGTGAAACGAATTAAGAAGAGGGCCCCATAAAACCCGTACAAAGGCCCTTTCGGCCATCCAAAAGTGCCCCCAAACAAAGGCTTTGGGTACAACTAAACTCCCCAGAGGAGCATTCACAAAGCCCAATATGCCACTGGACCCTCTGTGTTCGCTCTTTCTGAGCAACCCGAAACAAAGCCCTACCAGTCCTGGTAGAGGAATTCAAAATATGGCCCGAGAAAATGCGTTCAAAGCCCCTTTCGCACATCAAAAAATGTGCCCTTAGAAAAGCTTTGGGTAAAACTAAATTCCCCAGGGGAGCCTTCATGCAGCCCCACATGCAACTGGACCCTCCGTGTTCGCTGTTTCAGAGCAACCTTAAATAAATCCCTAGCAGGCATCGGAGACGACTGAAAACTCTGGCCCCAGAAAACGAGTTACAAGCCCCTTTCGCCCATCCAAAAGTGCCCCCAAAGGAAGGCTTTGGGTACAACTGAACCCCCCAGGGGAGCCTTCACGCAGCCCCACATGTAACTGGACCCTCTGTCTTTGCTCTTTCTGAGCAACCAGAAACATAGCCATACCCAGCATGCGAGACAAATTCAAAATAGGGCCCAAGAAAATGCGGTCAAAGCCCCTTTTGCCCATCCAAAGTACCCCCAAAGGAAGGCTTTGGGTACAACTGAACTCCCCAGGGGAGCCTTCACACAGCCCCACATGACACTGGACCTTCTATCTTCGCTCTTTCTGAGCAACCAGAAACATAGCACTTCCCAGCATGGGACAGGAATTTAAAATACGGCCCGAGAAAATGTCATCAAAGCCCCTTTCGCCCATCCAAAAATGCCCCCTTCGAGAGGCTTTGAGTACAACTGAACTCTCCAGGGGAGCCTTAACGCAGCCCAACATGTAACTGGACCCTCTGTGTTTGCTCTTTCTGAGCAACCCGAAACAAAGCCCTACCAGTCCTGGTAGAGGAATTCAAAATATGGCCCGAGAAATTGTGTTCAAAGCCCCTTTCGCCCATCAAAAAATGCGCCCTTAGAAAGGCTATGGGTAAAACTAAATTCCCCAGCGGAGCCTTCATGCAGCGCCACATGCAACAGGACCCTCCGGGTTCGCTGTTTCCAAGCAACCCTAAATAAATCCCTAGCCGGCATCGGAGACGACTGAAAACTCGGGCCCCAGAAAACGCGTTACAAGCCCCTTTCGCCCATCCAAAAGTGCCCCCAAAGGAAGGCTTTGGGTACAACTGAACTCCCCAGGGGAGACTTCACGCAGCCCAACATGTAACTGGACCCTCTGTCTTTGCTCTTTCTGAGCAACCAGAAACATAACCATACCCAGCATGCGAGACAAATTCAAAATAGGGCCCAAGAAAATGCCTTCAAAGCCCCTTTTGCCCATCCAAAAGTGCCCCCAAAGGAAGGCTTTGGGTACAACTGAACTCCCCAAAGGAGCAATCACAAAGCCCAATATGCCAATGGACCCTCTGTGTTCGCTATTTCTGAGTAACGCGAACCATAGCCGTATCCGGAATCTTAGACGAATGACAAATAGGGCCCCAGAAAAGGCGTTCAAAGCCCATTTAGGCCATCAGAAGGTGCCCCAAAGGAAGGCTTTGGGTACAACTGAACTCCCCAGGGGAGCCTTCACGCAGCCCCACATGACACTGGACCCTCTATCTTCGCTCTTTCTGAGCAACATGAAACATAGCACTACACAGCATGGGAGAGGAATTCAAAATATGGCCCGAGAAAATGTCATCAAAGCCCTTTTCGCCCATCCAAAAGTGCCCCCAAAGGAAGGCGTTGGGTACAACTGAACTCCCCAGGGGATCCTTCATGCAATCCCAGATGCCACTTGACGCTCTGTCTTTGATCTTTCTGAGCAACCAGAAACATACCCATACCCAGCATGCGAGACAAATTCAAAATAGGGCCCCAGAAAATGCCTTCAAAGCCCCTTTCGCCCATCCAAATGTGCCCCCAAAGGAAGGCTTTGGGTACAACTGAACTCCCCAGTGGAGCCTTCACGCAGCCCAACATGTAACTGGACCCTCTGTGTTTGCTCTTTCTGAGCAAACAGAAACATAGCCCTCCCCGGAATCGGAGAGGCTTTCAAAATATGGCCCGAGAAAATGCGTTCAAAGCCCCTTTTGCCCATCCAAAAGTGCCCCCTTCGAGAGGCTTTGGGTACAACTGAACTCCCAAGGGGAGCCTTCACACAGCCCCACATGCCACTGGACCCTCTGTCTTGACTCTTTCTGAGCAACGCGAACCATAGCCCTATCCGGAATCTGAGACGAATGAAAAATAGGGCCCCAGAAATAAAAAACAAGCCCCTTTCGTCCATCCAAATGTGCCCCCAAAGGAAGGCTTTGGGTACAACTGAACTTCCCAGGGGAGCGTTCACACAGCCCAACATGTAACTGGACCCTCTGTGTTCGCTCTTTCTGAGCAACGTGAACCATAGCCCTATCCGGAATCTGAGACGAATGAAAAATAGGGCCCCAAAAAAGGCGTTCAAAGCCCCTTTAGGCCATCAAAAAGGGCCCCAAAGGAAGGCTTTGGGTACAACTGAACTCCCCAGGGGAGCCTTGTCGTGGTTCCACTCGAGTGGGCAGCTGAGCTCCACCACAGCCGCTCTCTCACTCCCCCTCCTCAAAGAGGAATGGGGAGAAAATATGTGAAAGGGGCTCAAGGATTGAGATAAGGACGAGAAAATCACGCAATAATTAGTGTAACGGGCAAACCAGACTCAGCATAAGAAGACAGATAGTAAGATTTATTGCTCATTACTAACAAGCTAGAGAAGTGAGAAACAAAGGAAAGAAACCAAAAGCACCTCCCCCCCCATCCACCCTCTTCCACCTCCTCCCCCCGAGCGGCGCAGGGGAACGGGGAAATGGGGGTTATGGGCAGTCTACAGCACTTCTTCTCTGCCGCTCCTTCTCGGTCACTCTCGTCCCCTGTGCTGTGGGGTCCCACCCACGGGATGCAGTCCTTGACGAACTGATCCGGCGTGGGCTTCCCACAGGCAGCAGCTCTTCCAGAACTGCTCCAGATATGGGTCCGTACCACGGGGTCCATCCCTCAGGAGAAAACTGCTCCAACCTGGCTCCCCTACGGGCAGCAGCTCCTGCCAGATCACCTGCTCCTGCGTGGGCTCCTCTCCACGGGCTACAGGTCCGGCCCGGAATCTGCTCCGGCAGGGGTCTTCCACAGGCGGCAGCCTCCATCGGTGCAGGGCCACCTGCTCCACCGTGGTCTCCTCCACGGGCTGCAGCGTGGAACCCTGCTCCACCATGGTACTCCATGGGCTGCAGGGGGACATCCTGCTTCACCATGGTCCTCACCACAGGCCGCAGGGGACTTCTGCTCCGGCGCCTGGAGCACCTCTCCCCCTCCTTCTTCACTGACCTTGGCACCTGCAAGGCTGTTTCTCACTCCCTTGACTCTCCCGGCTGCTGTGTGGCACACAGTTTATTTCCCTGTCTTAAATATGCTCTCACAGAGGCGAAAAACAACATCGCTTATTGGCTCAGATCTGGAAACCAGTGGGGCCCTTCCCAAACATGGGGCGGCTTCTAGATCTTTCTCACAGAAACCACCCCTATGGCACCCTGCTACCAAAGCCTTGCCACGTAAACCCACTACAAGCCTTCACGCAGACCCACATGCCACTGGACCCTCTGTGTTCGCTCTTTCTGAGTAACCCGAAACATAGCCCTATCGGGAATCTGAGAGGAATGAAAAATAGGGCCCCAGAAAAGGCGTTCAAAGCCCCTTTCGCCCATACAAATGTGCCCCCAAAGGAAGGCTTTGGGTACAACTGAACTCCCCAGGGGAGCGTTCACGCAACCCCACATGCAATGGACCCTCCGTATTCGCTGTTTCCGAGCAACCCTAAATAAATCCCTAGCAGGAACCGGAGACGACTGAAAACTCGGGCCCAAGAAAACGCGTTACAAGCCCCTTTCGCCCATCCAAAAATGCCCACAAAGGAAGGCTTTGGGTACAACTGAACTCCCCAGGGGAGCCTTCACGCAGCCCCACATGACACTGGACCCTCTATCTTCGCTCTTTCTGAGCAACCAGAAACATAGCACTACCCAGCATGGGAGAGGAATTCAAAATATGGCCCAAGGAAATGCGTTCAAAGCCCCTTTCGCCCATCCAAAAGTGCCCCAAAGGAAGGCTTTGGGTACAACTGAACTCCCCAGGGGAGCGTTAAAGCAGCCCAACATGTACCTGGACCCTCTGTGTTCGCTCTTTCTGAGAAACGCAAAACATAGCTCTATGGTTTGGACTTCATTATCCTTAAGGTTCCCTTCCAACTCAGGATATTCTATGATTCTATGATTCTATCCGGAAACTGAGATGAATGAAAAATAGGGCCCCAAATAAGGCGTTCAAAGACCCTTTAGGCCATCCAAAAGTGCCCCCAAAGGAAGGCTTTGGGTACAACTGAACTCCCCAGGGGAGATTTCACGCAGCCCCACATGTATCTGGACCCTCTGTGTTCGCTCTTTCTGAGCAACCAGAATCATAGCCATACCAGGAATGGTAGAGGAACTCAAAATATGGCCCGAGAAAATGTGTTCAAAGCCCCTTTTGCCCATCCAAAAGTGCCCCCAAAGGAAGGCTTTGGGTACAACTGAACTCCCCAGGGGAGCCTTCACGCAGCCCCACATGTAACTGGACCCTCTGTGTTTGCTCTTTCTGAGCAACCAGAAACACAGCTATACCCAGCATGCGAGACAAATTCAAAATAGGGCCCAAGAAAATGCGTTCAAAGCCCCTTTTGCCCATCCAAAGTGCACCCAAAGGAAGGCTTTGGGTACAACTGAACTCCCCAGGGGAGCCTTCACGCAGCCCCACATGCCACTGGACCCTCTGTCTTCGCTCTTTCTGAGTAACCCGAAACATAGCCCTACCCAGCATGGGAAACGAATTAAGAAGAGGGCCCCAGAAAACGCGTACAAAGCCCCTTTCTTCCATCAAAAAGTGCCCCAAAGGAAGGCTTTGGATACAACTGAACTCCGCAGGGGAGCCTTCACGCAGCCCCACATGACACTGGACCCTTTATCTTCGCTCTTTCTGAGCAATGCGAACCATAGCCCTATCCGGAATCTGAGACGAATGAAAAATAGGGCCCCAGGAAATGCGTTCAAAGCCCCTTTCGCCCATCCAAATGTGCCCCCAAAGGAAGGCTTTGGGTACAACTGAACTTCCCAGGGGAGCGTTCACGCAGCCCAACATGACACTGGACCCTCTGTGTTCGCTCTTTCTGAGCAACCCGAACCATAGCCCTACCCAGCAGTGTAGAGGAATTCAAAATATATCCCGAGAAAATGCGTTCAAAGCCCCTTTCGCACATCAAAAAATGCGCCCTTAGAAAGGCTTTGGGTACAACTAAACTCCCAAGGGGAGCACTCATGCAGCCCAACATGCAACTGGACCCTCTATCTTCGCTCTTTCTGAGCAACATGAAACATAGCACTACCCAGCATGGGAGAGGAATTCAAAATATGGCCCGATAAAATGCGTTCAAAGCCCCTTTCACCCATCAAAAAATGCGCCCTTAGAAAGGCTTTGGGTACAACTGAACTCCCCAGGGGAGCCTTCACGCAGCCCCACATGACACTGGACCCTCTATCTTCGCTCTTTCAGAACAAACAGAAACATAGCACTACCCAGCATGGGAGAGGAATTCAAAATATGGCCCGAGAAAATGCGTTCAAAGCCCCTTTCGCCCATCCAAAAGTGCCCCAAAGGAAGGCTTTGGGTACAACTGAACTCCCCAGGGGAGCGTTCAAGCAGACCAACATGTAACTGGAACCAATGTGTTCGCTCTTTCTAAGCAACCCGAAACATAGCCCTACCCGGCATAGGAGACGTACTAAGAAGAGGGCCCCAGAAAAGGCGAACAAATTCCCTTTTGCCCAACCAAAAGGGCCACTAATGAAGGAAGGCTTTTGGGACAACTGAACTCCACAGGGGATCCTTCACGCAGCCCCACATGTAACTGGACCCTTTGTCTTTGCTCTTTCTGAGCAACCAGAAACACAGCTATACCCAGCATGCGAGACAAATTCAAAATAGGGCCCAAGAAAATGCGGTGAAAGCCCCTTTTGCCCATCCAAAGTGCCCCCAAAGGAAGGCTTTGGGTACAACTGAACTCCCCAGGGGAGCCTTCACACAGCCCCACATGCCACTGGACCCTCTGTCTTTGCTCTTTCTGAGTAACCCGAAACATAGCCCTACCCAGCATGGGAAACGAATTAAGAAGAGGGCCCCAGAAAACGCGTACAAAGCCCCTTTCGCCCATCAAAAAGTGCCCCAAAGGAAGGCTTTGGGTACAACTGAACTCCCCAGGGGAGCCTTCACGCAGCCCCACATGACACTGGACCCTCTGTGTTCGCTCTTATGAGCAACGCGAACCATAGCCCTATCCGGAATCTGAGATGAATGAAAAATAGGGCCCCAGAAAAAAAAACAAGCCCCTTTCGCCCATCCAAATGTGCCCCCAAAGGAAGGCTTTGGGTACAACTGAACTCCCCAGGGGAGCCTTCACGCAGCCCAACATGTAACTGGACCCTCTATGTTTGCTCTTTCTGAGCAAACAGAAACATAACCCTCCCCGGAATCGGAGAGGCTTTCAAAATACGGCCCGATAAAATGCCTTCAAAGCCCCTTTCGCCCATGCAAAAGTGCCCCTAAGGAAGCCTTTGGGTACAACTGAACTCCCCAGGGGAGCCTTCACGCAGCCCAACCTGTAACTGGACCCTCTCTGTTTGCTCTTTCTGAGCAAAGAGAAACATAGCCCTCCCCGGAATCGGAGAGGCTTTCAAAGTAGGGCCTGAGAAATGGCACTGAAAGCCCCTTTCGCCCATCCAAAAGTGCCCCTTTCGAGAGGCTTTGGGTACAACTGAACTCCCCAGGGAAGACTTCACGCAGCCCCACATGACACTGGACCTTCTATCTTCGCTCTTTCTGACCAACCAGAAACATAGCACTACCCAGCATGAGAGAGGAATTCAAAATATGTCCCGAGAAAATGCGTTCAAAGTCCCTTTTGCCCATCCAAAAGTGGCCCTAAAGAAGGCGTTGGGTACAACTGAACTCCCCAGGGGAGCCTTCACGCAGCCCCACATGTAACTGGTCCGTCTGTGTTCGCTCTTTCTGAGCAACCAGAAACATAGCCCTACCAGGCATGGTAGAGGAATTCAAAATATGGCCCGAGGAAATGCGTTCAAAGCCCCTTTCTCCCATCAAAAAATCCGCCCCTAGAAAGGCTATGGGTAAAACTACATTCCCCAGGGGAGCCTTCCCACAGCCCCACATGCAACAGGACCCTCTGTCTTCGCTCTTTCTGAGCAACGCGAACCATAGCCCTATCCGGAATCTGAGATGAATGAAAAATATGGCCCGAGAAAACTTGTTCAAAGCCCCTTTAGGCCATCAAAAAGTGCCCCAAAGGAAGGCTTTGGGTACAACTGAACTCCGCAGGGGAGCCTTCACGCAGCCCCACATGACACTGGACCCTCTATCTTCGCTCTTTCTGAGCAACACGAACCATAGCCCTATTCGGAATCTGAGATGAATGAAAAATAGAGCCCCAGAAAAGTTGTTCAAGCCCCTTTAAGCCATCAAAATGTGCCCCAAAGGAAGGCTTTGGGTACAACTGAACTCCCCAGGGGAGCCTTCACGCAGCCCCACATGACACTGAACCCTCTGTGTTCGCTCTTTCTGAGCAACACGAACCATATCCGTCTCCGGAATCTGTGACGAATGAAAAATAGTGCCCCAGAAAAGGCGTTCAAAGCCCCTTTTGCCCCTCCAAATGTGCCCCCAAAGAAGGATTTGGGTACAACTGAACTTCCCAGGGGAGCGTTCACGCAGCCCCACATGACACTGGACCCTCTATCTTCGCTCTTTTTGAGCAACCAGAAACATAACCAAATCCAGCATGGGACAGGAATTCCAAATATGGGCCGAGAAAATGTGTTCAAAGCCCCTTTCACCCATCCAAAAGTGCCCCCTCGAGAGGCTTTGGGTACAACTGAACTCCCCAGGGGAGCCTTCAAGCAGCCCCACATGAAACTGGACCCTCTGTCTTCGCTCATCCTGAGTAACCCGAAACAAATCCCTACCCGGCATGGGAAACGAATTAAGAAGAGGGCCACAGAAAACGCGTACAAAGCCCTTTTCGCCCTTCAAAAGTGCCCCCTTAGAAAGGCTTTGGGTACAACTGAACTCCCCAGAGGACCATTCACAAAGCTCAATATGCCAATGGACCCTCTGTGTTCCCTCTTTCTGAGCAACCCAAAACAAATCCTTATCAGGCATGGTAGAGGAATTAAAAATATGGCCCGAGAAAATGTGTTCAAAGCCCCTTTCGCACATAAAAAATGAGCCCTTAGAAAGGCTTTGGGTAAAACTAAATTCCCCAGGGGAACCTTCCCACAGCCCCATATGCAACAGGACCCTCTGTGTTCACTCTTTCTGAGTAACGCGAACCATAGCCCTATCCGGAATCTGAGACGAATAAAAAATAGGGCCCCAGAAAAGGCGTTCAAAGCCCCTTTAGGCCATAAAAGTGCCCCAAAGGAAGGCTTTGGGTACAACTGAACTCCGCAGGGGAGCCTTCACGCAGCCCCACATGACACTGGACCCTCTATCTTCGGTCTTCCTGAGCAACCAGAAACATAGCCCTACCCAGCATGGGAGAGGAATTCAAAATACAGCCCGAGAAAATGCGTTCAAAGCCCCTTTAGCCCATCCAAAAAAGCCCCCTTCGAGAGGCTTTGGGTACAACTGAACTCCCTAGGGGAGACTTCATGCAGCGCCACATGCAACTGGACCCTCTGTCTTCGCACTTTCTGAGTAACCCGAAACATAGCCCTACAAGGCATGGGAAACGAATTAAGAAGAGGGCCCCAGAAAACGCGTACAAAGCCCCTTTCGCAGCTTTGGATGGTCCAAAGAGACTCTCAATGTGTTTTCTGAGGGCCGCTTTTTCAGTCTTCTCCCATTGCGGCTAGGGATGTATGTAGGATTCCGGGGAAAGAGCGAATACGGAGGGTCCAGTTGCATGTGGGGCTGCGTAAAGGCTCCCCTGGGGAGTTCAGTTGTACCCAAAGCCTTCCTTTGGGGGCACTTTTGGATGGTCCACAGGGACTCGAAATGCGTTTTCTGAGGCCCGCTTTTTCAGTCTTCTCCCATTGCGGCTAGGGATATATGTAGGATTCCGGTGAAAGAGCGAACCCGGAGGGTCCAGTTGCATGTGGGGCTGCGTAAAGGCTCCCCTGGGGAGTTCACTTCTACCCACAGACTTTCTCTGGGGGCACATTTGGATGGGCGAAATGGTCTAAAAACGCGTTTTCTGGGGCCCGAGTTTTCAGTCATCTCCAACGCTGGCTAGGGATATATTTAGGTTTGCTCGAAAACAGCGAAACCGGAGGGTCCTGTGTCATGTGAGGCTGCGTAAAGGCTCCCCTGGGGAGTTCAGTTGTACCCAAAGCCTTCCTCTGGGGGCACTTTTGGGTGGTCCAAAGGGACTCGCAATGTGTTTTCTGGGGCCCGCTTTTTCAATCTTCTCCGATGCCGGCTAGTGCTATATTTAGGCTTGCTGTGAAAGAGCGAATCAGGAGGGTCCAGTTGCATGGAAGGCTGCATACAGGCTTCCCTGGGGAATACATTTGTACCCAAAGCCTTCCTTTGGGGGCACTTTTTGATAGGAGAAAGGGGCTTGTAACATATTTTCTGGGGCCCGAGTTTTCAGCCATCTCCCATGCGGGCCAGGGCTGTATTTAGGGTTGCTATGAAAGACCGAATATGGAGGGTCCAGTTGCACGTGGGGCTGCGTAAAGGCTTCCCTGGGGAGTTCAGTTGTACCCAAAGCCTTCCTTTGGGGGCACTTTTGGATGGGCGAAAGGGGCTTGTAACATATTTTCTGGGGCCCGAGTTTTCAGTCGTCTGCCATGCATGCCAAGGCTGTATTTAGGGTTTTTGGGAAAGAACGAATACGGAGGGTCCAGTTGCATGTGGGACTGCAAAAAGTCTCTCCTGCGGAGTTCAGTTGTACCCAAAGCCTTCCTTTGGGGGCACTTTTGGATGGGCGAAAGGGGCTCAGAACGCGTTTTCTGGGGCCGGAGTTTTCACTCTTCTCCCATGCCGGCTAGGGATATATTTAGGCTTGCGGTGAAAGGGTGAACCCAGAGGGTCCAGTTGCATGTGGAGCTGCATAAAGACTCCCCTGGGGAGATCAGTTGTACCCAAAGCCTTCCTTTGGGGGCACTTTTGGATGGGCAAAAGGGGCTCAGAACGCGTTTTCTGGGGCCGGTGTTTTCAGTCTTCTCCCATGCCGGCTAGGGTTATGTTTAGGGTTGCTCAGAAACAGTGAACACGGAGGGTCCTGTTGCATGTGTGGCTGCAAAAAGGTTCTCGTGGGGAGTTCAGTTTTACCCAAAGCCTTCCTTTGGGGGCACTTTTGGATGGGCGAAAGGGGCTCAGAACGCGTTTTCTGGGGCCCGAGTTTTCAGTCTTCTGCCATGCGGGCCAGGGTTGTATTTAGGGTTGCTGTGAAAGAGCGAAACCGGAAGGTACAGTTGCATGTGGGGCGGCATAAAGGCTCTCCTGGGGAGTTCAGATGTACCCAAAGCCTTCCTTTGGGGGCACTTTTGGATGGGTGCAAGGGGCTCAGAACACTTTTTCTGGGGCCCGAGTTTTCAGTCGACTCCGATGCCGTCTAGGAATTTATTTAGGGTTGTTGGGAAAGAGCGAATACGGAGGGTCCAGTTACATGTGGGGCTGCGTAAAGGCTCCCCTGGGGAGTTCAGTTGTACCCAAAGCCTTCCTTTGGGGGCACTTTTGCATGGGCGAAAGGGGCTCGGAACACATTTTCTGGATCCCGATTATTCAGTCTTCTCCCATGCCGGCTAGGGATATATTTAGGCTTGCGGTGAAAGAGCGAATAAGGAGGGTCCAGTTGCATGTGGGGCTGCATAAAGTCTCTCCTGGGGAGTTCAGTTGTACCCAAAGCCTTCCTTTGGGGGCACTTTTGGATGGGCGAAAGGGGCTCGGAACGCCTTTTCTGGGGCCCGCATTGCGTTTTCTGGGTCCCGAGTTTTCAGTCATCTCCGTATCCGACTAGGAATATATTTAGGGTTGCTCGGATAGGGCGAACATGGAGCGTCCTGTTGCATGTGGGGCTGCATAAAGGCTCTCCTGGCGAGTTCAGATGTACCCAAAGCCCATATTACGTTGAGATCAACTCTCCAGGGGAGCCTAAACATAGCTCTAGCCGGCTTCGGAGATGACTGAAAAATCGCGACCCAGAAAACTCTTTCTGAGCCGCTTTGGACCATCCAAGTGTGCCTCGAAAGGAAGGCTTTGGGTACAAGTAAACTCCCCAGGGGAGCCTTTATGCAGCCCCACATGAAACAGGAACCTCAAGGTTCGCTGTTTCTGAGATACCGCAAAAATATCCCTACCTGGATTCGGAGAGGAATTCAAAAGTGTGCCCAAGAAAATGTGTTCAAAGCCCATTTCGCCCATCCAGATGTGCCCCCAAAGGAAGGCTTTGGGTACAACTGAACTCCCCAGTGGAGCATTCACAAAGCCTCACATGTAACTGGACCCTCTATCGTCGCTCTTTCTGAGCATCCAGAAACATAGCCCTACCCAGCATGGGAGACGAATTCATAAAAGGGCCCAAGAAAAGGGATTCAAAGCCTCTTTCACTCATCCAAAAGTGCCCCCAAAGGAAGGCTTTGGGTTCATATGAACTCCCCAAGGGAGCCTTCACGCATCCCCACATGCAACTGGACCCTCCGTGTTCGCTGTTTCCAAGAAAGCCTAAACATAGCTCTAGCTAGAATGGGAGACGATCTAAAAATCTGGCCCCAGAAATCCGTTCATTTAAGGATATGGTGAGTGGGTTACGTGAATGTTTTGGTTTCTGGTTAGGGTTAGTTTTGGGTTAGGGTGAGAGTATTAGGGTTAGGTTTAGGAATAGGGTGAGAGAATTAGGTTTAGTGTAAGGGTAAGTTTTAGGTTTAGTGTAACCTTTTTTTTAGCGTAAGAGTAAGGGTTAATATTTGGATAAGAGTAAGGGTTAGAGTTAGGGTAAGAGTTAAAGGGTTAGAGGAAGGGGAATGGAAAGGGGAAGGGGAAGGAGAAGGGGAACAGGAACAGGAACGGGAAGGGTTAATGTACTGGCCGTCCCGGTGCCGGGGTTCATTCCCATGCGGATGGGAGGCTTACCGTCCCGAGCATCCGGGTGCCTCCGTCCGGAGGCGAGGAAGCAGACCGTCCCAAGCCCCTTGGTTCCGGTCTTGGGAGACAATAGTGCTAGCCGCGCCTGGGTCCAGAGCAGACCTCGGGTGTTCGGAGACGGCTATCCAATGGCACAGGTATCTGGCCACATATGGCGCGGTGCTTGCCGTGCGTTGAACGAGGTTGTTGCTGTCGAGACGTTCAGGGACCGGCTGCTCCGAAATCTGTGGACTGTGTCGGGCGGCATGCCGGCAGACTGTCCCGTGTCCCGGGTGTCCGGCCTCGATCGGCACGTTGGCCGGCCGTGCCGTGAAGCGGGAGGCTGGGGTCCCCTACTATTGGGACTCGCCGTTCCCGTTCTATCCCGTGCGGATCGGCAAAAGACCATCCCACGCTCCCGTTTATATCCGTCCGGAAAAGCGGGAGCCGACCGTCCCGAGCCCCTTGACTCAGGTCGTTGGCAACGTGTGTGCTAGCCAAACCGCGGTCCGGGCCCCGTCTCGGGCGGATCGGAAAAGGTGATCCCACCACACGGTTGTGCGGCCAAGAGCTGCATGCGTAGCAGCGGTCTTCTGAAACAGGAGACTGTCAACCGCCGGCTCGTGGGCTGGCAGTCGCTGGGACATGGGGTTCTGTCCTCTCCGGAGCGGCAGCCGTCCGTCCCGAACAGCCACGCTCCTATCCTGGGCGACGTGTGTGCTAGCCGCACTGGGGTCCGGGTGGGACTCGGTCGGCTCCGCTACTTCGATCGCAGGACACGAGTATCCCTCCACGGGCAGCGTGGGTCCGGCTTCCCGAGCCCTTTGGCTCCATCCTGGGTGTCGCGTTTGCTCGCCGCACCGGGGTCCGGATCCCATTTCGGGGGTCTCGGGGAAGGAGATGCTACGACACGGTTGTCCGGCCACAAGCGCTGTGGCTGCCAACCTTGCCGCGAAGCAGGAGGCTGTGTTCCTTTCGCTCGGGAACTGTCCGTCCCGGAGCGGCGGCCGTCCTTCCCGGACGCCAAGACTCCGGTCCTGGGCGACGTGTGTGCTAGCCGCACCGCGGTCCGGATCTCGTTTCGGGCGGATTGGGGACAGCGATCCCACGACACGGCTGTCGGGCCACGAGCGGCGTGGGAGCAGGACTTGCCGCGAAGCGTGAGGCTATCATCCGCCGGCTCGTGGGCTGGCAGTCGCGGGGACATGGGGTTCTGTCCTGTCCGGTGCTGCAGCCGTCCGTCCCGAACAGCCACGCTCCTATCCTGGGCGACGTGTGTGCTAGCCGCACTGGGGTCCGCGTGGGACTCGGTCGGCTCCGCTACTTCGATCGCAGGACACGAGTGTCCCTCCACAGGCAGCGTGGGTCCGGCTTCCCGAGCCCTTTGGCTCCATCCTGGGTGTCGCGTTTGCTCGCCGCACCGGGGTCCGGATCCCATTTTGGGCGTCTCGGGGAAGGAGATGCTACGACACGGTTGTCCGGCCACAAGCGCTGTGGCTGCCAGCCTTGCCGCGAAGCAGGAGGCTGTGTTCCTTTCGCTCGGGAACTGTCTGTCCCGGTGCGGCGGCCGTCCTTCCCGGACGCCAAGACTCCGGTAATGGGAGACGTGTATGCTAGCCGCGCAATGGTAAGAATCCCTTCTCGAGCGGATTGGGGACAACTATCCCACGACACTGTTGTCCGGCAACGAGAGGAGTGGGAGCCAGTCTTGCCGCGAAGCGTGAGGTTGTCATCCGCCGGCTCGTGGGCTGGCAGTCGCTGGGACATGGGGTTCTGTCCTCTCCGGAGCGGCAGCCGTCCGTACCGACACCCTGGGCTCCCATCCTGGCCGACGGGATCGGACCGCGGTCCGGGTCGCACTTCGATCGGCTCCGGGAAAGCGATTGCAGGACACGGATGTCCTTCTACGGGCAGTGTGGGACCGGCTGTGCAGAGCTCCTTGGCTCCGGTCCTGGGCGACGTGTGTGCTAGCCGCACCGCGGTCCGGATCTCGTTTCGGGCGGATTGGGGACAGCGATCCCACGACTCGGCTGTCGGGCCACGAGCGGCGTGGGAGCAGGACTTGCCGCGAAGCGTGAGGCTATCATCCGCCGGCTCGTGGGCTGGCAGTCGCGGGGACATGGGGTTCTGTCCTGTCCGGTGCTGCAGCCGTCCGTCCCGAACAGCCACGCTCCTATCCTGGGCGACGTGTGTGCTAGCCGCACTGGGGTCCGCGTGGGACTCGGTCGGCTCCGCTACTTCGATCGCAGGACACGAGTGTCCCTCCACAGGCAGCGTGGGTCCGGCTTCCCGAGCCCTTTGGCTCCATCCTGGGTGTCGCGTTTGCTCGCCGCACCGGGGTCCGGATCCCATTTCGGGCGTCTCGGGGAAGGAGATGCTACGACACGGTTGTCCGGCCACAAGCGCTGTGGCTGCCAGCCTTGCCGCGAAGCAGGAGGCTGTCTTCCTTTCGCTCGGGAACTGTCCGTCCCGGTGCGGCGGCCGTCCTTCCCGGACGCCAAGACTCCGGTAATGGGAGACGTGTATGCTAGCCGCGCAATGGTAAGAATCCCTTCTCGAGCGGATTGGGGACAACTATCCCACGACACTGTTGTCCGGCAACGAGCGGAGTGGGAGCCAGACTTGCCGCGAAGCGTGAGGCTGTCATCCGCCGGCTCGTGGGCTGGCAGTCGCTGGGACATGGGGTTCTGTCCTCTCCGGAGCGGCAGCCATCCGTACCGACACCCTGGGCTCCCATCCTGGCCGACGGGATCGGACCGCGGTCCGGGTCGCACTTCGATCGGCTCCGGGAAAGCGATTGCAGGACACGGATGTCCTTCTACGGGCAGTGTGGGACCGGCTGTGCAGAGCTCCTTGGCTCCGGTCCTGGGCGACGTGTGTGCTAGCCGCACCGCGGTCCGGATCTCGTTTCGGGCGGATTGGGGACAGCGATCCCACGACACGGCTGTCGGGCCACGAGCGGCGTGGGAGCAGGACTTGCCGCGAAGCGTGAGGCTATCATCCGCCGGCTCGTGGGCTGGCAGTCGCGGGGACATGGGGTTCTGTCCTGTCCGGTGCTGCAGCCGTCCGTCCCGAACAGCCACGCTCCTATCCTGGGCGACGTGTGTGCTAGCCGCACTGGGGTCCGCGTGGGACTCGGTCGGCTCCGCTACTTCGATCGCAGGACACGAGTGTCCCTCCACGGGCAGCGTGGGTCCGGCTTCCAGAGCCCTTTGGCTCCATCCTGGGTGTCGCGTTTGCTCGCCGCACCGGGGTCCGGATTCCATTTCGGGCGTCTCGGGGAAGGAGATGCTACGACACGGTTGTCCGGCCACAAGCGCTGTGGCTGCCAGCCTTGCCGCGAAGCAGGAGGCTGTCTTCCTTTCGCTCGGGAACTGTCCGTCCCGGTGCGGCGGCCGTCCTTCCCGGACGCCAAGACTCCGGTAATGGGAGATGTGTATGCTAGCCGCGCAATGGTAAGAATCCCTTCTCGAGCGGACTGGGGACAACTATCCCACGACACTGTTGTCCGGCAACGAGCGGAGTGGGAGCCAGACTTGCCGCGAAGCGTGAGGCTGTCATCCGCCGGCTCGT
This sequence comes from Anas platyrhynchos, assembly GCF_047663525.1. NCBI lineage: Eukaryota > Metazoa > Chordata > Aves > Anseriformes > Anatidae > Anas > Anas platyrhynchos. The sequence continues at coordinate 20,736,602 of NC_092600.1, forward strand.
GGGCTGGCAGTCGCTGGGACATGGGGTTCTGTCCTCTCCGGAGCGGCAGCCGTCCGTACCGACACCCTGGGCTCCCATCCTGGCCGACGGGATCGGACCGCGGTCCGGGTCGCACTTCGATCGGCTCCGGGAAAGCGATTGCAGGACACGGATGTCCTTCTACGGGCAGTGTGGGACCGGCTGTGCAGAGCTCCTTGGCTCCGGTCCTGGGCGACGTGTGTGCTAGCCGCACCGCGGTCCGGATCTCGTTTCGGGCGGATTGGGGACAGCGATCCCACGACACGGCTGTCGGGCCACGAGCGGCGTGGGAGCAGGACTTGCCGCGAAGCGTGAGGCTATCATCCGCCGGCTCGTGGGCTGGCAGTCGCGGGGACATGGGGTTCTGTCCTGTCCGGTGCTGCAGCCGTCCGTCCCGAACAGCCACGCTCCTATCCTGGGCGACGTGTGTGCTAGCCGCACTGGGGTCCGCGTGGGACTCGGTCGGCTCCGCTACTTCGATCGCAGGACACGAGTGTCCCTCCACGGGCAGCGTGGGTCCGGCTTCCCGAGCCCTTTGGCTCCATCCTGGGTGTCGTGTTTGCTCGCCGCACCGGGGTCCGGATCCCATTTCGGGCGTCTCGGGGAAGGAGATGCTACGACACGGTTGTCCGGCCACAAGCGCTGTGGCTGCCAGCCTTGCCGCGAAGCAGGAGGCTGTGTTCCTTTCGCTCGGGAACTGTCCGTCCCGGTGCGGCGGCCGTCCTTCCCGGACGCCAAGACTCCGGTAATGGGAGACGTGTATGCTAGCCGCGCAATGGTAAGAATCCCTTCTCGAGCGGATTGGGGACAACTATCCCACGACACTGTTGTCCAGCAACGAGCGGAGTGGGAGCCAGACTTGCCGCGAAGCGTGAGGCTGTCATCCGCCGGCTCGTGGGCTGGCAGTCGCTGGGACATGGGGTTCTGTCCTCTCCGGAGCGGCAGCCGTCCGTACCGACACCCTGGGCTCCCATCCTGGCCGACGGGATCGGACCGCGGTCCGGGTCGCACTTCGATCGGCTCCGGGAAAGCGATTGCAGGACACGGATGTCCTTCTACGGGCAGTGTGGGACCGGCTGTGCAGAGCTCCTTGGCTCCGGTCCTGGGCGACGTGTGTGCTAGCCGCACCGCGGTCCGGATCTCGTTTCGGGCGGATTGGGGACAGCGATCCCACGACACGGCTGTCGGGCCACGAGCGGCGTGGGAGCAGGACTTGCCGCGAAGCGTGAGGCTATCATCCGCCGGCTCGTGGGCTGGCAGTCGCGGGGACATGGGGTTCTGTCCTGTCCGGTGCTGCAGCCGTCCGTCCCGAACAGCCACGCTCCTATCCTGGGCGACGTGTGTGCTAGCCGCACTGGGGTCCGCGTGGGACTCGGTCGGCTCCGCTACTTCGATCGCAGGACACGAGTGTCCCTCCACGGGCAGCGTGGGTCCGGCTTCCCGAGCCCTTTGGCTCCATCCTGGGTGTCGCGTTTGCTCGCCGCACCGGGGTCCGGATCCCATTTCGGGCGTCTCGGGGAAGGAGATGCTACGACACGGTTGTCCGGCCACAAGCGCTGTGGCTGCCAGCCTTGCCGCGAAGCAGGAGGCTGTCTTCCTTTTGCTCGGGAACTGTCCGTCCCGGTGCGGCGGCCGTCCTTCCCGGACGCCAAGACTCCGGTAATGGGAGACGTGTATGCTAGCCGCGCAATGGTAAGAATCCCTTCTCGAGCGGATTGGGGACAACTATCCCACGACACTGTTGTCCGGCAATGAGCGGAGTGGGAGCCAGACTTGCCGCGAAGCGTGAGGCTGTCATCCGCCGGCTCGTGGGCTGGCAGTCGCTGGGACATGGGGTTCTGTCCTCTCCGGAGCGGCAGCCATCCGTACCGACACCCTGGGCTCCCATCCTGGCCGACGGGATCGGACCGCGGTCCGGGTCGCACTTCGATCGGCTCCGGGAAAGCGATTGCAGGACACGGATGTCCTTCTACAGGCAGTGTGGGACCGGCTGTGCAGAGCTCCTTGGCTCCGGTCCTGGGCGACGTGTGTGCTAGCCGCACCGCGGTCCGGATCTCGTTTCGGGCGGATTGGGGACAGCGATCCCACGACACGGCTGTCGGGCCACGAGCGGCGTGGGAGCAGGACTTGCCGCGAAGCGTGAGGCTATCATCCGCCGGCTCGTGGGCTGGCAGTCGCGGGGACATGGGGTTCTGTCCTGTCCGGTGCTGCAGCCGTCCGTCCCGAACAGCCACGCTCCTATCCTGGGCGACGTGTGTGCTAGCCGCACTGGGGTCCGCGTGGGACTCGGTCGGCTCCACTACTTCGATCGCAGGACACGAGTGTCCCTCCACGGGCAGCGTGGGTCCGGCTTCCCGAGCCCTTTGGCTCCATCCTGGGTGTCGCGTTTGCTCGCCGCACCGGGGTCCGGATCCCATTTCGGGCGTCTCGGGGAAGGAGATGCTACGACACGGTTGTCCGGCCACAAGCGCTGTGGCTGCCAGCCTTGCCGCGAAGCAGGAGGCTGTGTTCCTTTCACTCGGGAACTGTCCGTCCCGGTGCGGCGGCCGTCCTTCCCGGACGCCAAGACTCCGGTAATGGGAGACGTGTATGCTAGCCGCGCAATGGTAAGAATCCCTTCTCGAGCGGATTGGGGACAACTATCCCACGACACTGTTGTCCGGCAACGAGCGGAGTGGGAGCCAGACTTGCCGCGAAGCGTGAGGCTGTCATCCGCCGGCTCGTGGGCTGGCAGTCGCTGGGACATGGGGTTCTGTCCTCTCCGGAGCGGCAGCCATCCGTACCGACACCCTGGGCTCCCATCCTGGCCGACGGGATCGGACCGCGGTCCGGGTCGCACTTCGATCGGCTCCGGGAAAGCGATTGCAGGACACGGATGTCCTTCTACGGGCAGTGTGGGACCGGCTGTGCAGAGCTCCTTGGCTCCGGTCCTGGGCGACGTGTGTGCTAGCCGCACCGCGGTCCGGATTTCTTTTCGGGCGGACTGGGGACAGCAATCCCACGACACGGCTGTCGGGCAACGAGCGGCGTGGGAGCAGGACTTGCCGCGAAGCGTGAGGCTATCATCCGCCGGCTCGTGGGCTGGCAGTCGCGGGGACATGGGGTTCTGTCCTGTCCGGTGCTGCAGCCGTCCGTCCCGAACAGCCACGCTCCTATCCTGGGCGACGTGTGTGCTAGCCGCACTGGGGTCCGCGTGGGACTCGGTCGGCTCCGCTACTTCGATCGCAGGACACGAGTGTCCCTCCACGGGCAGCGTGGGTCCGGCTTCCAGAGCCCTTTGGCTCCATCCTGGGTGTCGCGTTTGCTCGCCGCACCGGGGTCCGGATCCCATTTCGGGCGTCTCGGGGAAGGAGATGCTACGACACGGTTGTCCGGCCACAAGCGCTGTGGCTGCCAGCCTTGCCGCGAAGCAGGAGGCTGTCTTCCTTTCGCTCGGGAACTGTCCGTCCCGGTGCGGCGGCCGTCCTTCCCGGACGCCAAGACTCCGGTAATGGGAGACGTGTATGCTAGCCGCGCAATGGTAAGAATCCCTTCTCGAGCGGATTGGGGACAACTATCCCACGACACTGTTGTCCGGCAACGAGCGGAGTGGGAGCCAGACTTGCCGCGAAGCGTGAGGCTGTCATCCGCCGGCTCGTGGGCTGGCAGTCGCTGGGACATGGGGTTCTGTCCTCTCCGGAGCGGCAGCCATCCGTACCGACACCCTGGGCTCCCATCCTGGCCGACGGGATCGGACCGCGGTCCGGGTCGCACTTCGATCGGCTCCGGGAAAGCGATTGCAGGACACGGATGTCCTTCTACGGGCAGTGTGGGACCGGCTGTGCAGAGCTCCTTGGCTCCGGTCCTGGGCGACGTGTGTGCTAGCCGCACCGCGGTCCGGATCTCGTTTCGGGCGGATTGGGGACAGCGATCCCACGACACGGCTGTCGGGCCACGAGCGGCGTGGGAGCAGGACTTGCCGCGAAGCGTGAGGCTATCATCCGCCGGCTCGTGGGCTGGCAGTCGCGGGGACATGGGGTTCTGTCCTGTCCGGTGCTGCAGCCGTCCGTCCCGAACAGCCACGCTCCTATCCTGGGCGACGTGTGTGCTAGCCGCACTGGGGTCCGCGTGGGACTCGGTCGGCTCCGCTACTTCGATCGCAGGACACGAGTGTCCCTCCACGGGCAGCGTGGGTCCGGCTTCCAGAGCCCTTTGGCTCCATCCTGGGTGTCGCGTTTGCTCGCCGCACCGGGGTCCGGATTCCATTTCGGGCGTCTCGGGGAAGGAGATGCTACGACACGGTTGTCCGGCCACAAGCGCTGTGGCTGCCAGCCTTGCCGCGAAGCAGGAGGCTGTCTTCCTTTCGCTCGGGAACTGTCCGTCCCGGTGCGGCGGCCGTCCTTCCCGGACGCCAAGACTCCGGTAATGGGAGACGTGTATGCTAGCCGCGCAATGGTAAGAATCCCTTCTCGAGCGGACTGGGGACAACTATCCCACGACACTGTTGTCCGGCAACGAGCGGAGTGGGAGCCAGACTTGCCGCGAAGCGTGAGGCTGTCATCCGCCGGCTCGTGGGCTGGCAGTCGCTGGGACATGGGGTTCTGTCCTCTCCGGAGCGGCAGCCGTCCGTACCGACACCCTGGGCTCCCATCCTGGCCGACGGGATCGGACCGCGGTCCGGGTCGCACTTCGATCGGCTCCGGGAAAGCGATTGCAGGACACGGATGTCCTTCTACGGGCAGTGTGGGACCGGCTGTGCAGAGCTCCTTGGCTCCGGTCCTGGGCGACGTGTGTGCTAGCCGCACCGCGGTCCGGATCTCGTTTCGGGCGGATTGGGGACAGCGATCCCACGACACGGCTGTCGGGCCACGAGCGGCGTGGGAGCAGGACTTGCCGCGAAGCGTGAGGCTATCATCCGCCGGCTCGTGGGCTGGCAGTCGCGGGGACATGGGGTTCTGTCCTGTCCGGTGCTGCAGCCGTCCGTCCCGAACAGCCACGCTCCTATCCTGGGCGACGTGTGTGCTAGCCGCACTGGGGTCCGCGTGGGACTCGGTCGGCTCCGCTACTTCGATCGCAGGACACGAGTGTCCCTCCACGGGCAGCGTGGGTCCGGCTTCCCGAGCCCTTTGGCTCCATCCTGGGTGTCGCGTTTGCTCGCCGCACCGGGGTCCGGATCCCATTTCGGGCGTCTCGGGGAAGGAGATGCTACGACACGGTTGTCCGGCCACAAGCGCTGTGGCTGCCAGCCTTGCCGCGAAGCAGGAGGCTGTGTTCCTTTCGCTCGGGAACTGTCCGTCCCGGTGCGGCGGCCGTCCTTCCCGGACGCCAAGACTCCGGTAATGGGAGACGTGTATGCTAGCCGCGCAATGGTAAGAATCCCTTCTCGAGCGGATTGGGGACAACTATCCCACGACACTGTTGTCCGGCAACGAGCGGAGTGGGAGCCAGACTTGCCGCGAAGCGTGAGGCTGTCATCCGCCGGCTCGTGGGCTGGCAGTCGCTGGGACATGGGGTTCTGTCCTCTCCGGAGCGGCAGCCATCCGTACCGACACCCTGGGCTCCCATCCTGGCCGACGGGATCGGACCGCGGTCCGGGTCGCACTTCGATCGGCTCCGGGAAAGCGATTGCAGGACACGGATGTCCTTCTACGGGCAGTGTGGGACCGGCTGTGCAGAGCTCCTTGGCTCCGGTCCTGGGCGACGTGTGTGCTAGCCGCACCGCGGTCCGGATCTCGTTTCGGGCGGATTGGGGACAGCGATCCCACGACACGGCTGTCGGGCCACGAGCGGCGTGGGAGCAGGACTTGCCGCGAAGCGTGAGGCTATCATCCGCCGGCTCGTGGGCTGGCAGTCGCGGGGACATGGGGTTCTGTCCTGTCCGGTGCTGCAGCCGTCCGTCCCGAACAGCCACGCTCCTATCCTGGGCGACGTGTGTGCTAGCCGCACTGGGGTCCGCGTGGGACTCGGTCGGCTCTGCTACTTCGATCGCAGGACACGAGTGTCCCTCCACGGGCAGCGTGGGTCCGGCTTCCCGAGCCCTTTGGCTCCATCCTGGGTGTCCGTTTGCTCGCCGCACCGGGGTCCGGATCCCATTTCGGGCGTCTCGGGGAAGGAGATGCTACGACACGGTTGTCCGGCCACAAGCGCTGTGGCTGCCAGCCTTGCCGCGAAGCAGGAGGCTGTCTTCCTTTCGCTCGGGAACTGTCCGTCCCGGTGCGGCGGCCGTCCTTCCCGGACGCCAAGACTCCGGTAATGGGAGACGTGTATGCTAGCCGCGCAATGGTAAGAATCCCTTCTCGAGCGGATTGGGGACAACTATCCCACGACACTGTTGTCCGGCAACGAGCGGAGTGGGAGCCAGACTTGCCGCGAAACGTGAGGCTGTCATCCGCCGGCTCGTGGGCTGGCAGTCGCTGGGACATGGGGTTCTGTCCTCTCCGGAGCGGCAGCCGTCCGTACCGACAGCCTGGGCTCCCATCCTGGCCGACGGGATCGGACCGCGGTCCGGGTCGCACTTCGATCGGCTCCGGGAAAGCGATTGCAGGACACGGATGTCCTTCTACGGGCAGTGTGGGACCGGCTGTGCAGAGCTCCTTGGCTCCGGTCCTGGGCGATGTGTGTGCTAGCCGCACCGTGGTCCGGATCTCGTTTCGGGCGGATTGGGGACAGCGATCCCACGACACGGCTGTCGGGCCACGAGCGGCGTGGGAGCAGGACTTGCCGCGAAGCGTGAGGCTATCATCCGCCGGCTCGTGGGCTGGCAGTCGCGGGGACATGGGGTTCTGTCCTGTCCGGTGCTGCAGCCGTCCGTCCCGAACAGCCACGCTCCTATCCTGGGCGACGTGTGTGCTAGCCGCACTGGGGTCCGCGTGGGACTCGGTCGGCTCCGCTACTTCGATCGCAGGACACGAGTGTCCCTCCACGGGCAGCGTGGGTCCGGCTTCCCGAGCCCTTTGGCTCCATCCTGGGTGTCGCGTTTGCTCGCCGCACCGGGGTCCGGATCCCATTTCGGGCGTCTCGGGGAAGGAGATGCTACGACACGGTTGTCCGGCCACAAGCGCTGTGGCTGCCAGCCTTGCCGCGAAGCAGGAGGCTGTCTTCCTTTCACTCGGGAACTGTCCGTCCCGGTGCGGCGGCCGTCCTTCCCGGACGCCAAGACTCCGGTAATGGGAGACGTGTATGCTAGCCGCGCAATGGTAAGAATCCCTTCTCGAGCGGATTGGGGACAACTATCCCACGACACTGTTGTCCGGCAACGAGCGGAGTGGGAGCCAGACTTGCCGCGAAACGTGAGGCTGTCATCCGCCGGCTCGTGGGCTGGCAGTCGCTGGGACATGGGGTTCTGTCCTCTCCGGAGCGGCAGCCGTCCGTACCGACAGCCTGGGCTCCCATCCTGGCCGACGGGATCGGACCGCGGTCCGGGTCGCACTTCGATCGGCTCCGGGAAAGCGATTGCAGGACACGGATGTCCTTCTACGGGCAGTGTGGGACCGGCTGTGCAGAGCTCCTTGGCTCCGGTCCTGGGCGATGTGTGTGCTAGCCGCACCGCGGTCCGGATCTCGTTTCGGGCGGATTGGGGACAGCGATCCCACGACACGGCTGTCGGGCCACGAGCGGCGTGGGAGCAGGACTTGCCGCGAAGCGTGAGGCTATCATCCGCCGGCTCGTGGGCTGGCAGTCGCGGGGACATGGGGTTCTGTCCTGTCCGGTGCTGCAGCCGTCCGTCCCGAACAGCCACGCTCCTATCCTGGGCGACGTGTGTGCTAGCCGCACTGGGGTCCGCGTGGGACTCGGTCGGCTCCGCTACTTCGATCGCAGGACACGAGTGTCCCTCCACGGGCAGCGTGGGTCCGGCTTCCCGAGCCCTTTGGCTCCATCCTGGGTGTCGCGTTTGCTCGCCGCACCGGGGTCCGGATCCCATTTCGGGCGTCTCGGGGAAGGAGATGCTACGACACGGTTGTCCGGCCACAAGCGCTGTGGCTGCCAGCCTTGCCGCGAAGCAGGAGGCTGTGTTCCTTTCACTCGGGAACTGTCCGTCCCGGTGCGGCGGCCGTCCTTCCCGGACGCCAAGACTCCGGTAATGGGAGACGTGTATGCTAGCCGCGCAATGGTAAGAATCCCTTCTCGAGCGGATTGGGGACAACTATCCCACGACACTGTTGTCCGGCAACGAGCGGAGTGGGAGCCAGACTTGCCGCGAAGCGTGAGGCTGTCATCCGCCGGCTCGTGGGCTGGCAGTCGCTGGGACATGGGGTTCTGTCCTCTCCGGAGCGGCAGCCGTCCGTACCGACACCCTGGGCTCCCATCCTGGCCGACGGGATCGGACCGCGGTCCGGGTCGCACTTCGATCGGCTCCGGGAAAGCGATTGCAGGACACGGATGTCCTTCTACGGGCAGTGTGGGACCGGCTGTGCAGAGCTCCTTGGCTCCGGTCCTGGGCGACGTGTGTGCTAGCCGCACCGCGGTCCGGATCTCGTTTCGGGCGGATTGGGGACAGCGATCCCACGACACGGCTGTCGGGCCACGAGCGGCGTGGGAGCAGGACTTGCCGCGAAGCGTGAGGCTATCATCCGCCGGCTCGTGGGCTGGCAGTCGCGGGGACATGGGGTTCTGTCCTGTCCGGTGCTGCAGCCGTCCGTCCCGAACAGCCACGCTCCTATCCTGGGCGACGTGTGTGCTAGCCGCACTGGGGTCCGCGTGGGACTCGGTCGGCTCCGCTACTTCGATCGCAGGACACGAGTGTCCCTCCACGGGCAGCGTGGGTCCGGCTTCCCGAGCCCTTTGGCTGCATCCTGGGTGTCGCGTTTGCTCGCCGCACCGGGGTCCGGATCCCATTTCGGGCGTCTCGGGGAAGGAGATGCTACGACACGGTTGTCTGGCCACAAGCGCTGTGGCTGCCAGCCTTGCCGCGAAGCAGGAGTCTGTCTTCCTTTCGCTCGGGAACTGTCCGTCCCGGTGCGGCGGCCGTCCTTCCCAGACGCCAAGACTCCGGTAATGGGAGACGTGTATGCTAGCCGCGCAATGGTAAGAATCCCTTCTCGAGCGGATTGGGGACAACTATCCCACGACACTGTTGTCCGGCAACGAGCGGAGTGGGAGCCAGACTTGCCGCGAAGCGTGAGGCTGTCATCCGCCGGCTCGTGGGCTGGCAGTCGCTGGGACATGGGGTTCTGTCCTCTCCGGAGCGGCAGCCGTCCGTACCGACACCCTGGGCTCCCATCCTGGCCGACGGGATCGGACCGCGGTCCGGGTCGCACTTCGATCGGCTCCGGGAAAGCGATTGCAGGACACGGATGTCCTTCTACGGGCAGTGTGGGACCGGCTGTGCAGAGCTCCTTGGCTCCGGTCCTGGGCGACGTGTGTGCTAGCCGCACCGCGGTCCGGATCTCGTTTCGGGCGGATTGGGGACAGCGATCCCACGACACGGCTGTCGGGCCACGAGCGGCGTGGGAGCAGGACTTGCCGCGAAGCGTGAGGCTATCATCCGCCGGCTCGTGGGCTGGCAGTCGCGGGGACATGGGGTTCTGTCCTGTCCGGTGCTGCAGCCGTCCGTCCCGAACAGCCACGCTCCTATCCTGGGCGACGTGTGTGCTAGCCGCACTGGGGTCCGCGTGGGACTCGGTCGGCTCCGCTACTTCGATCGCAGGACACGAGTGTCCCTCCACGGGCAGCGTGGGTCCGGCTTCCCGAGCCCTTTGGCTCCATCCTGGGTGTCGCGTTTGCTCGCCGCACCGGGGTCCGGATCCCATTTCGGGCGTCTCGGGGAAGGAGATGCTACGACACGGTTGTCCGGCCACAAGCGCTGTGGCTGCCAGCCTTGCCGCGAAGCAGGAGGCTGTCTTCCTTTCGCTCGGGAACTGTCCGTCCCGGTGCGGCGGCCGTCCTTCCCGGACGCCAAGACTCCGGTAATGGGAGACGTGTATGCTAGCCGCGCAATGGTAAGAATCCCTTCTCGAGCGGATTGGGGACAACTATCCCACGACACTGTTGTCCGGCAACGAGCGGAGTGGGAGCCAGACTTGCCGCGAAGCGTGAGGCTGTCATCCGCCGGCTCGTGGGCTGGCAGTTGCTGGGACATGGGGTTCTGTCCTCTCCGGAGCGGCAGCCGTCCGTACCGACACCCTGGGCTCCCATCCTGGCCGACGGGATCGGACCGCGGTCCGGGTCGCACTTCGATCGGCTCCGGGAAAGCGATTGCAGGACACGGATGTCCTTCTACGGGCAGTGTGGGACCGGCTGTGCAGAGCTCCTTGGCTCCGGTCCTGGGCGACGTGTGTGCTAGCCGCACCGCGGTCCGGATCTCGTTTCGGGCGGATTGGGGACAGCGATCCCACGACACGGCTGTCGGGCCACGAGCGGCGTGGGAGCAGGACTTGCCGCGAAGCGTGAGGCTATCATCCGCCGGCTCGTGGGCTGGCAGTCGCGGGGACATGGGGTTCTGTCCTGTCCGGTGCTGCAGCCGTCCGTCCCGAACAGCCACGCTCCTATCCTGGGCGACGTGTGTGGTAGCCGCACTGGGGTCCGCGTGGGACTCGGTCGGCTCCGCTACTTCGATCGCAGGACACGAGTGTCCCTCCATGGGCAGCGTGGGTCCGGCTTCCCGAGCCCTTTGGCTCCATCCTGGGTGTCGCGTTTGCTCGCCGCACCGGGGTCCGGATCCCATTTCGGGCGTCTCGGGGAAGGAGATGCTACGACACGGTTGTCTGGCCACAAGCGCTGTGGCTGCCAGCCTTGCCGCGAAGCAGGAGTCTGTCTTCCTTTCGCTCGGGAACTGTCCGTCCCGGTGCGGCGGCCGTCCTTCCCAGACGCCAAGACTCCGGTAATGGGAGACGTGTATGCTAGCCGCGCAATGGTAAGAATCCCTTCTCGAGCGGATTGGGGACAACTATCCCACGACACTGTTGTCCGGCAACGAGCGGAGTGGGAGCCAGACTTGCCGCGAAGCGTGAGGCTGTCATCCGCCGGCTCGTGGGCTGGCAGTCGCTGGGACATGGGGTTCTGTCCTCTCCGGAGCGGCAGCCGTCCGTACCGACACCCTGGGCTCCCATCCTGGCCGACGGGATCGGACCGCGGTCCGGGTCGCACTTCGATCGGCTCCGGGAAAGCGATTGCAGGACACGGATGTCCTTCTACGGGCAGTGTGGGACCGGCTGTGCAGAGCTCCTTGGCTCCGGTCCTGGGCGACGTGTGTGCTAGCCGCACCGCGGTCCGGATCTCGTTTCGGGCGGATTGGGGACAGCGATCCCACGACACGGCTGTCGGGCCACGAGCGGCGTGGGAGCAGGACTTGCCGCGAAGCGTGAGGCTATCATCCGCCGGCTCGTGGGCTGGCAGTCGCGGGGACATGGGGTTCTGTCCTGTCCGGTGCTGCAGCCGTCCGTCCCGAACAGCCACGCTCCTATCCTGGGCGACGTGTGTGCTAGCCGCACTGGGGTCCGCGTGGGACTCGGTCGGCTCCGCTACTTCGATCGCAGGACACGAGTGTCCCTCCACGGGCAGCGTGGGTCCGGCTTCCCGAGCCCTTTGGCTCCATCCTGGGTGTCGCGTTTGCTCGCCGCACCGGGGTCCGGATCCCATTTCGGGCGTCTCGGGGAAGGAGATGCTACGACACGGTTGTCCGGCCACAAGCGCTGTGGCTGCCAGCCTTGCCGCGAAGCAGGAGGCTGTCTTCCTTTCGCTCGGGAACTGTCCGTCCCGGTGCGGCGGCCGTCCTTCCCGGACGCCAAGACTCCGGTAATGGGAGACGTGTATGCTAGCCGCGCAATGGTAAGAATCCCTTCTCGAGCGGATTGGGGACAACTATCCCACGACACTGTTGTCCGGCAACGAGCGGAGTGGGAGCCAGACTTGCCGCGAAGCGTGAGGCTGTCATCCGCCGGCTCGTGGGCTGGCAGTTGCTGGGACATGGGGTTCTGTCCTCTCCGGAGCGGCAGCCGTCCGTACCGACACCCTGGGCTCCCATCCTGGCCGACGGGATCGGACCGCGGTCCGGGTCGCACTTCGATCGGCTCCGGGAAAGCGATTGCAGGACACGGATGTCCTTCTACGGGCAGTGTGGGACCGGCTGTGCAGAGCTCCTTGGCTCCGGTCCTGGGCGACGTGTGTGCTAGCCGCACCGCGGTCCGGATCTCGTTTCGGGCGGATTGGGGACAGCGATCCCACGACACGGCTGTCGGGCCACGAGCGGCGTGGGAGCAGGACTTGCCGCGAAGCGTGAGGCTATCATCCGCCGGCTCGTGGGCTGGCAGTCGCGGGGACATGGGGTTCTGTCCTGTCCGGTGCTGCAGCCGTCCGTCCCGAACAGCCACGCTCCTATCCTGGGCGACGTGTGTGGTAGCCGCACTGGGGTCCGCGTGGGACTCGGTCGGCTCCGCTACTTCGATCGCAGGACACGAGTGTCCCTCCATGGGCAGCGTGGGTCCGGCTTCCCGAGCCCTTTGGCTCCATCCTGGGTGTCGCGTTTGCTCGCCGCACCGGGGTCCGGATCCCATTTCGGGCGTCTCGGGGAAGGAGATGCTACGACACGGTTGTCCGGCCACAAGCGCTGTGGCTGCCAGCCTTGCCGCGAAGCAGGAGGCTGTCTTCCTTTCGCTCGGGAACTGTCCGTCCCGGTGCGGCGGCCGTCCTTCCCAGACGCCAAGACTCCGGTAATGGGAGACGTGTATGCTAGCCGCGCAATGGTAAGAATCCCTTCTCGAGCGGATTGGGGACAACTATCCCACGACACTGTTGTCCGGCAACGAGCGGAGTGGGAGCCAGACTTGCCGCGAAGCGTGAGGCTGTCATCCGCCGGCTCGTGGGCTGGCAGTCGCTGGGACATGGGGTTCTGTCCTCTCCGGAGCGGCAGCCGTCCGTACCGACACCCTGGGCTCCCATCCTGGCCGACGGGATCGGACCGCGGTCCGGGTCGCACTTCGATCGGCTCCGGGAAAGCGATTGCAGGACACGGATGTCCTTCTACGGGCAGTGTGGGACCGGCTGTGCAGAGCTCCTTGGCTCCGGTCCTGGGCGACGTGTGTGCTAGCCGCACCGCGGTCCGGATCTCGTTTCGGGCGGATTGGGGACAGCGATCCCACGACACGGCTGTCGGGCCACGAGCGGCGTGGGAGCAGGACTTGCCGCGAAGCGTGAGGCTATCATCCGCCGGCTCGTGGGCTGGCAGTCGCGGGGACATGGGGTTCTGTCCTGTCCGGTGCTGCAGCCGTCCGTCCCGAACAGCCACGCTCCTATCCTGGGCGACGTGTGTGCTAGCCGCACTGGGGTCCGCGTGGGACTCGGTCGGCTCCGCTACTTCGATCGCAGGACACGAGTGTCCCTCCACGGGCAGCGTGGGTCCGGCTTCCCGAGCCCTTTGGCTCCATCCTGGGTGTCGCGTTTGCTCGCCGCACCGGGGTCCGGATCCCATTTCGGGCGTCTCGGGGAAGGAGATGCTACGACACGGTTGTCCGGCCACAAGCGCTGTGGCTGCCAGCCTTGCCGCGAAGCAGGAGGCTGTCTTCCTTTCGCTCGGGAACTGTCCGTCCCGGTGCGGCGGCCGTCCTTCCCGGACGCCAAGACTCCGGTAATGGGAGACGTGTATGCTAGCCGCGCAATGGTAAGAATCCCTTCTCGAGCGGATTGGGGACAACTATCCCACGACACTGTTGTCCGGCAACGAGCGGAGTGGGAGCCAGACTTGCCGCGAAGCGTGAGGCTGTCATCCGCCGGCTCGTGGGCTGGCAGTCGCTGGGACATGGGGTTCTGTCCTCTCCGGAGCGGCAGCCGTCCGTACCGACACCCTGGGCTCCCATCCTGGCCGACGGGATCGGACCGCGGTCCGGGTCGCACTTCGATCGGCTCCGGGAAAGCGATTGCAGGACACGGATGTCCTTCTACGGGCAGTGTGGGACCGGCTGTGCAGAGCTCCTTGGCTCCGGTCCTGGGCGACGTGTGTGCTAGCCGCACCGCGGTCCGGATCTCGTTTCGGGCGGATTGGGGACAGCGATCCCACGACACGGCTGTCGGGCCACGAGCGGCGTGGGAGCAGGACTTGCCGCGAAGCGTGAGGCTATCATCCGCCGGCTCGTGGGCTGGCAGTCGCGGGGACATGGGGTTCTGTCCTGTCCGGTGCTGCAGCCGTCCGTCCCGAACAGCCACGCTCCTATCCTGGGCGACGTGTGTGCTAGCCGCACTGGGGTCCGCGTGGGACTCGGTCGGCTCCGCTACTTCGATCGCAGGACACGAGTGTCCCTCCACGGGCAGCGTGGGTCCGGCTTCCCGAGCCCTTTGGCTCCATCCTGGGTGTCGCGTTTGCTCGCCGCACCGGGGTCCGGATCCCATTTCGGGCGTCTCGGGGAAGGAGATGCTACGACACGGTTGTCCGGCCACAAGCGCTGTGGCTGCCAGCCTTGCCGCGAAGCAGGAGGCTGTCTTCCTTTCGCTCGGGAACTGTCCGTCCCGGTGCGGCGGCCGTCCTTCCCGGACGCCAAGACTCCGGTAATGGGAGACGTGTATGCTAGCCGCGCAATGGTAAGAATCCCTTCTCGAGCGGATTGGGGACAACTATCCCACGACACTGTTGTCCGGCAACGAGCGGAGTGGGAGCCAGACTTGCCGCGAAGCGTGAGGCTGTCATCCGCCGGCTCGTGGGCTGGCAGTCACTGGGACATGGGGTTCTGTCCTCTCCGGAGCGGCAGCCGTCCGTACCGACACCCTGGGCTCCCATCCTGGCCGACGGGATCGGACCGCGGTCCGGGTCGCACTTCGATCGGCTCCGGGAAAGCGATTGCAGGACACGGATGTCCTTCTACGGGCAGTGTGGGACCGGCTGTGCAGAGCTCCTTGGCTCCGGTCCTGGGCGACGTGTGTGCTAGCCGCACCGCGGTCCGGATCTCGTTTCGGGCGGATTGGGGACAGCGATCCCACGACACGGCTGTCGGGCCACGAGCGGCGTGGGAGCAGGACTTGCCGCGAAGCGTGAGGCTATCATCCGCCGGCTCGTGGGCTGGCAGTCGCGGGGACATGGGGTTCTGTCCTGTCCGGTGCTGCAGCCGTCCGTCCCGAACAGCCACGCTCCTATCCTGGGCGACGTGTGTGCTAGCCGCACTGGGGTCCGCGTGGGACTCGGTCGGCTCCGCTACTTCGATCGCAGGACACGAGTGTCCCTCCACGGGCAGCGTGGGTCCGGCTTCCCGAGCCCTTTGGCTCCATCCTGGGTGTCGCGTTTGCTCGCCGCACCGGGGTCCGGATCCCATTTCGGGCGTCTCGGGGAAGGAGATGCTACGACACGGTTGTCCGGCCACAAGCGCTGTGGCTGCCAGCCTTGCCGCGAAGCAGGAGGCTGTCTTCCTTTCGCTCGGGAACTGTCCGTCCCGGTGCGGCGGCCGTCCTTCCCGGACGCCAAGACTCCGGTAATGGGAGACGTGTATGCTAGCCGCGCAATGGTAAGAATCCCTTCTCGAGCGGATTGGGGACAACTATCCCACGACACTGTTGTCCGGCAACGAGCGGAGTGGGAGCCAGACTTGCCGCGAAGCGTGAGGCTGTCATCCGCCGGCTCGTGGGCTGGCAGTCGCTGGGACATGGGGTTCTGTCCTCTCCGGAGCGGCAGCCGTCCGTACCGACACCCTGGGCTCCCATCCTGGCCGACGGGATCGGACCGCGGTCCGGGTCGCACTTCGATCGGCTCCGGGAAAGCGATTGCAGGACACGGATGTCCTTCTACGGGCAGTGTGGGACCGGCTGTGCAGAGCTCCTTGGCTCCGGTCCTGGGCGACGTGTGTGCTAGCCGCACCGCGGTCCGGATCTCGTTTCGGGCGGACTGGGGACAGCGATCCCACGACACGGCTGTCGGGCCACGAGCGGCGTGGGAGCAGGACTTGCCGCGAAGCGTGAGGCTATCATCCGCCGGCTCGTGGGCTGGC